>NW_024609884.1:81627621-82004046 GCF_016920785.2 Ixodes scapularis
TTGGGGAGCACTGGAGGACGTACAGCACACAGCCTTCACTGACCGAGACGCGACCCTCCGACACCAATATCGCCTCTTAACCGACTCCTTCGCAGCGGTGCAGGAACTATCCTCCTCCACCACGGAAGACGCCACAGCGAATCAAATTAGAAAAAGACTGCAGATGCTTCAAGAATTTGGAATTAAGGTAACCATACTCTGGACCCCAGGAGATACAGCGCGTGACGGGGGTAATGCTGCGGCGCATGCAGCAGCCGTACAGCGCACGCGGGACGGACCACACTTACGCCACCCCGCACCCCGACAATCCCACACTCCAGACACCCTATCACCTGGATCCGACCGAAACACCCTTGAACAGGCATATAGCCTACATGCACTTCATTCGTACCTCCATTAAAGGGGTCATGAAACGATTTTCCTACTTCTTCCTCCTTAGCTTTAATCCTCAACTCAAATGCGAATTTTGAAATCACGTGGTCGTGGCATTCCTTCGGCACCGGTGCAATTGACTCCTAGCTTCCACCGTGCTTTTTATGCACACCATAGAACTTGTCATTCCCCAGTGACAATAAGTTCCGTCAGGGCACTCATTGGCCACAAACGCGAATCCAAATATTCGTCGACGGATTGATTGTTGACGAGCGCATACGTTTGAGTGACGCAGTTCTCGTGTCCAATGCGTGAGCTGGGCTCTGCTGGCATCAGTTTAACGCCGGTGACGCGCTTTTGGAACCGCGGATGTATCACAGTGAAAAGGCGGAGAGCTTTCGAAGGCAAGAAAGTACAAAATAGTCCGCTATATTTTCAAATGTTCGTACCGAAAAGCTGACTTTTGACTTTCTAGCCTCTTTCTTTTGGCCAAATAAACGACATGCGATTAGTAAAGTCCCAATTTAAAATCATTCATCCCAATCCAAAATTCGTTTCATGGCCCCTTTAAGACCGCTAGCAAACAGCGTATCATGGAGGCTAGACCCCAGACACCTGTAATCAAAGGACTTTCTAGGCAGCAAGAAGTTTTTATAAACAAAGTCATCGCGAACGCGGCCTACACACCACACATAATCAGTAAGTGGCAGCCGCCACCTGTATCAGCCGCACCACCAAGATGCAGCCACTGTCTCCAACACTGCCGCGCAGATTTGTGGCATCTTATAAAGTACTGTCCTGCCTTCGCACGGGGCCGAAACCGCATCGACGACCTACAAGTGACCTCTCTTGCAGCCCTTACTGCAATTGTACAAACAGACGATGATGCCCAAAAGGCGGTCGCAGATCATGGAAAAATCAGTGGCTTATACCGAGCGGTGTAGCGCGAGTGGACTGCCCTAGTACCCTGCCCGACATGTTGAAATGACCAAACCCCCTCCACTACCCTTCCCCCTCCCCCCTCCCCTTCTTCCCCACTGCGGCCTCGAGCCATCCTTGTCATTAAAGGACTTCAATCAATCAATCTTAGCACCGCATCTAATGCTGAGGAAGTCGTACCTTTGGATCATGACGATCGGCCGTTGCGTTTGCTCTGAGCAAGACCCAAAATGGCGGCGCCCAAAACAATTTTGGGGAACGAAGTGCCGATATTTTAAAGCTCATTTAGTGGCTCTAGGCATGAAGTGAACTCGGGTTTATTCTTTTCCTCTTCGTCTTTATTTTTTATTGATTTCAATATCAAATAATGAACACATTATATCACGCTACGCTTGTGTAATTATTTGTCTTAGATTTATTAACCTGACCCAGTACTTGAACCAATCATTTATCGATAGCAAATCTTGCAATATATTTTTTAATGTGAAGGTAAAAAGACACGGAGACTGATGATGATACAGACGCCAACGCCGCCCTCGGAAATTTTTTGAACATTAAAAATCAGCAGTTTGTCTGTCATCCGCCAGGTAGCGCAACAGAACACCCAAACAGTTTTTAATTGTTTTTAAAATTATCTAAGCTCTACACCTATTAAAAACCAAAGCAATATCATTGTGAAAATTTAATACATTGCAATGTATATCTATTCCAAACAATAAATGTTATTAGATGCCAATTAATCTGTTTTATGTCCAGAAAAGATATGCGTCAAGAACAGGTAAGTTTGAAGGGCTCCTGGAGCGTTATGACTTAGAAAATAAAAAAAAGCCATCGTCCACCTCTTGGGCAACCATTGTAGCTCTAAATGTTATAAAGGATTTTATCCTAGTTTAAATATTTCCTCAGCGGCATTTGAAGTACCATGACTCGAAGCACCAAAAAGTGCTACGTTTGATATAAAATATCTAAAGAAAAAAAGTTTACACTACATTAAATTTTTTTCTGAATATTACCAATAATAAGAACTACATCTGTAGCTAATTTCATTGCCCTAGCGTTTGTCATTAAAAACATATTTGTGCTGAAAAATGTCAATTTTAGGGCAATATTTGGAGGGATGAAAAAAACAAAGTAGTGCAAATACTAAAAAAGTGTATCGTTACATTCTGCTCCGACATCATCTTAACAAAACTGCTATGTTGGAACCGTGCTATCTTTAATGGATCGTTCATGAAACATGAACTAGCGGAGCAAGTGAGGGTCCGCGCCATCATATTCGCAACGTTACAAACGCGCATGAACAGTAAAAACCAACACATACATAATATCAAATGAAAGAGGATTACATTGCCTTTCGAATGACATCAATCCCACAAAACAGTATTTAAAAGGAGATGAGTAATGACCTGCCAAAAAGTACCTGAACTGCCACATTCAGTGGGACCGTGGCCTTAAACTCAGGATTTTTTGGTTCCTTCAAGTTTCATAAAACAAACTCGAGTGTTGCTTTTCGGTTGTTCTCTTTTTTCTTTTTTTCAGTACACACTGGAAACACAGAACTTTAATGATAAAGAGTGGTGTACACTCTAAGATATCTGGAGCGTCTACGTCACCGCAAAGTAGTTGAGAGCCAATCACCACAATCTACGGCGGGAGCTTGGCGAATGACAAGGCTGCCTCCAGATTTTCTGGAGCGAAGAGCCGTTCCTATACTGCGAGATGCGAGTGTTGAACAATTTGTTTGCATGGCGATAGTCTCCAATCACTGGAATCTTAAGAAATGCAGGGCGTGGCCTATTATGTTCGCACTCCTTGCTTCGTGATTTCTCCTCCGGTTTTCTTATAAACAAATGCCACCATCTCAGTGGCTGGAGAATGCGTAATGGTGGCGTTATACTGCCGCACTCAGCCAACTGTGTACCCTACACTCTAGAAAAAAAAATAATTGTCTGCGAGTTTATTTTCAGTAACACACGAAGACAGCCAATAACGGCTTAAAATACAAGAACTTCTATAAATGACGAAACTCTAAATACGATTAGATTTGAAAAATGCGATGTGAGCAGGGACAGTGAGCAACTGAAGCGTCAAGGCTCCTTCACACGGTTGCGTCGACTGCGTAGCGCTGCGTTGCGTCGTGCAGCACAGCGCCTCCCCATTGGCTCGTCGTAAAGGTCTCCATAGCAACATCTCGACACAAGCAGTCTTAATGAGGCGCAAGTGGTTGGAGCCGCACTCGAACGCAACTGTGTAAACGAGCCTTTATCCTGATTCGCATGGCATTTTTCAGATATAAGCACATTTCGAGCTTCGTCATTTGCTGGGATCTTTCTATTGGTCGCCATTATTGGCTGCCTCCGCGTTCTTCCAGGAAATCAACTCAAGAACTTTTTTTTTTTTCTTTTTAGATTGTACTCCGCGAATGTAGGAATGAAAAAGACGGGCACACTTCACGCGCGTATGTTCCATCAGTCACCTCCTTCTGTGGTAAACTTAAGAGTTGTCCGCGTGTGACACAGAATACAGAACTGGGGACTCACCTCCCACGTTATTAGTACGCTGTTAGCGCTGGAGTTGTCAATCTTGACGTTACTTGGAGGGGATGTGGGCCCTGCAATCGGAGCACCTCAGTTAGAATAAATGGTGACGCCCAAAGCGAGAATTAGATCTCGGACGCTTTGCACCCTTCATATTTTAACTAAAAGTGCTACAATACAAAAATACACGCGTGACGTTCAAATAACTCAAACTGGCAAAAGGGGAAAACAAGGGCGGACAATTTATTTTTCTGCTTGTAGATGAATATTTTTTGTCCCGCTGTAGGTTTGAGCGAAATTATAATGCTTACAAAGGTAGGAGAAGAACATTGACATCATCCTATCAGTCAAAGTAATAGACCGATCTCACCAAGAGTTGCGCGACGTCACCGCTACCGCGGTGCATTCTGGTGCCTGTAGTTCCCACCACTTTTCCGGAAGTGTCAATGCGCGTTGTACGCCCGGCGTTTGGATATTTTAGGGTTAGCTCAAGACTTTTAGCCGGGTGTTTACTCATGGTTTCGATGGGTGGCTTCTCCTGTTGTATGACACGGTGCTACAGTTAGAGAACCAGGCAAAAAGTCATACGATATTAGGTGTTCCCGAAAGAAATCAGCATGGCAATGAAAGGTAAACAGAGCCGCACAGAGCGGCAGGAAAAATAGCGTTTTTCGATTTCTTTCGCGATTTGATTCATCATTTATATCCACCCTATTGCACGTCAGCAAAAAGGTATAAGATTAGAGGGCACGAGACCGTGAGCTTGCCCAAGTGTTCCGTACGTTGGAATCTCTCTGAGCAATCGCCCCGTAGCGGTCTATTCGTTGGTCTACCTCAAATAAGACCTCCGCACTGCTTTGCGGTGGCCGTTTTTAATACACTTGCTCGATGTATTTTGGTGGTTATAACTGTTCTTGCGACGACATGTCAGTGCAGCGATTCCCGATATGCATCACTTGAAATAAAACAACTTTTTTCGGAACTAGTCTTCATTTTTTTTTTTTCACACTAAACTTGAAAACACCGTATAATTCAAGTTGGAAGAGCAACACTTACCGCAAAAATTGTGACAAACGAAACTCACCTAGTTTGTTGTGGCTCATTAGGGTGGCGTTACTGATCCATTCTGCATTAACACCAATCGAGACGGCAGAAAAAAGCTTCCCCCGTCGGGCGACTGTTAGCGTTCGGAGCTTCCGCAAATAAAATAAAACTGAATAGAAACTGTACACGAAAAATCATCCCTTCCCCAGTTTTCAGGTATCTGGCATGGTTACTTCTCTTTGAAAGGTATAATTTTTTACGGCGCGTCAGGCATGGCCTTTCTGTATATAATTTCTTCTTTGTGTGCAGGCTTCTCTCCGCAGTTCATCTGTTCCCTGTCGCACAGGCTGCCAACCAGGATGAAACAACTTTTAGAAAACTATATAGCTCACCGAGAAAGTCTATTTAGCTCCTCATACTTCATTGTTGATTATACGTTATGCACAAGACAGCACTACCAAGTTCAGTTTTTCACCAACACATTTGATGCTGTTCCGCGGTGCTACACCGAGCCGATGGTCCCTCGTATTGTTTTGTTCTTTGCCATTGACCTAGATCAGGGGTGGCCAACCCGCGGCTCGCGAGCCTCATGCGGCTCTTCGGGAGAACCAGTGCGGCTCGCAGCCTCGCTGCACCCTGGCAAACCTAACCCCCCCCCCCCCCCCCCCCCCCCCCCAGAAAGATCAAAAGGAAAGACAGAAGAAGGAAAAAAGCAGTTTGTGTTTTGTCATTATTGTGCCCTCGTACGCACATCGAACAAGGTCCTTGTTTTACAAATGGAGACTCACAATGAAGAAACATAGTGAGCAATCGTTTGATAAGTGCAATTTGCCGTGTCCACCAACTCAGGAGACAGGACTTGTTTTGAAGTGACACGCCCCCTTCTTTTGCGGCTCTTTGCTTAAAATGGTTCTTTTTTATGGCTCCTTCAGCATGTCCGTTTGGCCACCCCTGACCTAGATGTTCACTTGTTTTCAAGTTAACTGAGGCGTCCGAGCAGCCGGAATGCTCGAGTAGTGGAGTCCTTGTTTTTTGCCTGCGGCCGCAGTGGGACCACCACGTGAACAGGAGTGTGCTCACGCGTTCACGAAGACGAAGAAGCAGACGACGACGAAGCAGACGACAAAGCGATTGTAAAGCGATAGGAGCACTGGAACTGCTTTTTTGTGCTTTGTGACAAACTAAGGCATCACAAACAATAGAACCTTATCAAGTACAGACATGCAGGAGAATCCAAGTTGATACCGGGGCGTCCCAAACGATAATTTATGATGATGTACGCGCAGCCCTATGTAGCCGGAAAGGGATGACTACAAGTAGCATTGTGGCGGCACCACTTCCGGAATGCGCACGTCTACGCAGTTCGCTTGGTGACATCGGTCTATCTGTTTTGTGTTTGTTCATACAGAGATAAGATATATAGAGAGTATTCACTGAATGCCATAGCTGTGCGTGCAAGTACTGGCACATGCTAATGGCGAGCTTCCAAAGTTCTTTTGCAACGGGCACTCCGCACCATCAAGATTGCGGGTCGTAGTAGCCTATTTCTGAGCATGCGCCACAAACACCGCCCTCATATAATGTGTCGTATAGACGCTTTCAGGCATCTGTGATGGGCGCCGCTATAACCGACCTTCAGTTTTTGTTTCCTCTTATTCCGTTCACTTCGCTTCATCATTGCCACTTTAGGTGCTACTGCGTCCTTGTACCCAGCGTAGGCTTTTGTGGAGGCTCGTGAATTCCCGCTTCAGTGGCTCGGCTTGTCGGTAAAACAAGAGAAGGTGGGCAATGGCGGCTCAATCTGGCCCGTGTTTAAAGCGTCTATACTTTGCCTCACCTTAGCATGGACTATTGTTAGCCGCGCATGCTAAAAGCGCAAGCGTTGCTTTGGGTGAAGCCTTGGCGACAGCACGAGCGCTCGTGAAGCGAGTGCTCCAGTCAAGGCAGTCAAGGCTAGCCTCTCGCGCTTGCACAGCCTTCGCAGTTAGTCCATGGTAAGGTGAGACGAAGTATTGGCGACGTGCGCGACCGAAAGCGTCGCTGTGGTCGGCCTTCCACGATTGGCCCAAAAGCTGACTATGACGTCGGAAAGGGTATACCATCGACAGAAATAAGAGGAATGAAAGAACTTTAATTTCGACGGTGTTGGCGGTGTTCCTTTGAGAACGCAATGATTTCAGGCTTCCACCATGCTATTTACAAACACCATCGAACTTGTTGTTCGCAAGGTAATGACGTCACAAGGGGGAACCATAGGAGGGCGCCACCAAAACATCTCGCCGCTAATAGTCAGCACCCCGGGCGTCTGGTCTGTCCGTTGTAGACGAGAAATTTAGCCAGTGCAGTATACCACTGCTAGCCTGGGGTCTTCAACGTGCACCGCACACTAGTGATACACGACCGTATGACGGTATACGATGCTCAACCAGATCGGAACGGGCAGGAGTGGGGATTGAACCCAGGATCCTTGGATTCTGCAGAACGAGATGTTTTACCAAAGACTAAAATAGGTAATTCTAGGACATAATCCGAAGCTTTTTTTCTCTCATTTTTGTTCCAGGAGATCCGATACGTCAACCTACAGTGTCGAATGCGAAAGCGCGGTCTTCAACCGCGGTTCCTTGCGTATTCATCGCCCCCATGTTCGTGACGTCACGCCGAGACGGTGGAGCTGCGTGTGGAGCGGCGCATGTGCAGATGTTTTACTGGAAAAAGAAAATGTGTAGTCGTGGGCACTGTTACAGTGCCCATGTTGCGATCCCCAGCTATTTTTGGACATACACAATATCTTATTTATTTATTTTTCGATGCCTCAAATCAAGAAGAGAAACGTGATTAAAGAAGAAAGAGAGCGAATGCGACAGTGTGTGTGTGTGTGTGTGAGAGAGAGAGAGAAAAAAAAGGAGGTAGAGGCAAAAAGTAAAAAGGAGAAAGGGTAAGTCCCTTCTGTTGCCCCTGCATTCAGCTTCCCCGATGACGAGGATTTTATTCTCCCTGCATCTGACATCCGAGCGAATAAGGAATACAATGTTGAAAGCTCGTTTGCTCAATTGACAAGGACGTAGAAAATAAAGAAACGGATTCATTGTATATATGAATATGCCTTTACGCCCTAAGGTTCTACAGAACAGACGTAAGCGTATGTGCTGTAGGACCTCATGCATGTCAAAGCCGAAACTCGTAATGCTAATGCTTTTGAAAAAAAAAAAAAAGGAGGCGGTGCTGTTTGACGTTTATTACGATAGCACCTCATCGACTTTTTTGTTCATGAAAAAGAGAGGAAAGACCCTTACTTCCGCAAAGAGTTCGAAATTTTGTGGTCAGCGAGCCTGTTTGCCGGAACTTTCCGTCCGAGTCAATGACCAGCACCCGGACTTCATAGGCGTCACCGCTGCGCAAACCATGCAGCGTTCCCGAGTACTTGTGAGCCTTGGACGCGGCCACCACGACCACTTTGACCCAGGACTCGTTCAACTTCTGCAAGAGAGAAGAAACATCCCCGGTTCCCTGCCGTGACCTGCAAATGAACTGCGGCGACAGCCGATACTCTGCACACTACAGGACACACTGGTTCTGCCCCGTTTAACATTTGCGCAATTACGTCCCGTTAAAGTTAGCGGATGGCGTTCATCTGACACTCTGACGTCACGTGACATTTTGGTACATCGATAGTTCAACCCTATGTTGCAGTACAGAAAGCTTGGTCCATATTGAGAGCTATATAAAAACATACTTTTCGTGTAAGGCTCGTCAAAATATTTAAACAAAAAAGATGCCGATGTCGCTGCTGTCGTTATGCCGATTCTCGACTAAATGCGTTTGCATTTAGAGCAGGGGTTCCGACTCAGCGAAGGATGAAAATTGGAACCTAGCACCGATCCGCATAGTGTTGTCTTCGGAGAGTGCGTCTTCTCTTCTGGGCGTCGGCGCTTTCGGATGCAGCCACCATATACGGTATATATATAGCTTTCCTCGATCGCGGTACCGCTCATTCGCACTGAAAGCGGATCCGCGCTCGCAAAGCGGTTGCGAACGCGGTTGTATAAAGATCCAGTGCAATTGCACGCACACTCGATGACATCAAGTGCGCGTGCAATTGTTCTGGTTATTTATACAGCCGCGTTCGCAACCGGTTTGCGAACGCGGATCCGCTTCCAGTGTGAATGAGCGGTTAAGGCTCATTCCCGCTGCCCCGTTTTCTTACGTTACGTTACAGAATCCTACGTACAAGTCGCCGGGACATCTGTGTTTCATATTAAGTGTGGCTACCAGCTCAAAGAAAAAACCTGTCACGCGACATTCGAGACACCAATGTTTCGATGACTTGTACGTGACGTAAGAAAACGCAAGGAAAAGGTGCAGTGTGACCCAGCCTTTACCCTGAAGTAGGACGAACAGGAAGTTCCTTGAACCCTCGGACATAGAGTGCCCCACTTAGACGTGTGTAGTTGCATTAATTGTGTTACTCGAGCACAGTTTCAAAGTGGCCCGCTATAGCAGACGACCCGATAACCGCTCGCTTCCGAGTGATTTTGGGGACTCGACGGCGCGGTGAACCGCGCCGTCGCGTCCCTGCAAGTGCGAGGAAAATTGCATCTAATGAGCGAACGAATGGAGCGAAAGAGCACGGCGGCATCCGGACATTTCGGTGCGTTCCGGTGTAGGACTTTTCGGTGCGGTCTTTTCGATGCATGGACGTTTCGGTGCACGGACATTTCGGTGTACGGACGTTTCTGTGTGCAGACGTTTTGGTGTAAATAGGATATGCGTTTGAAAATGAAGAGTTAAACCTCCAAACATTGCGGACCTTCGTAAACTTTATTATTTTGATGGATGAAAGGTGCAAGATGTATTGATACGGATTGCAGATTTATCTTAATTTAGCCGAGTTTTTGCCCATTATAAAGCACGTAGGAAATATAAACTTGAACGACAGAAATCAATTGCGTTTCGGATCCCACAATAGTATATTCTATTATGCTGCGGGGAAAGATAGTTGAATCAAGTTGTGAAGGTAGTCATTATAAGAGACCAGAGAACCAGACGGGGATGGCCGGACCCGGACGTTGGCACTTCCTCCTTTCGCCATGTTGATCGCGCTGGCTGCGCAAGCATGTGGTCACGAGGTCGCGAGCGTGTGAGTTCTCGCTGTTCACTAATGGCTCTACAGGGTGAGCTTCACCAGAACCTCATGAGTCCCCCATTCACGTCACAGCGCACGTGAACTCGGATGATGGTGAAGAATCGCATTACATGTCATGTTTTTTCATCACTTTCATTCCACGCGTGACGTCATTCTTCCCGAGAGAGTTATGGGTTGTTTGAAATTTTCGCGCGAGGTCATGTGGCTGTGACGTCGACCAATCGACCCACCTACGCCGGCTTTTCTGCAACGTACGTTGCAGAAAAGTACGAGCTCCTTAACGCTGTCGCAGTAATATTAGGCGCTGGAGAAAATCAGTGACCTGCGTTAAAGGGGCAGTGCAACGATTTTCGAACTTCGGCCAAATAATTGTGGGAGTTGGTCTCGGTCATTTCTAGATCCAAGAGTAGAAAACAGTTTCTGCTTCCGTGCGGTAGTTTTTATTTAAAAAAATGGCAAAGATCGAAGTTTTCGGCGCCTCTCAACTTGTGCATCGGCGACAGAGTACTTCCGAGTCACGTGCGCAGTGACATCTCTGGGGGATCACGTCACTTCAGGATGGCCTCTGTGACCTCTGTTTTTTGGTTACCGTGTCACGGTTACCGTGAACACGGTTACCGTGTCAACCGTGTTCTCCACCAACGCGGCGTCATGGCGTGTTGGTCTCTGACAACACGCTCTCCTGAGGCGTTCCTCGCACGGTACACGATGAGAGAGGAGATTTGGGTTTGTGAACAGGGGGAACTCCGGTTCGGGCACAACAAAACACCGCACCCAGTATGCATCGCCCATGGTTGTAGCGGGCGATACGATCGTGCGTTCAGAAACACTAGAAAACGAAAGTTCAGACACTTATCTGCTCCTCGAACAAAACAGACTGCTAGGCATTACTCGAGATGTGGCCGAAGCTCTTTAATCACTTTAATCTATGTTCGATCATCACTCGCGTGTTGGCTCACGAGTCTCTTCTTTTTCGTCATCGTTGCTGCACTCCCACGCAAGCGGAATCAAGATGCTGTCTGAGGTGGAGCACAAACAAACCCGGAAACGACGGGGAGGGTGGCTGCGCAGGGGAGATGGTTTTGTTGACTTCCGGTAGATGGTGCCACCACAATTTAATACATTTTAAGGATACTACTAGACTTTTCACGCGTTGCTTTATGCTCAAACGACAAGATTTAAAAAAAAAATAACCTTAAATTGAGCACAAAATTGCGCAAATTGCTAACTTACAAATGACATCCCCCAGCTGAAGTACGTTCTGCAGTTCAGCAAATAATTCATTTTCTCTTTGCGATTACGCAGCTGAATCGCTCTATTTTTGGGAAAGGATGCATGTTTTGGTTTACTTATGGAACGATAAGCATTGTAAAGAATACAAACGGTAAATTATTTCAACTTTGAAATCGTTCCGCTGCCCCTTTTTAAGTCCTTCTTTCGAACACTTTTTGTTCCTAATCTGCCACTGAAGAGCACGGCGAAAGACGGATCCAATCTCGATACCCCCGCCGTCTCCTTCAGCGCGATAAAGTCCGTCTGCTTTTGTCAGCGTCACCATGGCAAAGAAGCGTCTTCTTTATGAACGAACGCGCGAATGAAGCGTCAAAAAGCCCGCACAGTGGCGTTTGAGAGCGTTTGAGTGCGTCTTACTGCGTTGCGTTGAGAAACGAAAGCGAATCACCGGCACATATATACTTCACATGAAGCTTGGAATCCAATTCAAGGAATAGCTTGGCACACGACATAAGAAGCAGCGATGTCCTGGTTTCTCACAGCCGCAACGCACTCAAACGCTCTCAAACGCAACATTGCGTAGGGTCCTTCTGGCCAGCTGTAGGGGGTATTCACTGGCCGCCATGATTGAGGGCGCTGTTTAGAAAGCATGAACGGATGAAGATCACGTTAATGCATAGCGCAATTTCGTGTGCTTCTTGCACAGGGGTTATCATGATGTCAGAACCACGAACTCTTATTGGCTGATTGAAAAATAGTGGATAGACCTCAAGGCATCCAGCATTGAGGTCTACCCACTATCCTTCCTATCAAATGCAATCGGAACTTGGCGTCGTTCTGACGTCACGACAACCCTTGCCCGAGAAGCAGACGACTTGCTCTCCGCATAGGTTGCTAAGACTGGCAACCTTCAAGGTGTGGAATCCACGTAGCAAAAGAACCGTGGAAAGTCGCCGTCAGCACGTGCTCAGCAGTTGCGCACACAGCTATGGACGCCAGTGAATAGTCCCTGTGGCAGGCGCCAAGAGAGCACGTCAAGCCTTCTATCTGCGTCTCTTGCACGCCCTGGTTCTGCCCGCTCCTAAGGTTGACCCAACTCTCTCTACATACGGCTCTGCCTTACATAGCATTCATCTAGGGACGTACGGTTCACAGAGCCCCGTGACTTTATTAAACGTGACTACCAGTTCAAGGAGATAACCTGGCACGTGACATTCGAGGCAGAATGTTTCGGTGAATTATACGTAACGTACGAAAACGTAAGTAAAAACTAGGTGCTGTGTGAAGCAGTCTTTCCACGAAAAGCAGGTTTTCTGGCCATCCGGCGGCTCTTTTTGTTTTTCCTGGAACATGGGGCTAAATTATCAAAGAGCTGACACTTTGACGTCACGTGGCACTAAACTTCCGACAAATGTATCAAAGAAGTTTCCCGTTAAATTTGGAGAACTTTGCCGAAACGTCTTTCCGCAAAAATTATCCCGCGAAATTTAGCGGATAAATTTTCCCGGCAAATGTAACGAAGACATTTATTCGCTAAATTTAGCGTGAAAGTTGTGACGTGGTTGACACGACGTCATGTGGCACTGTGACCACAATGCACTAGATTACCTCAGTTGTGGAACTCCCGCGAAGGGGGGTACTCCCCCCCCTCCCCTCCCTTACATCAGTCCGCCTCCCGCCGTTTGAAGCGCCATCCAGATTTTCGTTTCAAAACTGTGTGTTCCATAGAGCTTACGGATCTGCCATAGAGTACGGTGGGACGACACGTAGACGTTTCGCTCCGAAACGTACGTATTCCGTAGAATACACTGCAGATATCAAAGGAGCCGTCCGGCGCGTCGAACGACGAAAGGCGATCCGTGGGGGAAAAGAGGGGATTTGCACGTGCAAGCAGCGTCTATGAGCGATATACGGTAACTGGGCTTATCTCATAACATTGTCACAATGTCACGACACTGTGAGGCCACGCTAGCTCAAAAAAGTTCCTGCTAAATTTGGGGGAGTCGTTTTCCCACTAAATTTAGTGGGCCATGACGTACACGAAATGCATTGGGATTCGCCGCGAAACCTCGCCATCAACTTCTGTTGCAGTAAACATCACTTGTGAAGTAGCGCTTAATAACTTTCTTCGTAAACTGGTAAAAAGATAAAGTGAACAAGAGGTATTCCGTGCCACTTCGGCGATATCCGCTTCACCTCTGCATTTCACTATACTGTATAAGTATTTCTTCTTATCACTACGTAACATGCCATATCGACATACAATTTGATTTTGGGAAATCATCTTTGCGTCTCTAGTTTCCCACTAGTATCTCCCGGTTGAGGTAAGGTGACTAGTCATGCTGAGGAGGTTCTAAAGGTTTTCGTGCCGATGGGGTCATCGGCGACTGTGTTGTTGCGTGCATGCTTAGACAGCGGGAGGTAGTCAGCGCCAAGGGGCCTCTGGTGTCTCTGGTATAGATGAACAATTTAGCCAGTGCAGTACCAATGCCTGAGGTCTTTATATAGCCTGCATCACGCAGTAGTTACTACACTACGGCATGCCAGTATGATGCCGGACCGGATCCAAACGGGCAGAGGCGGGCAATGCATATATAATCTATCAGAGATCGAAAATGTCATAGCCAAATGTTACAATAAAATACAAAAGTTTGAATTTATTTCGCCATCCCCTTTCCACCCAAGTGGAGAGTGGAGAGGAAGAAATCCATGCCCTTCCAGCACCGACAAGAAGAAACATGACCCAAGCATCCGTTCATTACGTCTCGTGCTCTGCAGAGAAGCACAAAAAAACACAAGTTTTTTTTAAATTATTATTATCGTCGATTTTGCAGGTTTATTACCGTCTATAACTATGTTAGTTAAATCGCTTCTCCTTTGTGTCGCTTAGTCCTTGCTCTCTTTTCTGGCATTCCTTTGTCTCCCTCTTCACCGGACCTGGCTCATTCGAAGGAAACTTAAACGACTTCATTTTCGCGAGGACCTGATTTTCGCGAAGTTCGCGAATCGCCTACAATTCGCGAACAATAGGTCCCGCGAACAATTCCAGTAAATTGTAAACACATTGGAATCTCCATTGAAATCCCACCGCGTCGCGAAATTTAGAACCCGCGAATTATTCCAAAGCTTCAGCTTTGACCTAAATCGCAAAATATTGAGCCCGCGAAAAATCAATCATTTACATTAATTAATTCTAGAAAATGAAATCAAATCGCGATTTATGCTCTTCATTTGGTGGACTTTCAAATGAGGTTCCGTCTCGATTTTAAACGATGGCGCTATAATCTATATACTGAACATAAAATGTTATGAACGAGTCGGTTTGACAAAGGGCAAGAAGCAATTACCCGGTACTGAATCCAGTAGTTAGCCGCGTTGACTTCGCCGTCGTCTTGCGTAGGGTCCCAACTCACAATGGCTGATGTATCTTTCACGCCTCTGACCTTGGGCCGTGTCTTTAGCACGGGATAGTCTACAAACAAGGATTGGGAGACAAAATATTAGTCAAATGGTATGGTACTTCGACACTAAAACTACTTGCTGTCATTATACCTATATCTTGCAACTTTTGTCTTTTCGTTAGTTACCACAGGCCTTGCATGTGGATATGGTATCACTGGATACTGTGCCATACACGACCGCGCCATACACGACCGCGCGCCGGTGCAATGCTCATCCCGAACGAAAACGGCAGGGGTGGGGACTAAACCCCGGAAGTTCTGCAGCGCGAGTGCTGAGCTCTAGCACACTCGGTCAACGATCCCCCTCCGGCCGAAGGCACCGAGAGTTGGAGACGGTGCTACTATTCTAGTCTCATGATTGTGATTCTGTCATTTTCTTATCATCAGCTCATCGGCTATATGCACCTACCTGATTGTTGCTGTGATCCCTTTCGCCGTGTCCCATTGCTGTGTATCTCGCCATTTTGTGGAAATAATTTTGTATAAAACATTCATCCCCCCCCCCCCCCCCCAGCATTAACTGCGCTTCTCAATGTTTTCAGCTTTGTCAAGTTGTGCTGAGACTCATAACTTTCCATTCTACTTTATATCTATAATGATACGGTCTAATAGTTCGCCAACGTCATAAAAAATCTGTTTTCTAAACTAATTGTTGTGCGCAGCTTTAGTTTTAGATTCCGAGAGTAATTAAAACGTAAACTGTAACTTAAAGAAACACTTCGGTTAGTTTTGAATACATAGTTAGCGACGCATAGATTTGAATATATATTTAGGGTGCTGACCGGTGGGCCAGCGGGTCTTCGCGGTGCCAGAGATTAATAAAATAATCGCCACCGGCGCCCGCTCAATTTTTTTTTTTCGAAAAAGGTCAGTCGAAAAAAGTGCCAGGCTTAGGCATTCCGCCAAAGACAGTGAAGGTGCGGTAGCGCTAATACGCAGTTCCTACCCCGTTACGTAGGTCCCGTTCGTACGCAGCGGAGGGGGAGAGAAGAGAGTTTTAGCACACCGCTTATCCCTCCTCCCACTTCGCGCGGCACACCATTGGTCGCGCGCGCTGTGACGTCAAGCGAATAGCTGCGCTCCGTTGTCGGCACTGTCTTCTATGGCCGTAGTGCGGTGCGAGCAACTCCAGCATTTGTCCCGTCTGTTGTTGGCTCTATACCCAATGAGACATCGACCCGGAAACAGCTTGCTAATATTAACTGAAGTTCATGAAATTGCAAGAAAACGCTTACTAAACATTACGCAACGAGTGGGCGTAAAACAAATTTGCTGGTACGTAGCACGGCAGTTTCCACTATAGAGTCATGGACGGACAGCTTAGGAAACGCAAGACGTGGCGAGTCCCGAAGATCTTATTAACCCTTTGCAGCTAATGAGAATGCGACATTGGCTTATGAGAACTCCAAAAAAGGAACGTCAAACGAAGCGTCAAGATAATGTGTCCTACGTTCCTTAAACTGGCAGTGTTTTTATAGCGATCGCACCTAAAGCGTACAGCACTCTGCGGCTCAGGCAAGACCCCACCTAAACGCAGGTGAAAAAGAAAAAAAAAAAGGTCCTGCTGTGGTTTTTAGTTAATTATAAAACACGATTGGGCTTAAAAATGGGGTGACTCACCTTTTATACGAGGTGAAGTAAAGTAGAAGTAAACCCTCGCAGTACCAGAAGTGCTAGAAAGTAAAACTAATATTAGGAATGTTTGCTATGAGAACACAGACAGCACGTTTTACCACACCATCATCCGATAGACGCTTTACACACGCGCCAGATTGAGCCGCCATAGCCGCCCTTCTCTTGTCTTACCGAGATGCCGAGCCACTGAAGCGGGCGTTGACGGGTCTTCACAAGGGCCTGTGCTGGGCACAACAACACAGTAGCATCTAAAATGGCAATAACCTGTCCTGCTGTGGTAATGATCAAGTGAAGCGAACGGAATAAAAGGGAACAAAAACTGAAGGTCGGTTATGGCGGCGCCCATGCACAGCTGCTGTAAAGCGTCTATAGGTAGGAAACCGGCGCTACACTAAACGGGAGACGATCAAAGCGGTTAAATGAAACAAAACTACTTCGGCGTTAATTTTCGAACAACCAAGAAAGTTTGTGCAATGAGTAGTTTCAATAGTATAGGCCTAGAAACTGAAGGAAAGGAGGAGACTTGGGGGGCATCAGAACGCCGGGCTCTGACTGGAATGATTAGAAAAAGCAAAGCTAGCTGCCTTTGTCTCCACTGCACTCGTCGAAAACGTTAGAACGCGGAAAGCCGGCGTCCGGCGTTTGGTTCTCGCATTCGAATGCGTTCGGTGAGTGCAGTGCAGACAAGGGCAGCTATATTTCGTGTCCACAGTTGCGTGCAGTACAGCCGAAGTCAACGCCAGGCGAGGGGAGATATGGCAAGCATTAGGGAGGCTGGGGAGTAGAAGAGAAACTTCCTCTCCTTTTTGCGGGACGTGTGGACAAGCGGGACTGGTCGGCCGCTTGTCCACACGGGAACCCATCGCTCGGGAGTGGCTGACAAGCCCCGTCCGTCGGTCGGCCATATTCAGCAGGGTTCGGTAGCGCCATCTCCCGTTCTGGGCGAACGGTAAGTGTCGGGAACTTTGATAACGTTTTTAATATGCAAATTAACCGCGCATAAATGCAATTTCGGTTTTTTTTTTTTTTTTTTTTTAGCATGCTTAGAGCTCCTAGGTTGAGTTATGAACATAAGCGAGGATCTCAAAAAGCACTTTGTTGCCCATTTAACTGATTGCTTACCGCTTACCCTCCAGTGCCTCCAACCTTCCTCCCCACCCCCACTATGCACAGCGGAACGCCTTTGATCGGCCTCGCTGTATAATAAAAAAATACAGCTGGGCTCCGTTGTTGAAATCCTCTCTCACAGCCCGGAGTGACCAACACCAACAGGGGCAAGCAAGGTTCGTTTCTGAGTTCACATAAACGCTTACTTCTTGAATCAAGAGGCGAGAAATGGGGTCGGAAAGCATTGCCTGCAGATATAGCACATCCGTGAGCACAAGGGTCGCCATTGACCTTTTGGTTTGTTCATTCACTCGGCAGTAAGTTTTTACCCAATTAACAGCCTGCCAATTAATTTCGGTGGACATCTCCCAATATTTTCGGAAGACTCAGTTTGAGAGCGTGTCTCTAAAAACGTCTAGCACTCTGAGTCAACGCCGCCTATCCGCTAGTTCCAGCTACGGAGTCGCCGCCCTGATGGCCACACTTCGAAACGCCACTTGAGTGATTCATTTCGCTGTGCATTCGCGTCTCCAGCTCGTCGCTCGCCCTCCCGCGGCGGAAACGGGAAGCGCTCTAGTGTGGGTTCCCCGGTTCTCCTGCTCAGCGGGCACGGCGGAAGTGGTCGCGATCATGGCTTGCGAACAGTCATTTCCGAAAGCAGCCTTCAGTGTCCTAACGTAGTGCTGCAGCCGGTATAGGGTTGTACCTTACTAGAGAGTTTTAGAATTGCGTCTAGAAGCAAACGCAAACGCTTTGGGTTTGCGTTAGATTTGCGTGATCCGCATACACGTCGTCACCATGATCCAATCCAAGACACCGATTTCGGGCTCCGCGCACGCGCAGTGTGGAACACGCAACGCTAACGCGAACATAAAAAGCTTGCGTTTGCTCGTATTCGAAATACGAAAACTCACTACAGTTTCACCGGTTTCCAACGCCAACAAAACGTACTGCAGTGAACAGACGTGCAAGCGGGCAGGCATTCCTTCGAACTGGAAAGGCTGAGATTGGCAAAACGACGTCGCGTAAAAATGAAAGAAACTAAATGTTCTGAAAAGTTTTATAATAAAAACAAAAAACCAAAACCATTTTTTTTTTATTATTCAAATGGATTGGCGGCGACTCTGAAAGTTTTGCAGATTGACGAACGTCGCGACTTTGAGAGCACCTATGCTTTACCCAAAATAATGTAATTTCACATGGAGTTCTGAAATTAGCTAGAATGTTTTCATTGATTTTCGACTATTTTTATATTTGTATTTCATAAGTTGTTAGTTAGCATGTTGCAATTCGCACCAGTGATGATAATTTGCAGACTTTTCATTGCCATACTTGTTTGCGCGCTTGAAATTAAATAATAAGCTACAAATTATATTAAAGCTTGGAAAACGGCGTAATAAAATATCTTAATTATTAATACATATTGCGGCAATATAAATTAATACACCAAATAAACGCCAATAAACTTTACGATCACAAAAATACGCCATTTAACCATAATCGTCTTTCCAGAAAGGTCTCAGTTTGTGTTCTTTTTAGCATATGGAGAACTCTGACATGGTTATCAATATAGGCAAACAGTCAAACACTTTATGTAAAATAAAGTGCCATGCGTCAAGCGTTGCTTAAAAAAGCCACACACACTTCTGCTGTCTGACTCGGATTTCGTCTCTGGGCTTTTGTAGTGAGAACAGTGTTTCTCACTTTGTGCGTTTTAGTGAACATATTGTAAACTCATCACCCGTGGCGAGATTTTGAAAAATTTAGATTGATTCTGTCATTCTTGTGCATAGAATAATGTTAAAGCAATTAATCATCTAAATACCCACAAAACTGTTAAAAGGCACGCAGTTCATTATTTCACGTGAGAAAGATCTGAGCAAGAAAAGGCAGGCAAGGCCACAGAAATATGAGCCCTGACTTTTGCAACAAATAGAATATGCTATGTTGCCTCTAAGGTGTATGAAAGACTGTCTTCAAAGGGACACTGAACTCCAAAATATTTTGAAGTGCGTGGATCGCGCACGTATATCACAAAATAAAGTTTCCACGAATAACTTCTTTAGCTCAACAATTGCGTTGTGAGACAAATCTTTATTTATAAAAGAATTCGAAATTAACACCTATACCGACAAATTAAATCCGAAATAAAGATTAGTTTCGGCTTCGATCCATAATTAAAACGTGACTTCTGGCGTAAATATTACGCTGAACTCGGTTTCGTTTTCAGGGTAAAGAGGTGACCTGCGCTCATGAAACTCTAGCTTCCTGGAATAAGCAGGACTAATTTGTGCCGCTCAGTGAAGCCAGCACACTAGGCAGGTGCCGCAACAGGTATAACGGCACGGAACTGTGACCCTGACTATAACCGCCATTTTAGAAAACGAGTGGCGCCACCTATAGAGAATCACAGTCGCGAATACGGTCGGAAAAGAGCAAAGCGGTGCTAATGAGCATATAAACCAATTACTAGCTCATACAAGATGAATACTGAGCGTCGCGAGTGCGCTAAATAGAGGTCACATGACCTTTTTTTTTCTTTTCTACTTGTGTGTGACAACATTTCTTGCACACGATCGGCTCGAGCCTTTCCCCACTAGCATCACGATAAGTCTTTCTTGAGGCGGTGATCGCGTCGTACACGATAACAAACAGAGAAATACACATTTATTTCTCTTTACACGTAACTGGCCTACAGGCACTGCTAGAACACTGAAGCACTGCGGAACGATCACCCTCCTAACCGCCATGTTGGCGTGATCAGCGCTCCCCCTATATTCTCTGGAATTTCCGGACAGAGAGTAAGAGTGGTGAATTCTAAAGTGTCCCGTACAAGAGGTGGGCACTGATTGAGCGCCGTGCCAGCTTTCGCCTTCGCGTGTTCAATCAGTGAGGATCCAACCAAATGCTGAGGCAGCGCCCAGTCTGTGGCCCGCCTCTTGTTGATGACGCCGCAAATTCAGCACTACGGCCTTGCCATTTGGGAGGTGTTATCTGAGCATGCGCCGGGAACCACCAGCTCAACCCACCTTGAGGGACTTTCGGAGAGGATGCCATTCCGCAGTGACGCCGAAAAGTTGGACTTCCTATAAACCCTGAAGACGACGTCGACCGTCCGCGCAGACGAGTTCCAGGATGATATGCGGAAGTCGTGCAGGGCGCTCTTGCACACGGAGGAGCGCTGCGAGAGGGCACACGGTTCGCAGTAAGTCATGCAGCCTCAGACTGAGTGCTGACATTTGGCTACATGAGGCAAATTTTATGCAGTTTAGAGACTACAAAGTTAATTTGAGTCGAGTTTGATGTATATGGGCAACTTGACCTGTGCACCATCTCTTGACCAGCTGTCTTTAACGTTCTTCATGCATCCAACGCGCTGTTTCTAAACGAGCCCTGACGAGGTGTGGGCACTGCGCGTGCGCAGAAAAAGTGGACCGTCTGCGCATGCGCCCGGCCAATAGCAGCGCCACCGCAGTGATGTGACGCCAGCGCTGTCTGTTGGTGTATATAGTTTCATGCACCGATGGTGAGCGTGTCAAATGGCGCCTATGGTCACTGACTGCACGCAGGATTGGCGAGTCCCGATCCTCTCCTCTTGCAGCCATCGAAATTGCGGCATTAGCCGATAAGAATGCCGTAGAACGAATCACGAAGCAAGAGACGCGGAGATAATCAGCAAGGCCCTGGGTCCTCTCACTCAGTGGAGTATCTCCTCCTATGCTCCGTGTCACTAGGTCTCTGCAGTTCAGGCGAAGGCAGCGCCAGACGAAGAGAAAAAGGGCGAGCACTATAGTAAGTTACAGCTCAAAAATGTGGGGCGAGGGAAAGGAAGGCCGGAGAGAAGGAACCATTGAAAACGCTGGAGAAAGTATAGGATGTTTCCCGTGTTCCCGTTCCCGAGAAGAGTGTGCGGGATGTTTCCCGTGCACTCTTCTCTCCCGTGTTTCGTCTGTTTTCTCCTCCCCGGCCTTCCGTTCCCTCGCCCTACCTTCTTGAGTTGTACGCACTATAGGAAGGCGGTACGGGAAAGGAGGGCGATGGAGGAAGAGAGGGAGAGCACTAGGAACGTTAGAGAGTGGAGACTTCTCTCTCTACCCAGCCTTCCTGGTGCTTACCCCTTCACCACCCCGTTGCCTTCGCCTGTACTGCACGCAACCAACAACGAAAGAAGTTTTTTTTAATAGGGTAATTGTATAGGTTATGTTTGTTCTCCTTTCGCCGCCAACGACGTATTGGCGGAGAAGCGGTCACGTCGTCGTAACATCTATTCGCGTCGAGGACGACGCCCTTTCGTGACATCAAGTCGCCGTTGTAATGCGGTCGTGACGTCGCGCTGAGGACGACGCCGTTACGCGACATCAAGTCGCCGTTGCAACGCGGTCATGATGTCGCGCCGCGTCGAGGATGACGTGGACGTGGTCGTCAATGCCGACGTTGACGTCGACGCCCCGTGAAACGTCAAACATCGCTATGATGCCACGTTAACGTCGTCCTGAAGTCGTCGTCAACGTAAACGTCACAACGACGTCACGACGAAGCCTCGGCGGCGTGTAGCGTCGTCGCCTTCGCCAACATCAACGTCAACGCGCCGTCACGACGAAGTCTTGACGTCGTGTAACGTCGTCATCGTCGACGATGATGTCGACGTCCACAAGTTGTCGGGACGTCAAGTTTCGCTATATCGACAACGACGTCAACGACCTTACACCAAGCTTCTTAATAGCGTCGCACTGACAAGGACGCCGTCATCTTGACGTCGTTGACGTCGTCGTCAACGTCAACGTTGACATCGACGTCGTTGTCAACGAAATATGACGTCAGAACGCAGCCTTGATGCCGTGTAATGCGCCTTGTCAACGTCGATGACGACGTTGACTTCAAGGCGTCGTCGGGATGTCGTATTGCAATGTGACTTAAAGTCAGGTTGCGGTGACATTATGTATGGACGTGACGCATGAAGTCAAGGTTGTATAAAAAATATAGCCCGGCGTTCTATTGTTTCTATGACTTTGACCAGTGTGCGGGTCGAGCTTGCGTTGGAACGCAACGCGTTTCTTATAAAAAACGGCCATTTCGAACCACTTCACACGTAGCGCCCCAGAGGGCGCTACGAGCGTAGGGGCTTCGATTAGCCATATTTTTTTTCCGCATGCGGAGGAGCAGGAATAGCCCTCCGGTGGCCCCACTCGTCCTTTTTAGTACACTCTACCTCTGCGTTGTCCTGAAACTTATTGTCTTTCCTGAGGTCGTCCAGTAAGGCCATCATGAGTGCTAAGCTGCATCCTTAGTGGCGTGCCTGAGGGTGTGTAATGAGTCAAACTTTCTGATGTTTTCAAGCAGGTCAACCAGCATCTTCACATTCTCCATAGTGTTCGGTTTCAAAAAGTCTTTAGAAAGTTTTGTTATCTTTATCTTGTAGCAATACTGTGACATAGTCAGGGTCGGGCGTCGCACTAACAGAGTACTTCAGTTGCGGTGCACGGTCACGGGGTTGATCGATGTTCACGAATGTCACACATTTGTTGTTCTGAATACGGTTCCAGAACTTAAAAACGTTGGTCTCTCGCGTTTGGTTTCTGAGTTTTTGGTAAGACAGCTCCTTATTTATAGCTTTTCTTAACTTTTTTTTCAACGATTCTGCCAGTGGTGGTTCCCAGCGGAAGAGGTGTGCTGCGATAATGCTGATTTATTTTATAATGCAATGTGCCTTCCGGAATAATGCCCAAGAGGTGCTAGAGGTTTTCTTTGAATGAATAATAAAGACCGGTGGTGCTTACAGCAAGAACTGTTTGAACAGCATGCTTCAAAAGTATTTATCTGTCAAGAGGTGCCTGGAGGACTGTTCCCGTTCTGGTGTCAGTGTACTCTGTTGATGGGACGACAAATCTATTTTGAAACTGCGGCACACACCTAAAAAAGAAAGCGGATTTGACTGTTTCGTGTGATTGATACTTTAGCTACCTGGGTAACGTTTTAAATAAATATTTAGTCTAATCAAAGGGCAAAGCCAAATAAGCCGTTACTAGTCAGACATTACACGGCTAGTTCTCTTCAGGGGAGCTAGATTTAAGAATATCTGCCAAAAATATCGAATAACTATAAGTGCTATCCACATCTCCTGAATAATAAGGTTGTAAAGCTTTTCACGTTACCGCACGTCTCGATTGCATTGCTTATCAATGCAACGTAGAGAAAAATCGTGTGACTCAAGTGCCGGTCAAAGCTAAGATTTCGTACGAATGACCTTCTTCAATACTGAGAGTTAAAAAATAATGCCGATCAAGACGACACACAGGCGACTACACTTCGATTCTTTCAAAACAATAATGGAATGCTCAATCCCGTTGCACGTTTAGTTGCAGAGTGTTCTACCAGCTGTGTTGAATAAAAGAAAAAATGAGAGTTCGCTTAACTGTGTCGATTCACTGGCGGGTGTTTTCATTTATTCGCTTTGAAGTTGAAATGTAAAACCTTTAGCCAGGCTCTAGGCAAAGGCCTTGCACATGCTCCAAAGTGAATGGCGGGGATGACTATTTTCTGAGTCGCGTTTGAATAGGTTACGCAAGAATACGCCGGCGAGTAACTATGCCCGTTCACACATCACTGTCCTTTTACGCTTGTGACGGCACATCAGTGCTTCGTATTGCGCGTGCCATGCTACTTCTCTAACTGGTTGTAACGCTTCGTACGAAATGCCGATGTCCTGGTAATTTCCGGTCGTATCTCGAGTCCTTGACATGGTCCCTACACGGCACATGAAGCACGATTGTCCCGGTAACTCGTCGCTATCGTAGCCTCGACGAAAGCGGTCGTAACGTAGGGCGGTGCAGTTAACGAAACTACGGCGGAACATGCGTATAACCATCACGATGTTCGTGCGCACCTTTGAGAGTTGGGACACAACACTTTCCGTCGGAACGGCTTGCAACCACTGCTGCCTTCGTGGTTCATCCATCGGGAAGACGGAAATGGGTGTTGCGCTATAAGACCTGTTATCAGTTGCTTTGTAGCCCTTTGCAAAGCAGGCTAGGCATTTTCACTCATACATTCGACGCTCCTCGTAAACGTCTAACTTCATCGTCTGCTGCAGCACAGACACTCGGCGCGAGCGTCTGCTTCATTGTCTGCTACAACAACCACTGTAGCAGACAATGTAGCAGATGATGGCGCTCATCCGGGCTACCTACGGGGCTCTGGGTGGATCCATTAGCGATGATGTATAAAGAAGGAAACGCGCTGGCCTTGTCTTCTAGGTGGTATTGCCAGAAGCCTTCTAGAAATTAAAAAAACAAAAACATAACAAGAAACATTGCAGCATTGTGATTTATTACCCATGTTGATGTTACTTTA
The DNA here is from genome assembly GCF_016920785.2 of Ixodes scapularis. Taxonomy (NCBI): domain Eukaryota; kingdom Metazoa; phylum Arthropoda; class Arachnida; order Ixodida; family Ixodidae; genus Ixodes; species Ixodes scapularis. The sequence continues at coordinate 81,652,443 of NW_024609884.1, forward strand.
TAGTCAAGATTAGGTACACTAATTATTCACTTTGTACCTTAAAAAGGCTATTTGGTATTTGTTTCTTCTTGACATGTTCAAGACAGTAAACGCACGCAACAAGCAAATAAAAATGATACAAAAATAAAATAACAAGTGTGTAGTAATACCTGAGCATAAACATTGGTCCCGTAAATCATAACGTTCGATGTCCGGCAGGCCTCCTCGCAATGTACTCTGCAAAGAAAAAATAGTGGATGTGTGCGTTTGTGACCTAGTGCGTTGTGCTCTAATGCAACCGCTTGACACACTGGCACCATCTATACGGTGCACCTGGAACACTACCAACATGTGTATAACTAGACAAAATGTTTTGTCCTATTTGCAAAATCAAATCTACGCACTATCTCTGAGAAATGGACGCTGTAACATTGTCAGATTTAGTTCAAGGGGAAAGAATTATGCGTACACAATTATACGAATATATGCTCAGGTCAGAAGTGTTTTAGGTCTACCCGAAAGACGGCGCCAATGTGCTAAGCGGTTACAAGAGATCAGAACGCACTCGGTCACAGTGAAGCGCAAATGTGAAAAGTAAACTTTAATCTGATAAAGATGAGAGTCACAGAATGTGCACCGTGCTCTGAGCTGCGCTATAGGTTGGCGTGACATCTGGGAGGTATCATAATCTCAACCCTGAAGCACGGACACATAAAGTAACGGAGAGTACGACGCATATTATTTATGGTTGATGTTGCCAAAGTGCGTGACTGTACATAAATTGCGGCTGTCTGCTAAAGTGGTGAACTGTCTAATTTTCCTTCATTCATTCGTGGCTTAAATTCGTTTACATTCTTCAGGGTGTAAAAAGGCTTACACTGGTGGCTACACCTTTTCAGCACTCTTATTACATACTCTAGTTATTTCAAAAAGCGTGTATGTCTATGTCAAATGACATAGAACATTCTGCGGTGCCGAGTGTAGCAAAGCGGCAACGCGTACACTCTAAAAAAAGCCCGTGCATCCGCTTTCCCGCACAACACTCGGAGAGCCAATCACCGCAACTTACGGAGGCAGCTCAGCGAATGACGCTGCCGAAACATATGTTTAGACCAAAAAACGCAGTCTGAGCTGTGACATTAAGCAATGCAAGCGTGACGTTTTGCATTGCTTAATGTCACAACTCAGACTGCGTTTTTTCGTCTAAACATATGTTTCCGCATCGTCATTCGCTGAGCTGCTTCCGTAAGTTGCGGTGATTGACTCTCTGAGTGTTGTGCGGGAAAGCAGACGCACAAACTTTTTTTAGAGTGCGTGTCCGCGTCGAACAGATTTCGCGGAAATTGGTGTAACGACGTCGAATTCGCATTGCTATATGACAGTGAACTCAGCATGAAGATTAGACAAACACAAAGAGAGGGAGAGCACATTTATTTTTCTTGAAAATAAGCTTCTTGAATCTCGAAAAGATATGTTTTTCCTTTAAATACTAATGAGAAAAAAGCAATATATATTGTAACCTTATTAATGAGCGAGGCGGTCACGGATTGGTGAGTACCTTTAATTTGTTAAGCATACAAAGCGCTGGAGCAGTCAAAGAGGTCTTATTACCGGTGGCGTGCATGCTCTGTATTTGTTGTTTTTGTGCACGTTTGGCGCTTGTTGTCTGTAAACTGCCGTGTGACCCTGTGAAGTGCGGCCCCAGTGAGATGTCGAAAGCAGACTGGTTTAGTCTGTTCACCCCTAGGACTAAGAACACTATTTTTAATCAATCAAAAAGTGTAAAGTTTTCTATGTCATTCTGATAAACCCGGGTAGCACTGAATCTCTCATGCGTGTATTATGCGTGCGCAATCATGTGTCGTTACACTCTAAAAAAAAGCCCGTGCGTCTACTTTCCCGCACAACACCCGGAGAGCCAATCACCGCAACTTACGGAGGCAATTCAACGAATGACGATGCCGAAACATATGTTTAGACCAAAAAACGCAGTCTGAGTTGTGACATTAAGCAATGCAAAACGTCACGCTTGCATTGCTTAATGTCACAACTCAAACTGCGTTTTTTGGTCTAAACAGATGTTTCGGCATCGTCATTCGTTGAATTGCCTCCGTGAGTTGCGGTGATTGGCTCTCCGGGTGTTGTGCGGGAAAGTAGACGCACAGGCATTTTTTAGAGTGTACAAAGACATTTGGGCGGTTTAGTATGCGTTGTACGATGGCGCCACGAATACGGGAGATGTCTCAAGCTGCAGACGGTGACGTCAGCCGTGTCACGTAATGCTTTATGGCAATCGGATTAGGTTTGTCGCGCCCGCTACGCTATTCATTGGCTGTCGTGTGAAATCATGACGTCACACACCAGCTACGCTCTCCGTTGGTGCATATGGTCCGCCAGGTGACGCCGTCAGATTACCGTATTTACTCGAGGAATAGCCGCACTATTTATGAACAAGACCCTTGATTCTGCTTTCCCGCAAAGCACATATACAGCCAATCATGGCGTTGCGCATAAATAACAAAGCGAATAATTAGATCGAGAACACGATTCTTCGCATATGGTATCTTGGCACGAAGACGTTATCTCTGTCCTGTAAACAGCTGGAATCATTCTGTCGATCGCGGTGATTGGCAATCTCTGTGCTACACGGAAGAGCGAACCCTCAGGTTTTCTTCATAAACTGAGGCTATTACTCGAGTAAATACGATATCTGGGGAGGTATATGTTTCGTCGTTCGGGAGCCTGTTGTGGGCGCCGACGGCCGCCTGCTACTTACTTCCCAGCATATGGTTCCAGGAATACGTCTTCGACTGGTGTTTTTTAGCGTCTTCTCCTGCCTATGCATCATAACTGGTCCCGGAATGGCAATACATGACGTCAGAAATGTCGGATATCGCGATCCTGGCGGTTTGCGTTAGAGGTATTGACATACAGCACGAATGAACACGAGTGTCGCTGTCGTCGCGGTGTCCCAACTCCTGGCTGCCCAAGCTTCCGCGGACTGTCAAGCTGGAGAGAACCTGCCACAGAACAGGCGTCTGCCAGGTGCACCACCTCTGCTGTGACGCCGCCAGGATCGCGGTCGGCGACAGCATCACACTTCTATGACGGACTCACTAGGCAGAAATCGAGGGACCACTTTTGGGGATGAGGTAAATAAACACACCGGTCGGATACGCGCTGCACCGTTTGGTTAATCGTGCTGATTATGATTCATTGCATTAAATATAATAAAGTATGATTTGTATCATGTTTCTGCAATTAGTGCTATAGGTTACGCATGATTTATATTCCCTTGACCTGCGAGTAACAGTTTTTCGTTATGATTGATCGTAACGCATATCGCATTAAACCCTGCCCGTAATTCTGCTATGCATACTTAAGGGTGTAAACATTTGTTGCGTGCACCTTTCTCTTTTCATGAAAATATAAAAACCGGCAAGTTCCAACCATATTATTAGCATGGATACCTTTTGTGATATTGTGTTGTGGATGTGTTGTATTGCGCTATTTCTTGCGTTTTATTATACTATGTTGCCCAGCTAGAATTGTGAATTTATTCGTATTACCTCATTTACTTTACCTCTTCCGGGCTCGCCCTTCACTGAAACTATAATTATATTCAAATTTTGTTCTCGTGCCTGCTAAGTGCAAGTTTTCTTTATTTTTGAAAGCGCCACCCAGCGAGATCAGCCAACACCTCCTAAACAGCTTCAAAGCCTGCGCGTTACGTCATATGACGTGACATCCGGGGGACCCGCACGGGCGCTGATTGGATGCGAGTGCCGCATCAGCGTTCGCGTGGGACTATGATAGGACACGAGCCCCACGCGAACGCTGACGCGGCACTCGCATCCAATCAGCGCGGATGCCGGACCCCCGGACGTGACGTCATGTGACGTAACGCGCAGGCTTTGCTGTCCAGAAGGTGTTGATGAGCGGCATTTGTAAAAAAAGAGAGGTAGGCTAGAAATGGAAAGACATACCAAAGACTTATACTAAAAGAATACATCTCACTCCGCGAAAGGCCCATGGCCTTGGCGTGGAAAAGCCTCGCGGAGTTGGAACGGCAGGATACGCGGCAGCATCTTTGTTTTCCCCTTTGAATTAGGAGGGGCGGCTGCTGCCATCTCTGGTCGTGGGCATCTCGAGCGCCATTCGACACAGCCGTCACTGCTGTCTCGGCGAGCCCGGTATGTCGGCAGCACTCTCCCTCAGCTCCGCGCAACTGGATGAGCAGCGCGATGCACATGCGTTTTCTCGGACGCTACCTGCCCACACCACGGGGGGAAGACTTGGGCGCTCTAGGCTGACTGCGGTCTAATGCCAGTGAGCGGTATCAAATGTATTCTGCTTAGTCAAGTATTTAGAGGTACTCACGCAGTATTCATTAATCTGTCAAATATCGGTTCGTAACACTTACCTGCATCCTTGCTTAACATAACAGGCATTGCGACGACGAAGAGAAAACCCTGTCTCCGAGCAGTCGATGCTGGTCCCCTCTTCGGCTGTAAGAAAACACCATAGCTGGCAGGAAACCATTCCACTCCGCCTTCTGCTTTATATTTTGCTCGGGAAAAATTGGAAAGCGCTATTTTTGGGTGCCTTCTGACTTGCGCTTTCTTTGAACCACTCTGATGAGACACCCAGACGAAGTTTGGTGCCCTTTTACTCGGGGCACAACTTTTGTTGGCAATTCAGTCAAAGGTATGGGCACGCGTGCCCTCTCCTCTTTTGAGTGGTGATTAAAGTTGTGCGCGCGCTCTCCTCCTCTCCTCGAAAATGCCAAGATAGGTTGTGCCGTGCTACGTACCACGATACGCTACGTCGAAATGCAGTAGCGTTTCGGTGTTCCAGTACAGCAGCGAAGCAACGCAGAAACACAGCCCTGTTTTGGGTTTTTTTGTTTTGTTTTTTTGCGACTACGTTTTTTCAATGGGTGCACGTACGGAAACGAAATAGGCCTTACCATAGGGCGGTTTAGCGAGGTGGAGGGGCTTAGAGCGATAAACCGGAAGTTCGAAAGTAGAAGCCCCCGGTTGCCGCCATGTTGTACGCAAAAGTGACCACTCGTCATGTGACCTCACAACAGCCGTGACGTCACCGGTAAGATGTCAGCGCCCTGAGCTGTCCGATGCGAGTTTGTTATTCGGTGCGCGGTAGCCGTGATGTGCCGCTGCTTGCCGACGATTTCGGGCTTCTTCGTGCTCTCTGACGCAGGTATAGCGCGAAGATCTGAAGTTATGAGACTATATACCCTTTTTACGAAAGACTGCTCTGGATAATAGCACCTGTGAGACAGCATCGATCGTATTGGCGTAGCGGTTCTTGAATTCCCGGATTCGTCCGAGGATCGGTACAACTTTTAGTTCTTTTAGCATGCCATTTTCGCATTCTCTTAGCTTTGTTTGAACTTTGAATTGTCTTACTATTGATGCGAAATGTATGTGTCGCACGTAGGGCCTAGGGAAAGTTGCTAAAGCCACATGTATCTTCATAATCACAGCAACCTTTAGCGAGGAAGCTCCTTCGATCTTTGCGTATTGTACTAAGCAACGATTTTAAGATACAACTTTTAGCATTTGATTTTCGAATTTTTCTAGCTTTGTTTGAACGTTAGAATGTTTGAGAATTGAAGCGAAAGGTATATGTACGTCGCGTGTGGGGCCTAAGGGAAGTTGTTTGAGCACTTGGTCACAGCATAAGCGCAGCAACTTTAAGCGAGCAAGCTTTTGTGCTAATCGACGATTGTACAAATCGGCAGTTTTCAGGATTTTGATATAACGTGCCTCCATTGCAGTAACTTGCAATCGATCTCAGTCCTCTTTATAAAGTGAAAAATTGGCGTTTGTTTAAGTGACGTGCACGCGAACTCCTACAAAGCATTCGAACCAATCATTCGGGAAAAAGTTCATTAGTAACGTTCATCAAACAGTTCATTTATCTCCTTTGAACTCAGAACACAATTAGCAAGTCTTCACATTTTCGATTGATCAGTGCACAAAATACTGCAATACGTTCCTTAGAAACGAGTAGGCTCTTGACCTTGTGGGGATTCCTGTGATCTCCCATCCCCAATGGCCGCGATAACGGCCGCGGGTCGGAACACTCGGCCTCCTTCGCCGTGAGCTCCGACCAGTCCGTGAAGCGTAGGAGAGCCGCCTGGCTTGGGGGGCTCTCCTCCTCACTCTCTCCCGGCGGGATCTTTTCCGTCCCCCCCCCCCCCCCCCCCCCCCCCCCCCCGCTCGGATGCGGATCACTGCTGACAGGCGAGGAGGTTTCGCCTCTTGTTTTCCCGCTTTCGGGAAAGGGACTCGTCCGGGTGACCGCGAAAGAGATAGGACGTGTGTCGGCGACTTCTCCGATGCTTCCCCGGTCTTGGCTCTCCGGAACCCCGCGTCTGGCAGGTAAGTACCTTTTCTTACCCTGCCGGCGCGGGGGGCATTTTGGATGGGGGATGGGGATATGGTAATTCGTTTAAAAGAGTATGTTAATGAATGCTCCTGGACTCTGTCCTTACTCTGGTACTTGTGTCTTCCCTTCCGCTGTATTCGAGAGAGTGAGACAAGGTAGACGATCATTGGCACCGACGGAGGTAATTAAGCGAACCGACCCGCGGTAATGTAGCCCTAAGCGTCGTCTATATTGCCGCGGAGATGTGGGGACCGCGGGCTACTAGGTTTGACGTCTCCTTTGAGATCGCCACCGCTGTTGAGACAACCCTTTGGTTATTCTATCGGTACCTGTGTTGGTAGTTAGCGAAATCCCCCAACCTTGCCAGTCGGTATCGATAGTCCACAGTAACCTCCATGTGTATGATCAGACTCCTCTTATTTGGTTGTCTAATCTATCATTTTAACGTCTAGAATCTTTAAAAAAAATGCAGCCCTACTCTTTAGAGATTTGGAGAGGTGCCTCTCTCCAACGTACATTTTGGCTCACTGGAACAGTAGTCTTCGCTGTTTGCCGAATTGTCGTGAAATGGAGTATAGTGGCTACGGCGCTAATTACCAGAAGCCTTCAAACTGTGGGCATTTGTTCGTCAAGAATTGTATGTTAGCAATCACTGTGACCTTGGCTCAGCGCCTATTAGACTTGAATGCTGCACTAGCTTTCGACGTGAACTAAGGCCCATTCGCCTTACACCGAAACAAAAAATTGTGACAGTCAATGTTGATTGATGGGGTTTTGCAAAGGGTCAATTCTGCCATTTGTATATGAAATGTCCTGCTATGTAACAATACCTTAACACATGCTAATAAACTGGATGCTCAGAGTTGTCTTTGTTTTTGTAATTGACACGTTGCAGCAATAATTATTTTTTCCAAGTGTAATATTTATTTCCGAGAGCTGGGCCCATCTTGCACTCATTAATGTCAGTGTGCTATGATGTTATTATAATGTGTGTACTTTTAAGTATTCTCTCTACAATGCCAACAAAGGCCCTTGGAAGGAATTAATTAATAAATAACAATTTCACATCACTGGAGTCTGTTTTCGAATGCACCACATGTTCAGGAGAGGTGGAAGGAGTGCAGCCCCACGAAACAGGTATGCCAATTTGGTATGTCGAATTTATTACTATTGAGGGCTCAGAGATCCGAGTGTCCGCAAAAGGTCCAGCGCATCCAGTGAACACAATTTTCGGTGTGTAGAATGTGAAGGCATAAAATAGAGTGGGAATATGATGTGCATCTGGTTAGTGTCCCTACCGAAAAATCCGGTATAACTTTTCGCTATCCGGATTATGGAACCGGAAATCTATCTGGATTCTATCTGGACTCTATCTGGAATTTAGGTTTTCAGAAATTATTCCTTTGTCTGCAATCTGGATTTCGGGTTTCGAGTAACAAATTTCCGGTTCCATATTCCGGATAGGGAAAGTTATACCGGATTTTTCGGTAGGGGTATCAAATATGTTTGTATCTACTTGATTACATATGTATTGATTTTTATCAAACGGTTCCTTATCGAGTCCTTTCTGCGACAGTCTTGTGTCAGGCGTTCAGTCATAGTGCCTGTGCTCCTTGTCGTTGTGTGACGCTCCTGCCACGTCGGTTTTCAGTTCCGGCGAGTGGCGACTTTGACTGACTGGTGCCGTATTGTAATCATACGTCATGTGACGCTACTGATATCTGATGCACTGAAGCTGTAGGGCTGGCTTCTAATCCGCAAACTTTCCTGGTAGTTTTCTGCGTCAAGGTAGCAAGTTAGGGCATGTATTGCTTACGTAGCTGTGCATTTTGCTGTACTGTTAACTTGATGGCTGGCAACAATGTTGCCAGCCAGTTGAGACTTGTTGTTGTTTTGTCCGTTTTTTTATTTTTCCGTGTCTCCGGTTTACAATGGAAGCAACAATGTTTGTTTGCTATCCAAGCCACTTCCCTTCTATTCTGAAATGGCGATTTTTTCTGCATGCCGCGACCATTGCAACTTGTGTAAGTCTCGTGTGGCAAAGTGAAGTTGGGTGATCCTTGGCGTCCACTTTTGATAACAAGCAGCCATTCTATTTCTTCAAGCCACTCAGCGGCATTCTCGCTCAAAGTTGGAAATTATGTGATCCGTGGAGTGGACACAGATCAATGGTGGCGTCAAATTATTAGGTATTGCCCTTGGATGACAACCGACACCAAATCAACTGTCATTGTGTCGCCGCTCACCTATTTTTTCGTGCTTACCTCCCGTCGAGGTGAAGGGGATCAGGAGCTTCGAGGTAATGTCGGCACCAGGGACAGTGACCGCCGCAGATACTCCTCAATGTCCCGCGGTCGCTCCTCGAGACGTGGTCGAGGGTCGTTCGTCATGAACCCTCGCAGGCCCATTCATTGGTAAGGGCACCTCCAGTAGACATGGTCGGCCTCATGCAGTGGTAGCAGAGTGGTTTTCGGTCGGCCATTCGCAACACCTCCGTCTCCCTCGGTGTACTTTGTTCAGAGCGGACCTAGACTGCTTCGTTCCAAAGTCGGGAATGGTGCTGCGTTGGGGTGTCAAGTTCAATTGGCAGTGAATACTAACGGGCAGCAGGTGGCGGTCGTCGTGCCATTGTGGCGTAAGTCACCCTCGGTTCCTCAGATGCTGCTTCGCTCGCAGAAGTCTCCAGTTGATATGCCCATTGAACTTCTTCCCAAACAATCTCGGCAATCAAAATAAAAGCCGGGCAACTGATGGCAAAAAGTAGCTTCCTGATCTCATCCCCGACAACGTCATGGATGATGTCGCGGATGCCTGGGAGGCTGACGTCAACGTTGCAGCTGGACGACTCGAGTTTCGAGACGCCGGGGAGTTGTTGATAGTGACGGGCCAGTGCATGGTTCATTGATGGAAGCCTCGGTGATGAACCCTTCGACTGTTGTCGGAGGGTTGCGGACAAGGCAGCCGAAGATGTTATGTTGTCCTTCACATGGGGAACATGGGATTCCTATGTTCTTGTCTTGTGTAGCATCAGGGTCGGCTTGGGCGCCCGATCAGGCGCAAAACATTCTCCACGTAGGCGGTGACGCTCTCGTTGGGGCCGTGTCGTGGACAGAATCAGGTATTCGGCTCTCTCTCGTCGATGTTGGCAGACAAACGAGCGCTTCAGCTCGATCTTGCAAACCTCTCACGACGTTAAGGAGGATTCATGGTTCTCAAGCCAGCACCTCGTGGTTTCTTGCACGAGAAGTATAGGTTCTGGAGGTGCTGGTCGTCTGACCACTCGTTGTGGCGGGCGACATGGTCATATTGGTCAATCAAGCCCTCGATGTCTTTATGCATTTCGCCGTGACAGGGCGTCGGAGTGCGAGGTGCGACGGACTTGCAAACAATGGTGGGAGCAGACGTGGTATTCTGCTATGGCTTTGTCATTGTTGGCTTAGTGCGCTTCGGTTTTTCTGGCAGGAAATCAAATTCCGGTGGGTCTTTCTGGTCGCAGTGACTGACAGGAATTCATGTTATTTGTGGTCTATTTGCGGTGTACGCTATTGTGGGACTCGCTTGTTTTGCATTTTTTCTGCCGGGCTCGGGATTGGACTTGGTTAACGGCTCCCCGGGGGTGTAAGACTTGGGACAGTCCGCCAGCCGTATCTCGTTTTCGGGCAACTCGGCTGAGGAGCCGCCAGGGTGCCCACAGAGTGAGGGGCTAAGGGTAAAGTACCCAGAAAATCCACCAGATCACACGATGACAGTCGAACATGACCTGAAACTTTCCAGTATAGTAAAGATTGATCAAAGAAAGTACTGGCCCAAGCATCCGTGACAATATAACAAAACTGAAAGAAGAGACTTATCCTCACCAGTAAAGAAGCTGCATTGCTTGAGCGACATTCTGTCCGAATAAGTCCTCTCCTTCGGTGTTTTGACGACCGCCGTGGAGGAACTGAACTGAAATGGATGGGGAACCACTTTTCTGGTAATGAGCCGCTGCAGACTGTCGCCGCGAAGCGGCGTGAATAGGTGCGCTGGGTAGGTAACGCGCGCCCCAGTGATTCACGCACGATGAAGTGTCCATACAGCTTGTAATTCGCGAAACAAGTGTTGATGAAAAGTTTGTTTCGACGAAACGTGCAGCAGACCAACGGATTTATTACCAACTGCAACACCTGTGCTCCGTGAAAGCGCACGGCTACGCCAGAACTATTTAAAAAGAAGCACAGCATCACCTAGCACGGCACAGGAACTATACCAGCTTGAAGGCAGGTCTTCGGTGCGCCGCACACCTGTGCTCTGTGAAAGCGCACGTCTACGCCGGAACAATTTAGGAAGCAGTACAGCCTCATCTAGCACGACACGGGAACTACCAGCTTCAAGGCAGCTCACCGGTGCGCAGCACAATCAAAGGGAGCATTCGGGGATTTGAACGAAGCGGGACCATGATTACGCACTGCAGCACGACTCACACAATTTCCGTAGTTAAACTCTGTATCAAAATAAATTGCACACGCTTCACTGCAGACCTAAAAGATTCCGATGGTCAACGAAAGAACAAAAACATCGCGTTAAATGTGTGGAGATCTGGCTGCCCTTCCCCGCGCCGAACCTTCGGACCCCAATTTCCGGCAACTCGCACTCGATGCCTCCGACATGCGTCATGCCTCGGGGGACCGGCCATGGCCTCGCGCAGCACAAGGTCCGGCTGGACCACTCCTCTAAGCCGTCTGACGTCACGGGACTGGCTTCCCAGAAGAAAGGACCCAAGGCTTGAAAAGGGGAAACTGGACAAAAGAAGGCCTCTCTTGGACGGCAGCGCTCTCGAACGGCGGGACACGGAGACAGCGTGCAGCGGTGACAGGAGACGAAGTCGCTGGCGCGGGATTTGGCGGGAGACGGACGCAGGCGCGGGGAAAGTGCGGGCACTACGTTGAGTGGCGGACTCGACAAACGGACCGGACAGCGACCCTGGACGACGACGTCCCCATGACGCGGTGGGGATGACCACCGCTGGGACTCGGAGAAGCTGCTGTGGCAGCGGACTCTCCCCCGCGGCCTCGCTGATGACCGTCCCCCGATACCGAAACCCCCCCAAGGCAATGAGTGAGTGAATAAACCCTTTTGCCGAGAGCGAAGTATTGCAGTGTCATATTCATCCGGAGACAGGGCCTGTGGGAATCGGAGTTAGATGCCCGCAAATGTTATCCTTGAGATATCCGAATCAATCCGAGGTCAGAGGAACGCAGGGTGAATTGCCTCTTTCGTGGCAATATTCCCGTCGATCACCAGCGAAATGAACACCGTTCCTCCGTTTTTACACGTTATACCTACGTGAGAGACCACGCTGAACCCTGAAGTCGCTTTCGATCGGCTTCATATGATGGCTTCCGCATATGAAATCAACTCGCTGAGTCCAACGACAACGAACAACGCATCCGACAACCTCCGGCCAATGCTCCGGCTCAGCTGGGGCCAGCCGCTGCATGGGCGCTGCCACCTTTCCTGTGACGTCACGTATTTGGTTTGGTCACGTGACGAGTAGTCACATTCAACGTATATATATATATTTCCTCAATTAGGAAACTCCCGCGAAAGGGGGTACCCACCCACCCTCACTCACTCTAGTCCGCTTCCCATCGTTCGAAGCGCCATCTAGATTTTCGTTTACGAACTGTATGCTCCTTAGAGTACGGTGGAACGCCATCTAGACACTGCGTTTCGAAACATATGTATTCTACAGAATACATTGCAGTTACCTTAGCAGCCGTCCTGCGCGTCGAACGACGGTACGTGAGTCGTGGTGAGTGAGGGTGGTACTACTCGTGCTTGCAGCGTCAATGAGCAGTTCCGTAACTGAGCGAATCTAGTAACGTTATTCACATTTGCGTACACAGGCAGCGGCCTGGTGGGGGTAACTTCGGAGGGTAGACCAGAACCTCGGTTTACCGCTCTAAGCCCCTGTACATCGTTAGTGCGGCTCCACGTGACGCACTTCCGGCTCGGAATCTTGAACCCCCTCTGAATTTGACACTTGTAGATAGCGGTGACGTGCCATCGCACTGACAGTGTTTATCGTTAATGTAAGCTTCTTCGGCTATATATATTCAATCAACTACTCAAAAGTCATTATCTGGAACTATCTCCGCAAGAATAACATTTTCGATCATTTTTCTTCTGTCATGAAATGTCTTCCGTCGCAGTTGTGAACTGTATAGTGGATCCCGGAGGCAGTACAATATCCGTCATTTGGCGCCAGGAGTTAAAGAAAGAACCAAAACGCGGCAGCGAGACGTTCGTTTCCCGTCTTTTTTCCTCAACCAAGTTTCCCAGCTTTTACTACAATCTCGGGTATTCTACATCATTATCAAAATCCCTAGGGCTGACACCGGTGATAGGGGTATCCCCGGGAATTAAAAAACCGGGGGGAGGGGGGGGGGGGGGTGCAGACATAAAAAAAAGCAATTTTTGTATCCTGTAATACACTTTTGTTTCCAAGTTCTCTTTTTTTTTTAGGAAAAAATATGAATTCTTGGTGCCCGATACAGTTTTCTGATTCTACATTAAACCTAACAGGTTACACATTTAATGAAAATTGCGTAATTTATTAAAAAAAACATAAAATAAAACAAGATACGAAATCAGATAATATCAATCACGGTATCAATACTGTGAAATCGCAATGAATGTTAATGACGAATATATATTCGACTCAAGAAGAATCTGCCAGCACAGAAACGTCTACACTATTTCGAAGAAGCGTCAGCGAGCAAAAGCTTTCTAATTTCGGTGCAACACATATCAGAACAAGTTATCTCACGGAATAAAAAAGAAAATTAAGATTATTAAATTCTGTTCGCACCCTGTCGCTTAACGTAACAAAGGCAAACTGAAATACAATCTCTGGTACCACAGTAACCAAATCATCTAAACAAATCTTAGGTGCTTTATGTATTTCTTAATAATTACAAATAGGGCAGAGCTTATAATTTAATTTTTCAGTTGTTTCAAGACAAAAATTAATCACTTTAGCTTCAGAGCCAACCTCCTTAACGTTGATGTCAGACAACATTTAAAACTACGAACGAAGAGGGTGAGACAATAGAAAACGAAAAGCAGAAACAAGCAAGTAAACACATGAAAACTGGAAATAAAACGAACCTAGACAGAAGGAAGATCCATACACCACCGCGCCGGTACAGATAGGCACACGCGGACAAACGTTGTGAATCCCATGCTCCTGTGCAACTAATCACAACACACCAACACAGTAATAAAACACACCGCGGAAATACCAAATCATGTATGCTCAACACTGTTCGAACGTGCGGAAGGTGTATATCATATCAGAGTTCTCAAGGTTCCCAGAGAATGATCACAGCCGGCGCTGCATTCCGTTTGAGCCAACGAAAAGGTGCCAAATGTGTGTCTCCACGTAACCCGTCTTAATAAACAGAAGGTTAGGGCGCAACCTACCTCGTGATAGTTGAACATAGCAAAAACAACCCAAGACTGGGAAAACCAAAGTACGGACAAACACAGGTCTCAATACGAAAAGTGGACGAAGCTTGCATGTTGCAGAATTAATAAACAGAACGTTAGGGAGCAAACAACCTCGTAGTATAGTTGAACATAGTAAAAACACCCCGAAACTGGGAAAAATAAAGGACGTACAAATACAGGTCTCAATGCGTAAAGTGGACGAAGCTTCGATCTTGTAAAATTTATCAACAGAACGTTAGAGCGCCAACGAGCTCGTGGTAGTTTACCATAGAAAAAACACCCCGAGAACGGGTAAAAGAAAGGACGGACAAACACAGGCTCTCAATACGTAAAGTGGACGAACCTTGCATTTAATAAAAATAATGAACAGAACGTTAGGGCGCAAACGAGTTCGGGGTAGTTGAACATAGCAAACACACACCGAGAATGGGGAAAAAGAAAATACGGACAAACACAGGTCTCAAAACGGAAAGTGGACAAAGCTTGCATGTTGTACAATTAATGAACAGAACGTTAAGGTGCAAACGAGCTCGTGGTAGCTGAAAGTAGCAAAAACACCCCAGAATGGAAAAAAGAAAGGACGGACAAACACTGGTCTCAATACGTAAAGTGGACGAAGCTTGCATCTTATTGAATTAATGAAAAGAACATTAGGGCAGAAACGGCTTCGCGGTTGTGGAACAAACTAAAAACACCCAGGATTGGGGAAAAGAAAGGACGGACAAACACAGGTCTCAATACGTAAAGTGGACGACGCTTGGATCTTGTAGAATTACTGAAAAAACATTACGGCGCAAACGAGCTTGTGGTAGTGGAACATAATAAAAACACCCCGAGACTGGGAAAGAAGAAAGGACGGACAAACATAGGTCTTAATACGTGAAGTGGACGAAGTTTGCATCTTATGGAATTAACGAACAGAGCATTAGGGCGCAAACGAGCTCGTGGCAGTTGAACGTAGTAAAAAGACCCCGAGAATGAGAAAAAGAAAGGACAGACAGAAACGGGTCTGAATACGTACTGTGGGACTAGCTTAGATCTTGTAGAATTAATGAAAAGAACGTTAGGGCGCAAATGAGCTCGTGGTAGTGGAACATAGTAAAAACAACCCAAGACTGGGAAAAAAGAAAGGACGGACAAACCTAGGTCTCAATACGTGAAGTGGACGAAGCTTGCATCTTGTTGAATTAATAAAAGGGGCGTTAGGGCGCAAACGAGCTCGCGGTAGTTGAACGTAGGAGAAACACACCGAGACTGGGAAGAAGAAATGACGGAGAAACACAGGTATCAGTACGTAAAGTGGACGAAGCTTGCATCTTATAGAATTAACGAACGGAACGTTAGGGAGCAAATGAGCACTTGATAGTGGAACATAGTAAAAACACCCCGAGACCGGGAAAAAGAAAGGACGGACAAACACAGGTCTCAATACGTAAAGTGGACAAAGCTTGGATCTTGTAGAATAATGAAAATAATGTTATGGCGCAAACGGCCTCGTGGTTGTGGGACATAGTAAAAACACTCTGAGATTGGGGAAAAGAAAAGGCGGGCAAACACAAGTCTCAATAGGTAAAGTGGACGAAGCTTGCCTCTCGTAGAATTTATAAACAGAAGGTTATTGCGCAAACAAGGGGATGGTAGTTGAACGTTGTAAAACCACCCCGAGAGATTGAAGCAGAAAGGACGAACAAACGCAGGTCCGAAATTTGAGACCTGTGTCCTTCCTTTCCATCCTTTCTTTTTCCCAGTCTCGTGGTGTTTTTTTATGTTCCGCACGTCTTCTTTCTGCTATGACTTGCTGCACCAATCAAGCACAGGGAAGGATGACGACGCATTTAACGTTCGTTATTGCTTCAGCCAGGCACGAAGAGAAGGACAACCGTCATGACGCAACCAGTCTTATTTATTCGGTTACCTACAGCGCCCTTGCTAGGGCATTATTGTGTACTTCATTGCGTCTCATTTACAGCGAGGCACCAACGCCCACTGAACGGTCGTCTGGTGCCTCATTGGAGATGAGAATGTTATAAATTACTTTTAAAGAATTAATATTTAAACAGTCGTTTCTCCTTTTTTAATACACTGTAGAGGACTTCATTTTCGCGAGGACCTAATTTTCTTAAATTTCGCGAATCACCTACAATGCGCGAAAAATTGGTCCCAGGAACAATTCCGTTAAAATGTAAAGAGATTGGATCTATATTGAAGCCCCACCGCGTCACGAAATTTAGAACCTGCGAATTATTCCAAAACTCCAGCTTTGACCGAAATCGCAAAATATTGAGCCCGCGAAAAAAAAAAAAAAAAAAGAAACTCGTTTACTATATAATATATACCGCATTTTTTTTTTTCGTTTTTCTTTTCTTTAGCCGTGCAGATTTGTTTAAAACATACCGTGAAAATTACACTTATGCGGTTTGTACAGGTGAGTTTAACGTCCAGGGGGACAGGGTATTGGATGCTAATTGTAACAATCAGTCGGATAATTAATTAAAATTTGTTAATTAATTTTAATTAATAAAAATAGACATATGATTCTGATTAGAAACTTGATCAGCGTCATCGAAAACCACTAAATCAACTATTTTTCAAGGATATAACGTAGGGGCAGTCTATTACGGCGTTCCGAAAAAAACGCTCCATTTGGACGTGTTTCTATTTTTCGCTTTCTTCTCGGAGCGCATATCTGCGCCCGCGGTCCTGCCCCCGGTTTTCCCGGCGCGAAGCCACCACCTCGCCTTCCTCGTAGCATGGAGGGAAGTTGGGTGCACGTGTGTTGCACGTCTCAGGCACTGGGGACCAAAACCGCGGGCGCAGAGATGCGTTCCGATAAGAAATCGACAACTAGAAACGCGTCCAAATCGAGCGTTTTTACGAAACGCCGTAATATTCTGCCCCTGCGTTATATCCTTCTAAAAAGAGTTGATTTATTCTTTTTAGATGACACTGTTTCTAATTTGAGCAATATGTCTATTTACATTATTTAAAAAGTTAATTAACGAATTTTAAACAATTAGCCGACTAATCGTTACAATTAGCTCCCTATACTATGTCCCCCTGGACGTATAACTCACCTGCACAAACCGCATTAGTGTAACTTCCACGGCTTTTTTTTTAAACAAATCTGTTATTAAAAAACACAGTCACGCACACACACACACACACACACAGACACACACACACATATATATATATATATATATATATATATACATATATCGCATAGCACAAGGCGCTATGCGAGAATGGGCAAACCTCTCCTCTGTTCTCCTCCACGTGAATGGGCGACGTGAAAGGCGCGACGGAATGGCCCGTGCTCTGGGGCTGCGGTCACTGTCACTGATGATGTTTAAAACCCAGGGACTCTGGTTAGGGAAAAATAGGAAACTTTTAAGTCGTAGGAACGATGCACAGGTGAAGACGTCTATGTGACTGTGACGTTAGCTCCATATAGGGACCTCCATATGTCACTACGACGTTAGCTTTGTATAGGAAAACTTTTGAGCCAGCGCGCTTGAGAAGACAACGATTTCAAGCAAAATAATTATTCAGCGTTTTTTTTGTTTTTTTTTTTGTATTTAGCTGAAGTTCTTTTAAAGGGGTGCCTTCACAAAACCTAGGTGGCGTATACACTCCCCCTACACTCTAAAAAAAAGTATGTGCGTCTACTTTCACGCACAACACTCGGAGAGCCAATCACCGCAACCTACGGAGGCAGCTCAGCGAATGACGATGCCGAAACATATGTTTAGACCGAAAAACGCAGACTGAGTTGTGACATTAAGCAATGCAAGCGTGACGTTTTGCATTGCTTAATGTCACAACTCAGACTGCGTTTTTTGGTCTAAACATATGTTTCGGCATCGTCATTCGCTGAGCTGCCTCCGTAAGTTGCGGTGATTGGCTCTCCGAGTGTTGTGCGAAAAAACAGACGCACGGGCCTTTTTTTAGAGTGTAGGGTGTGGGTAAGGAAATCTCCTATCGGCTGTCCCGAGAGAAAGAACGAGGAAGAGAGCGGCAGAGGAACAGAAAAATAAAGCAGACGATAGGTTAGGCGTGCTCGTTTTGCCACGACGAGTTTAACTTGCTCACGCGATTGTCAACTTTACTTGTTATACAATGCGTAATTCCGATTTTTTTTTTTTTTTTTTTTGCAAAGCAAGCTCGGACAGAAAGCCTTAGACCTCACAGGCGATGTTTTGTTCCTTCTGAGTGTATATTAAGTCGTTGCCACCGATATGGGCCATCGGGACCAGCTACTGGGACTACCGACGTCCGGCTCATAAGCCCCGGTGTTCCGAGGCTGCCCGAATGCATGGGACGTTTCGCTTTAAGTCAGGGATCCCCAAACGTTTTAATTAGGGGACCGGATTGGGCTCTTACGGCCTGAATATCCATCGAGACGGAAGATCCAACGAATCGAAAGATCCAATTGGTCACGTGACAGGCGAGGCGGAATATCCATCGAGACAATATATCCAATTGATAATGAATGTCCTATGGGTCTGAATATCCAACGAGTCGAAAGGTCCAACCAGGTATGAATATCCACTGAGACTGGATACCCAACGGCGCAACCGTTGAGACGACATAACATTACTGTGCGGTTCAATGTGACAACCTAGAACCTAAAGGAACGGTATGGTAAAAATAAGGTTGCAATTCGCAGTTGAGGAGATATGTTGCTGATGAGACTTTGCTCTCTGCCATAAACGGGGCGGTGAGGAAAATCTTCCCTGAAATAAAGTTTCCCTGAGAGATTCCCGCAATTTTGTGACGGATTTAAAATAAATATCCGTCACAGGCGTAACCAGGATTTCATTTCGGGGGGGGGGGGGGGGGGGGGGGGGGGGCCGGGCGCCATGCCCTCCCCCCCCCCCCCCCCGGCTACGTGCCTGCCCCTCATGTAGAAGTGTTGTAAGTTGTGCGAGTTGGTTATGATGACATGGTGAACAGAGCAGCGCACAAAAGGACGAGGACAGAGAAAAGGAAAATGCACAACACGCAAGCGCTGACTCGCAACTGAATTTATACAAAAATGGAAGAAGAAGAAGAGGACGGTTCTGAAAGACAAGCAGGGCACGCAGAACGCCCTCTTCTTCTTCCTTTTGTGTATAAATTCAATTGCGAGTCAACGCCTGTGTGATCCTTTTCTCTGTCCTCGTCTTTTTGTGCGCTGTTCTGTTCACCATATCCCTGATGTCTTTGCCTCTCAGAGAAAATGGCTGTCTTCGGCAAAAATATGTGCCCCATTTAAAACTAGCCCCAAGCTTAAAAAAAAGCAACAAGAAAAGCAGCGCGCCTCAATGAGGTGGAACTTACTGGGCTTTCTTGTAAGCGTCGTCAGAAAGCGCCAGTATGAACGCGAGAGCGTTAAGGAGCTCGGGTAACAGAACATTTGGTGTCGGCGACGGTGCAACCAGAAAATCATGATTGGTCGATAGGATCATCTTGACGTCACAGACACATGACATCGCACGGGAATTTCAAACAACCCACAACGCTTACGGGAAACGTGACGTCACGCGTTGAATGAAAGTGAATAAAACATGACGAGTAACGCGAATTAAAGGCCGCCGCATGTTTCAAATGATTTCACTTTACAATTAATTTTTCTTAAAGAAGACAAATTTGAAGAATTTAGGCGGGATTTGAACCCACGACCTTACAGGGGCACTGAAGTGGATTGTGAGATCGCCTTTTCATTGTCATAACTCAAACTACGGTCTCTAAGCATCTTAAAAAAAAAAAAAAAAAATCACATTCAAGAGCGGCCGACTTCCCTATTAAAAATCCGATCAAATATCGTGCCGTGGCCCTTTTCCGGCTCCAGCGGCGGTCATGCTCATTTCGCGGCTGCGGCCAAGAGGGATTTTTATGTCACGTGACCAGCTACATGGGGACATGGAAGTACCTAGCGTCCCTGCTTAATGCCAGAGAAATCCGTGTCGCTTTGAGTACAAAAGTTTAATTTCGCTCACAAAAACTGACCGCAGAGGCTTTTAACTGGAGTCCAATTAACCGCCCATTTATACTTTAGGAGCGGCAGATAAAGATGCAGCCAGGGAAATTAAATATGAGCTGAAATAAAAGAGGAATCATGCTAGCTAAAAGCGGTGGAAGTATATTTATATATCTGCGCCAGGCACCCGGCTTCCGTCGACTGTTGTAATCGAGGGACAGGCAATAAAAAATAAAAAAATAAAAAAAGACTGTTGTAATTGAGGGGTAAGAGAGCTGGGAGTTGCCGTTGCGGCGTGAAAGTTCCTGGTTCAAATCGCCTTATAATGTTTTTTATGTGTTTATTTTGTGGAAGCTTTCATTTTTTTATCGAGACAACTGCAGTGTCTATTAGTACTAGATGGGCGCCTCCTGTTATTAAAAAGAATCGTAGCAAGCGCGTTGTATATTTAGAAACACAGGAAATTGTAGTTGCTGGGGAAAGGATACTTGTTTCGGTCCCGTATGCAAGTCATACCGATGCTGTCACTTTGGTTTGTTTTTAATGAAAATTATGAAACCATTGTATTAACGCATTAATTTGGCTTTATCTTTTTTTCTTCTGGTGTGTCGATTCAGTAGGTGGGACAAACAATAAAAATCGTGTAAGGCGCAGTTCTGCACGTGGATGATATGGATGATTTGTAAAACGGATCACAGTTAAAAAATAAGACACACGCGCAAAATATGCGTTTAAGAAAATGACACAATTTGAACCCGCGGAACGTTCACACCTCGACGATAAGTCCCGGCTGTCTTATCCTCGACTACAGCAGACGTCTTTCTTTTCTTTTTTTATATTTATTGCATGGAAATATTACTAAGACAACAGTCAAAACTACAACATTTATGAGGTTGTCACGCTACAATTCCTGTTCCATATAACTTCTCATCGAATACTCGATAGACTGGTCGTCGTAGATAGACGAAGGAACAGAAAGGAATATTAAATAAACCAAAATGCACAGGCGAAACGTCATGTAGATGGATGTATCGATCAAAAAGATCATGCCACTCTGGCCGCTCGTCAAGGCGGTTAAATACATTTGGTGCACGGTTTACGGTTTCAATAAAATTTGATTTGGTAGATTGGGGAGGGTCAGCATTCCTGTCAATCATTCTTGTTTTCCAGAGGCTATGCAACCCCATTAATGTAAACAGATCGTAAGGATAACTCTCGTTCGAGTTTAAGGGAAAAAATTGGATTGTGTAATAATTCATATTATTACAGTAATAACATTAATTTGTGCCATAAACTTTTCGTATTCTAATGTATTTTCTCAGTGTCCTTTGTAGGATATCGCAAAAAAGGTAAGCATCAGCGCAGAAAATAAAACAGTGCTCAATAGTTTCCGGTTGGTTACAAAGGCGGCAATTGATTGACTACGGCACAAAACTTCCCCGTTCACGGAGCCAGGGCTTTTCCAGGTAACGCAGAAGAATGGAGCTTAAAAACGAATTACTCTTCTGTAGGCGAGACACGACGGTTAAGGACACGTCGGAGAGCATCTTTTCCAGGGCCCTCATTTTATATGCTTCGGTACTGAGGTTCAGGAAACGTTATGTCAATCAGATCAGCATTTAAGATTTTGCGTGAAACCGTAAAAAATTACAAAAAAACACAAAAAACAAACAAACAAACAAAAAAACACGGGCTGTTAGAAGCTTAATTCTGCTCACTAATTCTTTGAGGTACCCCGAAGGAGGTGATGTGCTTGCGGGTATCGTCGCAACCACCAAATAAGGTAATGCATGCCAGAGCTCCCTCTATAAGCAAGTACGAAGGAAATGATGACATGCAGTTTTGAAGAACAAAAATCGAGATATTACTTGCTTTAGAAACATGTGTATGAGACCGAGACCGCCGACATCGTTGGGGTGAAAGAGGTTTTCACGTCGTATAGGTTCCCTAGTGGAACTCCATATAAACGAAGCTAACACTCTGTGGAATTTTGAAATATCGCTTCTGGCACAGCAAATCACTTGAAGTATATACCAAGATTTGGCTGCGAGAAACGTAATGCAGGCCTTAGCTCGCTCGAAAACTAACCACTGGTTGGATTTCATCTTGCCACCTTGACATTTGATTCTTGACACCCGATCAGCCCAGTAATGACTATTGTTGCCAATACAGTTAAAAGGAACTCTTAAGTACGGAAGAGCAATGCAGCTCCACGATATCCCAGCATACTCTGAAGGTGTTGTGGCCAATTGCCCACACCAGAAACCTTCGCTTTTCTTCTTATTAGCGAGTGCGCAGGTTGCGTCACAGAAGTTTTTTTTTTTTTTTTTTTGTTATTGTAAGGACATTGTCGACGCTGCGTGTATCGACGCAAAAGAAAGCTATATCATCTGCATATGCCAATACTTTAACTTCAGAAGAGTATAAACGAAAACCTTTACAGCGAAAATAAAAACGGGGATAACGGACACTCTCGTTCGAATGACGATTCAAGACGAGTTCGAGTTGAAAGTGAACCGTTAACGTTAGCCTGGAGGCAAAGTTACGGTAACATAACTTAATACCCTTTAAAAGTGTTGGTCCTGGGTTTACATGACGTAAGATATCAAACAGAAAAGCCTGAGACAAGCGATCGAAAGCCTCAGCCGAGTCTACTTGAACCATGACGACTTGACCAGCATCAAGAACGCAGCTTTCTATCACCGTACGCGCAACGTGCATATCAGTTTGTATACGTATCCCCCTAATTCCTCTGGTCTGGTGATCTCCAACAACGCCTGACGTAACGCACTGTAGTCGTTTTATTAAATTATTAGCAAAACTTTTGTAATCAACATTGCATAAACTAATCGGTCGATAGCCTTCATTACGCACTACATTGTCTGGGCCTTGACTTTTAGAATCAGCACTGTATGGCTGTCATGAAATGACGGCAGTAAAGTTTCCATCTCGTACGCCTCCAAAACGACCTCAAGTAGGAAAGGACATAGCAGGTCTTTCTATGTCTTGTAAAACTCGGGAGGGAGTCCATGAGGTCCTGGTGTTTAAGAATTTGGCAACTCGTGTACTGCGCATTGAACTTCTTTCAATGTTAGTTGTCCACTAAGGAGATCTCGTTGATGCTGGATTACCTCGGCATTAAAGAAACCACGTTTTTTGCCGAGTGGATTTCTAAATGTTGCGTTTTTTCAAAGCGCCTTTTCTAATGCAACTCAAATGCGTTCATGATGTCTTCTTCATTGTCTGAGAGTGTCCCATTACATTCCAACACTCTAATTGTCTTTGAGAGGCCTTACGTCTCTCATCATCGAGAGCACGATGCGAGGGTGTCTCTGAGGACAGGAAACGTCTACACCGGGACCGTACTAGTGCACCGTATAAACGAATGTGCCCGTATTGCTGTAGCTGACATTTTACGTGAATAATGTATTCTAGAACATACCAGGTGTTTCACACTCCAACTTGTGAAGCATATATAGGTTTGTCAAAAGTGTAGTTTCTTCCTTCTTTGTATGAAAGAACGCAATGCATGCGCATTCGATTGCTTCGTTCTTAGCATCCTGCTTGAAAGAGTCCCACTGAGCAAATATGCCAAATTTCTGATTCCTGGACACGTGATTAAAACATTCGCGGATACGCCTTTGAAAGTCTTGGTTGTCTAGAATTCTTGTGTTTAGTTTCCATGAAGCCCATTTTGGTCGAGCCTTTCGGTGCGTCTGTTCCGAAACGGATCTTTACAATGCCGTGGTCAGAAAGAGAAAGCAGTTATATGTGAAAAGAGCCAGCTTGAGACGTAAATGCGATCGAGTCTCGCCTTAGTTGAAGCATGAAGGTGGGTGAATCGGAAAGTAATATTTTGGGAAGCTCCAAGGTCAAAAAAGGGATAGTCGAATGCAAATGTGTTTAGTATGTCGAAACTGCTATCGGGTCTTGCAGAAGGCACTGACCTGTGTTTTATGCTACAGACACGGTTGGGTTGAAATCTCCAAATAAAACAATTTCTTTGTCGATGCTGAGAAATGAGATCAGGCTTTCAAAAAAGAACCGCGCTGTCTAATGTCATTATAGGCATATATGCAAATTAATCGCCAGTCACTTAAAAAAAAGAAACAAAAAAAAACGTGCGTCTTCTTTTCCGCGCAACACTCGGAGAGCCAATCAGCGCAACTTGCGGAGGCAGCTCAGCGAATGACGATGCCGAAATATATGTTAGACCAAAAATACAGTCCGAGTTGTGACATTAAGCAATGCAAAGCTTCGTGCTTGCATTGCTTAATGTCACATCAGAGTGTGTTTTTTGGTCTAAACATAGGTTTCGGCATCGCCATTCACTCAGCTGCCTCCTCAAGTTGTGCTGATTGGCTCTCCCAGTGTTGTGCGGAAAAGTAGACGCACGGGCTTTTCAAGAGAACTGCCTGAGCGTCTACTTACCCGCGTAACGCTCGAAGAGCCAATCTCTGCAATCTGCGAAATCAGCTCAGCGAATGATGAGGCGGAACCTTTGCTTAGACCTCAAAATTAGGTCTGCGCTGTTGCATTACGCAATGCAAGCATGACGCTTTGCATTGCGTAATGCTGCAGCGCAGACCTCATTTTTAGATCTAAACGGATGTTATGCCTCATCATTCGCCGAGCTGATTTCGTAGATCACAAAGATTGGCTCTTGGGCTTTTTTGCGTTTAAGTAGACGCGCTTTGTGAGTTCGAAATTTCGGTTCAGTATCCCTTTAATGTCACATCAGAGTGTGTTTTTTGGTCTAAACATAGGTTTCGGCATCGCCATTCACTGAGCTGCCTCCTCAAGTTGTGCTGATTGGCTCTCCCAGTGTTGTGCGGAAAAGTAGACGCACGGGCTTTTTAAGAGGACTGCCTGAGCGTCTACTTACCCGCGTAACGCTCGAAGAGCCAATCTCTGCAATCTGCGAAATCAGCTCAGCGAATGATGAGGCGGAACCTTTGCTTTGACCTCAAAATTAGGTCTGCGCTGTTGCATTACGCAATGCAAGCATGACGCTTTGCATTGCGTAATGCTGCAGCGCAGACCTCATTTTTAGGTCTAAACGGATATTATGCCTCATCATTCGCCGAGCTGATTTCGTAGATCACAAAGATTGGCTCTTGGACTTTTTTGCGTTTAAGTAGACGCGCAGACATTTCTAAGAGTTTACATTCTAAAAAAAAAAAGTTTGTGCGTCTACTTTCACGCACAACACTCGGAGAGCCAATCACCGCAACTTACGGAGGCAGCTCAGCCAATGACGCTGCCGAAACATATGTTTAGACCAAAAAAACGCAGTCTGAGTTGTGACATTAAGCAATGTAAAACGTCACGCTTGCATTGCATAATGTCACAACTCAGACTGCGTTTTTTGGTCTAAACATATCTTTCGGCATCGTCATTCGCTGAGCTGTCTCCGTAAGTTGCGGTGATTGGCTCTCCGAGTGTTGTGCGGGAAAGCAGACGCACGGGCTTTTTTTAGAGTGTAGGTACCGTATAAAAGAATACCGCAAGATATGAACCTTCCCAATTATGACCGACAGTGTGAGAAAGTGATGAATACCCCAAGTTATTCTTCAAAAACAAAAAAAAAGGGAAGAAAACACATCCCGACAAGCCACTAGCATGGCTAACCCATACTTCCTAATTTTAAAGGAAGGGGTCGAGTGCACGAGCAGTATTCTCGTCAGGCGATATCTTTGTCTCTTGAATAGCAACAAAGTCATGTTCCTTTAAAAAGAGCTTGTAGAATTAGGATTGTCGTGCACGTGAACACAGTCCTCTGAAGTTGATGGTAGCGAAGCTGAGGGGTCGAGTTGTCAGGAAGGTGTTAGTTAGGGTGGGAGGGCATCTTCATCGTTCTTCACGTCTAGAGCTTTGGACTGCGACGCCTTGCTGTAGAGGAGCTCTCGCACCGCAGATGGCTGGCGTTTGACCTCGCCTCCCTCGTCGCTCTTGCTCTCGGCAATAATACCTGAGGCGGAGGGCTGGGCATTATTTGTCGTCGTAGGAGCTGGTCGTTTCACTGATGTTCCACCGGACGTGGTGGCGCGTTCGCGTCGAGGTATTGCTTGCTGGCATGGTAACTCAGGTGGTGCGTCAAGGGATGGGTACTCGCTATCCGACCAATTTCTCTTCGTTTCCTGTGTCCGACTCAGCTGGTGTTGACAGTTCTGGCAGAGTGCTGAGAGACTCCGAATTAGAACTCAGTTCTTTTGGTCGCTGTGTTGACGTTTCCGTTTCGGTCTTTTGTGTCTTGATGGGGGAAAAGGCGACATCACCTGTGGCATCAACGACTTCACTGATGTCCATAAGATGGTCGACAACATTGTCTGTTTGGTTTCTGGACTGCCTTAGCTTGTCTGCGTAGATCGTGACGCACTCACTCGTGGCATGTTCGTAGCGTCGGTACTCGCCGCATCTCGTGGTTCTGCCCTCTCAACGGACGTGGCCAATTTTGTTACATTGAAGGCACAGCGGTGGTCGACCAGGAACGAGCACCAGGCTTCAACAGCCAAAGATCGTGAGCTGATGCGGGATATTCGTTGCATCCATTCCTTCTGTAAGTGTTAGCGTCACCGTTTTGTTCAGCGTTTCCATTTGCTTCATACCAGCGCACTTTCGCTTCTCTCGTACAATCAAACGGATCGTGCCAAAAGGCCCCAGTGCCCCTTCGATTCTCTGGTTTTCCATGTGTACGGGTAACCAGAGAAGTTTCAGTTTCACATCTTTGGTGTCGGAATCAATTATGAGACATCTGCGTCCCTTTACGGTAAGCTCCATTTTGTTTACAAGCTTGGTTTTAATTAAGGCGTTTGCGCACGTCACCATCCAAACATGGCTCATCTGAAATTGGCCTATCCAAATGATATCTTGGGCGTCGACATACGGAGTTCATGCTCAAGTTACCTATGGGGAGAATAGGTAGCACGGTCCGGTATTCATTAGTCATCATTTCACTAGTACTGGCCGGAGCCTCAGAGGTTCCCCGGGTGGTGGCCGGTATATTTTCCTTAGAGAACATAAAAAACACGACGGTTCTTATTGGCGTCTTCTTTCTCCTACTACAGCAGACGACGTAAGTCGGGTCGCTGGCGCAGATATATAAATATACTGCCACCGCTTTTAACCAGCTTCATATCTCTATTATTTTGGTTCATATTTACCTTAGGTGCATGTAGCAGAGCGCGTTGGATAGACTATACTTTACGCAGAGAGAATAAGAACGCTGAAAATTGACGAGGGACAGACACTCACAGTTCTTTCAACGAGCAACGGCATTTATATGATTTATATACCACTTTGGCCACAAAGAAAATTAAGAGAAGAAAAAAATACTTGAAAAAGACACTAGAAAAAGATAAAAATAAAGATAACTGAATTTACCTTTCTGAAAAGGGAGAAGAAAAAAATTCGAAAAGACGTTTTCTATGATAACTCTGGCGCTAAGAATTCCAGCCCTGGTGTCGATAACAACAACGAGGGCTCTGAAACCTTGTCTGTGGCAGTCATGATCTTAAACACTTCAATTATTTCTCCCCCATACGTGTCCTTGTGTGAGCCAAGCACTGTAGTGTTTTCATAGCTAGGGGTGCAATCATGGCAGCTGCGGGCGTGCACAACAGTTGTATGGTAAGAGTCGGATGACGCCTTCCTTACATCAAGAAAGCAAAGCTGGAGCCTAGGAGGGCGCCAGCGGAAGATCTCGCAGCTAATACTGCGTGTTTCACGCGATCTTTCGGTGTGGGGATAGTTTCTCGCGCATTTAAACAATTTCATGTAAACAGTATAGAGAAGGAAAGAGAGAATCACGATAAATTTAGCCCTCCCACCCCACTCCCACCACCGTTGCCCCCCCCCCCCTCCCCCTCCCCTTCCCCTTCCCCTCTCCCGAATGACTGGTTGCGGTAGCGTCGGCTGCGGCTCATCGTAACGTGAAATGAAGTATAACATCTGAACGCAGATGGGTAGACCCAATCCGTGAACGTGGAAACGTTCGCGGTTTAACAATAAATAATTAACGGATAAATAATAAAAAGCACTCACCACTAACGCCGACTACGAGGATCCAGACGACCAGTGCCAGCACGTACATGTCCTAACTGGCTGCCGCGCTGGTGAGGAGAGGATAGCTGGAGACAGTTGGTCTCTCACGGGCGCCTCGGTATCAGATGAAAATGCAACCCAGTGGAAACGGCTAGAAATGTATATAGGCTGAAGGGAAGTAGAGTCATCTCGCTCCCGTCCAGTATGTGAGCTGCCCGTGGGTTGCGAAGACCTTGACTTCCTTCCTTGTAGCGGTCCTTGCTGTTATCTTCGAGGAGTAGACACACAATTGCTGCGGCTGCTTCCTGGTTTTCGTTCTTTTATTAGATTTCCCGTCGTGGATGCTGTTCATCGATAAGGAATGCGCTAATGAGTCTGAGTCGGCTTGAACTTTCGATTGGATTCAACCCTGGTTTGGCGAGTCATCGCTCTAAACGAATGCACTGCACACGTCTAGTTTCCCGCAGTCCACGCGGTGGGCTAATCGGTGCGATCCAGGTTCAACGGACAGCCGCAGTCTTTGAACAACAACACCCCTTTCTAGAATAAACCTCAAAAGCAATGAAAAAGTTGAGTTTATTTACTGGACGGCCAAGCACCAACATGTTTTGGGAACTTGTCGAGTATGTGCTGATGCTGCAGTGCAAGCCTATCTACAGATGTGACCAGAAAAAAAGAGAAACCGGACAAACATGTTTTTATATTTTTATTCTAACTAAGAAGTTAAAAAAAAACAATGGACAACAATAATATGGTATTTTAATAACCACATTCTCACCAGGTTTTCAAATGACCGTCCTCAGCGTTGAAGCAGAGCCCCAGGCGATGGGCCGCAGCTCCTCCGCCCTGATTCGGTCTCACTCCCGGCGCGGCGATTGCTTCAGCGACTCAAAACTTGTGTGGCTCTTAGCACAAG
The DNA here is from genome assembly GCF_016920785.2 of Ixodes scapularis. Classification (NCBI taxonomy): domain Eukaryota; kingdom Metazoa; phylum Arthropoda; class Arachnida; order Ixodida; family Ixodidae; genus Ixodes; species Ixodes scapularis. Next base: position 81,681,248 of record NW_024609884.1, read on the forward strand.
CCCTGGCCTCCAAAACTGCCCACACACTGTAATCCATCGAGTTGAGATCCAGTAAATACGGCGGCGATTCCTGCGAAGCGCTGAAACCCGGAAAATCGAGCCTACACCACGCCTGAGTTGCTTTCGCCCTGTGAGTCGGCGCCTTGTTAGAAGGTCCATTCGGCGTCGCACAAATGCTGTCGGGCCCACGGAAGTACCACGGTCTTAGAGATGTTGATAGAAGTCCTCCTTGTTGATTTTGACACCCTGGTACATGCCCCGCTTGTACCTGCGGACCGGCGTTCAAGTTGGCGGCATCCTTGAAGCCGGACTCGCTTACTTTCGTCCCTGAGTAGTTTAACTTTTTGAGGATTGTATGACTCAAGTTTCAACTCCTTTTTAGCCATTTGTCGCACCGATTCACGTTTGATTCCGGACTCACGAACATATTTTTCATATGGAGACCCTCGGATTTCGCTTGACTCGCTTCCGGATGATCTGACGGTTGGCGGAGGTGTTGGCAGTGCACTTTGTTCCTCTTCGCGGGCTGATGCCTTGCTGACCGAGCTCCGGAAACGCTTGAAGGGTAACCCCGCATGGTGTAATACGCCAAACAAAACGCAGACAAAAACGAAGCAAGAACATGACAAAACGCAACATACTCCGGCCAACATTTTTTTTTTTTTTTTTTTAATTCGGGATTACAATTGTTTTTAGATAAAGCAGTGTCCCTTAATTACAAGATATACTTTCTTTCTTTTTTTTTATATTGTGTGTAATTTAATCAATATCACGGCTCAAAGATTGATTTCGGCCGTTCTGCAAAACCGAAACTATCTGCTAGAGGGATGGCAACACTAATCATCAGCCGTATTGCCACGACGTGACGTCACTACACTCTAAAACCGGTCTCATAAAAAACACTGTCCCTCTGATTTTAGAGGGGACAACGATACTTTCAGGGGGAAAGTTCTTTTTAAGAGGGAAATGGAAAAATAAATCAGCAACATCCAGAGGGACACCAACATATTAAGAGAGACCAAGGGATCCGTTTCCTTTGTCCCTCTGAGTAGGGAAGACCGACAGAAAAATGCATGCTTCATATATATTAAGAGGGGACTGGTCCCTCTTAACTGGACCAATGTAGTTCGGTCAAGAGGAAAGGCGCCGGCGCACTAATCCACGACTAAGAGTTCAGACGGTGCTAAGGTTTGGCGCCAATTGACGGAGCTGGAAACGGTCGTGGCCGGAGAGTCGCAAGCGTCATAATGGTTGTTTGACTTCCTTCGGGTGAGTAATCCTGTTACATTGACGCTTTCTTTTGAGTACATTGTGGGTGGGAATAACGAGCCATCAATATTTTCACTCTGGCTGTGAAATGCACGAGCTTTGCCCGTAGAGTGAGAGTTTTCAGCTTGATTGCAGCAGTCCGCGGTTGCTTCCTGCATGGATCTGCTCGTTCAGCTAGGACAAAGCGTCGCCCGTCGTTGACTCTGCCGTGAGCCGCATGGCTGTCTTTCGCACAAAACACTTATAACGGTATATCGTTCGGGCTAGGGTGTCCCAATGTGTATGCTTCTGTCTTAGGCTGGCGATATCAGACCATTTTGTGTCCCACGCTTTTGTCTACTTTTTAATTTCGAACGCGCGTTCGATCTTCTCCCAGCTCGAGCTGCAAGTTTTGGGACTGCTACCCCGCCATTTTATAACCGGCAATTTCTTTGCTCTTTATTCGTGAGTGTGCACTGTCGGCATCGGTATACTACAAAAGGATGGTATCAACCTCCCGAAGGCGAAGGGGAGATAAAGTTACCCGCTCGGTTCATGTAGTCAGTGTTCGTAACCGTATAGACGCTGTTGGTGTTTGCAAACAAGCGGCGCTTGACGCTGATTGGATACCCCCCCGCGACTTCCGGTCGAAGAATTTCCGGTTTTTTCCTGCGTGGTTTCCCAATGGTGCGTACGAGCTGGGTTGCTGATGTTTCGACCGGCGTGATAATTTTAGTGTGCAGAGTGTTTACCCTTTCGCCTACGGAAATGTCAAGTGACTATTTTAAAGGGCTCGACATCGAGGCACAGAATCGGTATCGAGAGAAGTTGTCGTTCAGAGGCCAAGAGCTGCCCGACCCGCTGGACGGTGGTCTGGTACGGTTTAGCTTTTCTTCGGACTCCAGGAATTTCCCCCCAGTCACGGCAGCAGATATCCTCATGTATCTCGTGGAAGGAGTGTGCTTTTATACCAAGGAACAGTTCAAAAGCCACAAGATGGGCGAAGCATACAACGCCTTTGTGAGTGGAAAAGTGAAACGGCTTGTGTCGTTCAAGGCAGGCAAGCGTGGGGAAGGCATCGTCGTCATTGCGGCAACTGTCGAGGCCAGTCAAACGCTAACGAAAGCATACCAACCGTGGTGCGTTGTCCAGGACGATGGAACTGTTACTAGTGCCCATTGCACGTGCATGGCCGGGTGAGTACTTCATTCACAAGAGTCTATTTGAGTGATTGGAAATTTTGGCAGATCGTTTTCGGAGGCCCGCCACCGCTCCGGGCGTGCGCTTCAAACGTGATTCGAAGTGGGAGCGCTATCTCCCGCTAGCAATATCGTTCCCTGTAGACACGATCTACTAAAACTCACGATTTCCTACTCCATTGTTCGATCTCACGCGACTCTTAAGATATCTACAAGAGTCTGGGTTTCCGATTTCCCTTTAGAATTGCGTGAAAAAAAAGAAAGACGGGGGCACTGTTTACCCACAAAAACACTGCTTGACTACACACTAAACATTATAACACCCATAATCGTGTAAAAAGGGTGTAAGTTAGGAAAAACACCCTTCTTACACTTCATTTACACGATATTTGAATATCGGTGGGTGTAAAAAGGGTGTGCTGATGTTTTTCATCCCTTCCACACCCTTTTTACGACCTCGCTTATTGCGATGGCGTCTGAAATCGTGTAAAAAGGGTGTATGGGCGAATTATACGCCCTGTGTTAACACAGTGTGAAAGGGGCGTTATGGTGATGCCAGTCTAATACACCCATGATTTCATATCCGTTAACGCTTATTGCTTTGCTGAAACTGTTGCTGATGTACGGCGGTATAAACATCAGTATAATTAATCGCTACACGAAGTCGCGTATGGTTAGGAAGTGATGGAGTATAGTTTTTGCGACTCCGATCGAACTCACCGTCCGACACGAGCCGAAAATGACGTGTCGCGTGTGCGTCAGTTTCATCAGTTCAACTTCGATTTAAAAACAAGACATCTCCTCTCGCAAAAGATGAACGAAGACGTGTCAATATACAACCCAAACAGCACGCAGCATTGCGCCGATATAGGATCAAATATGAAAAATTGCGCCGTTACCATTTTGGTCCAGCCAATATCTGTGAAAAAAAGGATGGGTCGCGGCGACGCCATCCTGACATACCGTAGGCGATGCCGTGCCGTTTTTGGTTGAGCGTCAAGATTCCCGCATGAATGGCCTATGCCGGCGAGGTATGTCTATTTCTTAACCGCCTAAAATCCGACGTTAAAAAAGAAAAGAAAAACAAGACGAAGCGAAACGGAATCTGCTTACTTTTAACCAGAGAAAGACCTCCTGCGCTGAACCACTGAACAAACTATGGGCCGTGGCGCCCTCATTTCGTGTATTACAAACTCACCTGACTGGCCCTCGCACTACTTATAGCACCTTCACTGAGATTTTATTTTTGTGTGTAGTTCTGACGAAACAATTCCGCAAGACAATCGAAAGTGCCGAATTTATGACACCCCGGCTAGAGTACGCGATCCTTAGTTGACACCAAAATATCTAGCCTCCCGACGCTATTTTTTTCGTTTTTTTTTTTCTTTTTTCGTACGGGTGAAATTGCATCTCTTTCATGCGTTCGAATTTGTTTTCTGTTATTTATTCCGTGATTTCGCGGTCGGCATCAGAGCACGCACGCCACTGCGTGAAGCAAGTCCTGACGTGTCCCATTTTGCGACCCTCCTTGGGCAGCCCAGGTGGCTTATACAAAGCCGCAGAGGGAGATTAGCTGCTTTGTCCACCCCTCTTTGACTTCGTCTTCTGATAAGCCTCCACACCTTCTTTTGTGTCTTCGTGTGGGTGTGAGCGAGTGCGAAGGCCGCTTCTAGCAAATCAGAGGGGTGGTGTGTAACACGTGACCGTTCTCCGTAGGACAGGGACGCTTGGACTATAATATGTCACGTGACTCGCTCCGACGCGCTGATGGGCTCACTGGGGCCGAAGTCTTTGCCGTATTCCAAATTACGGTGAGTGTAGGGGCCACGTACGTCCGGTTTCTAAAAAGCTTCCGTCAGGCGTCAGTGTTCTCCTGTTTTTCGTGCGTTGCAGTCGCAGCTGTGGTTTTTCGTCTTGAACGGCCGGAATACGTTCATACTAATTTTTTGGTAATATTTGTGAATTTCGTCGGAGTCCGTGGAATTATTGTGCTGTGTTTGTTGGACGCGTTTCGACAAAGAACTGCTCGTCGGCGCTCGTGAGACTTCCGCTGATTGTGATCGACCGCCTTCATCCTCGACATTGTGTTTGCGTAGTTTGGTGCTGCCCTAGTCGGATTGTGCATCTATCACGACAGAGAGCTGCTCATCGGCGACGGCGAGAGTTCCGTTGAATGTGAGCAACCGCCTTCATCCTGGACGTTGTGTTTGCGAATTTTTCTGTGGTGCCCGAACCGGATTATGCAACTATCACGAATTACATGAGATCGGTGTTTTATTTGTAAGTACTCTGCAAGCATGCTTCTGGTAGTAGTCCTGCTTCCGTCTCAATAGACCATCTTACTGTTTACAAGCATGAACTGCTGCTTACGCCTCAATCAACTCCGGTCGTTCCGTCTCTGCCAGCCTGTCGAGTTTTGCCTACGTCAGCAGAGCTAGAAAGCTTTAAAGTAGGTTTAGGCGAAGGAAAGCCTTATTTAAAGTTTGAGTGCATTTATTTTCAGCCTCTAAGAATTTTGTAGCTTTGTCACAAAAACTTAACACTAGGTCACAAATGCCAGCATTTGAGGTTTGACATTGGTTTCTCGCGAATTCGCGAAAGAAGAAGATGAGGTCCATGCACGTTTTTTCTGGATTCAAAAAATAAAGTGTTCCACATGTTCCAATTTGTTAGCAATCATTTCTCCGTAAATACTTTTTGATGAAGTGCTGTGTTAACATTTAGTATAACTTCTTGTAGCTGAATGAAGTGAGAGTTACTGCGCAGGCGAGCTGGTGAAGGATCATGGTGAAAAAAACCCAAGACTAGGACAAAAAATCGGGACAACACAACACGTCTCAAGACATTTTGAGACAGTATTGTGTTTTCCCAATTTTTTTGTCACTAGTGTCGGGGTTTACCCACCATGCTCTTCTAGCTGCAGTACACGTTTTTGGTAGGGTGTACTGCTGCCATCACACCCTAATAAATAGGTGTAGAGCAGAATCACTCCTTTCTGTGTAGGGTGTAAGGGATTACACCGGTTTTTGAGGGAGTGAGCAATAACACCATTTTTCTAGGGCGTTTTTGTACACCAATAAGGGGGTGAGTTGTGACCCATGCCATTTACACCAATAAGGGCGTGAAAATGTTTAGTGTGTAAGGTATTTTATTTTGATGTATTATTGGCGAACAGGCTGCACGTATCTACATAGTGGTAATCGTTTTGAGTCGCTATGCATAATCAAAGTATAAGTGCATGTAATTACAAATTGCCGCCATGTCATGAAACTTGGTGCTGTGCAGTTCTTCGAAGTTGCACGAAATTTTCTTTAATCTAATGGGTGCTTTTATGGTGTTATGCTTGTCACATTCGTCAACACATGGAGCTTCATGCTTTCCTTGCATTTTCTGGGTACTTAATACATCATATTTATGCTATTGTGGATTTCAGCCTGGGGGAATGCTGTACTCACGTTGCTGCTCTACTCTTCAGCGTTGAAGCAACTGTGAAGTATGGGCTAAACAACCCATCACCGACTGATGCGGCATGCAGGTGGATTGAGGTTTCAAGAAAAAGTGTAGTAAGCCTTTCATGATTTCAAGTCTTCACTTTTGCTCGGTCACGTCAGTCTTTTTTTCAGAACTGCAAGAACTAACTGCAAAATTGCATGCAGGCAGCACCACTTAGCGACATCATATTCTTCAAGCCTACACACTAAACATTTTCACGCCCTTATTGGTGTAAATGGCATGGGTCACAACTCACCCCCTTATTGGTGTACAAAAACGCCCTAGAAAAATGGTGTTATTGCTCACTCCCTCAAAAACCGGTGTAATCCCTTACACCCTACACAGAAAGGAGTGATTCTGCTCTACACCTATTTATTAGGGTGTGATGGCAGCAGTACACCCTACCAAAAACGTGTACTGCAGCTAGAAGAGCATGGTGGGTAAACCCCGACACTAGTGACAAAAAAATTGGGAAAACACAATACTGTCTCAAAATGTCTTGAGACGTGTTGTGTTGTCCCGATTTTTTGTCCTAGTCTTGGGTTTTTTTCACCATGATCCTTCACCAGCTCGCCTGCGCAGTAACTCTCACTTCATTCAGCTACAAGAAGTTATACTAAATGTTAACACAGCACTTCATCAAAAAGTATTTACGGAGAAATGATTGCTAACAAATTGGAACATGTGGAACACTTTATTTTTTGAATCCAGAAAAAACGTGCATGGACCTCATCTTCTTCTTTCGCGAATTCGCGAGAAACCAATGTCAAACCTCAAATGCTGGCATTTGTGACCTAGTGTTAAGTTTTTGTGACAAAGCTACAAAATTCTTAGAGGCTGAAAATAAATGCACTCAAACTTTAAATAAGGCTTTCCTTCGCCTAAACCTACTTTAAAGCTTTCTAGCTCTGCTGACGTAGGCAAAACTCGACAGGCTGGCAGAGACGGAACGACCGGAGTTGATTGAGGCGTAAGCAGCAGTTCATGCTTGTAAACAGTAAGATGGTCTATTGAGACGGAAGCAGGACTACTACCAGAAGCATGCTTGCAGAGTACTTACAAATAAAACACCGATCTCATGTAATTCGTGATAGTTGCATAATCCGGTTCGGGCACCACAGAAAAATTCGCAAACACAACGTCCAGGATGAAGGCGGTTGCTCACATTCAACGGAACTCTCGCCGTCGCCGATGAGCAGCTCTCTGTCGTGATAGATGCACAATCCGACTAGGGCAGCACCAAACTACGCAAACACAATGTCGAGGATGAAGGCGGTCGATCACAATCAGCGGAAGTCTCACGAGCGCCGACGAGCAGTTCTTTGTCGAAACGCGTCCAACAAACACAGCACAATAATTCCACGGACTCCGACGAAATTCACAAATATTACCAAAAAATTAGTATGAACGTATTCCGGCCGTTCAAGACGAAAAACCACAGCTGCGACTGCAACGCACGAAAAACAGGAGAACACTGACGCCTGACGGAAGCTTTTTAGAAACCGGACGTACGTGGCCCCTACACTCACCGTAATTTGGAATACGGCAAAGACTTCGGCCCCAGTGAGCCCATCAGCGCGTCGGAGCGAGTCACGTGACATATTATAGTCCAAGCGTCCCTGTCCTACGGAGAACGGTCACGTGTTACACACCACCCCTCTGATTTGCTAGAAGCGGCCTTCGCACTCGCTCACACCCACACGAAGACACAAAAGAAGGTGTGGAGGCTTATCAGAAGACGAAGTCAAAGAGGGGTGGACAAAGCAGCTAATCTCCCTCTGCGGCTTTGTATAAGCCACCTGGGCTGCCCAAGGAGGGTCGCAAAATGGGACACGTCAGGACTTGCTTCACGCAGTGGCGTGCGTGCTCTGATGCCGACCGCGAAATCACGGAATAAATAACAGAAAACAAATTCGAACGCATGAAAGAGATGCAATTTCACCCGTACGAAAAAAGAAAAAAAAAAACGAAAAAAATAGCGTCGGGAGGCTAGATATTTTGGTGTCAACTAAGGATCGCGTACTCTAGCCGGGGTGTCATAAATTCGGCACTTTCGATTGTCTTGCGGAATTGTTTCGTCAGAACTACACACAAAAATAAAATCTCAGTGAAGGTGCTATAAGTAGTGCGAGGGCCAGTCAGGTGAGTTTGTAATACACGAAATGAGGGCGCCACGGCCCATAGTTTGTTCAGTGGTTCAGCGCAGGAGGTCTTTCTCTGGTTAAAAGTAAGCAGATTCCGTTTCGCTTCGTCTTGTTTTTCTTTTCTTTTTTAACGTCGGATTTTAGGCGGTTAAGAAATAGACATACCTCGCCGGCATAGGCCATTCATGCGGGAATCTTGACGCTCAACCAAAAACGGCATCGCCTACGGTATGTCAGGATGGCGTCGCCGCGACCCATCCTTTTTTTCACAGATATTGGCTGGACCAAAATGGTAACGGCGCAATTTTTCATATTTGATCCTATATCGGCGCAATGCTGCGTGCTGTTTGGGTTGTATATTGACACGTCTTCGTTCATCTTTTGCGAGAGGAGATGTCTTGTTTTTAAATCGAAGTTGAACTGATGAAACTGACGCACACGCGACACGTCATTTTCGGCTCGTGTCGGACGGTGAGTTCGATCGGAGTCGCAAAAACTATACTCCATCACTTCCTAACCATACGCGACTTCGTGTAGCGATTAATTATACTGATGTTTATACCGCCGTACATCAGCAACAGTTTCAGCAAAGCAATAAGCGTTAACGGATATGAAATCATGGGTGTATTAGACTGGCATCACCATAACGCCCCTTTCACACTGTGTTAACACAGGGCGTATAATTCGCCCATACACCCTTTTTACACGATTTCAGACGCCATCGCAATAAGCGAGGTCGTAAAAAGGGTGTGGAAGGGATGAAAAACATCAGCACACCCTTTTTACACCCACCGATATTCAAATATCGTGTAAATGAAGTGTAAGAAGGGTGTTTTTCCTAACTTACACCCTTTTTACACGATTATGGGTGTTATAATGTTTAGTGTGTAAGGTAGGACAGGCTGTGATTCAAGTTGCTCCGAGACCACGGGGACCTGTACCGATATGGACAGACGAACAAGTTCGCGGCTTCATGCACCGAATAAAGGTGAGACAATCGAAATAAATTATTTTCAGTTCATAAGTCCAGTGTCTTGTGCCTAGCCATCCGAAATATCCTGACTGGGTAACTGTGCATGACTACACTAAAAATTCGGGTTCAACTCCCAGGTCGAGGGTTGGCCAGTGATGTTTGCATTACACATTGTCACCAACCAATGTACACTTTAATCCGGTTTTTGTTCTTATAGGCATTAGCCCCAAAAACGCTTCTGCTGTGCTCGATCACGGACAGCGAGGAAACTGACTCCGCTCCTGAAGCAGCTGACCAAGAACCAGAGAGACCGGCCAAGCGCAAGGAGACGCCCTCACAGTTGCCGCTTGGTGGTATTTACCAAAACATGGACCTAAAAGCAGCCCAGGAAGTTCGGCTAACAGCTGCACATTGTACTGAGATTGAGAAAGCCACTCGCGGGCAATCAAGATCCCTCAGATGGAAGCAAGAACGGAAGGGCAGAATAACAGCGTCTGTCTTGGGTCGTGTGGCTACATGCCAGAGCGGTGCCGATGGCCTTGTTGCGGAGGTTATGGGGTATATAAAGGCACCTCGTGTTTCAAACCTCCGTTGGGGCTCCGAAAAGGAACCAGAAGCTAAACGAGCATTTATTGCAAAGGAGTCCCTGAAACATAAAGACCTGCAACTAAATGAGTGTGGTTTGTTTGTTGTAGGAAGCCTGCCCTTTCTAGCTGCATCTCCCGATGCCATTGTCTCTTGCGCATGCTGCGAAAAGGCAGTCCTGGAGGTCAAGTGTGCTGCATCAATGAAAGGTGCTTCCCTCACTAAAATGTCTAAGCGTTTACCTTATCTCGATGAGAACCTGCAGCTGAGGCACGATCATGCTTATTATGCCCAAGTACAAGCACAAATGGCGGCCACGAAGCTCCGTCGAGCATACTTTGCTGTTTTTACGGGACCTCTCATAAATATTGAGGTTATAACCTTTGATGAGAATTTCTGGGCAGCTGCAAAACTTAAAGCAGAGTGCTTTTTTATTAACCACATCTTTCCAGAACTGCAGTCCATGCGAATCTTCAAGCAAATGGAATGTGCGAGGACAACATGCCATTGCCATGGCGCTAGGTCGGGCCGTGTTGTTGAATGTTCACTTTGTTGCGACATTTTCCATCTGAAGTGTGTAAACCTTAAACGCACACCAAAATCATGGGTGTGCACTGCATGCCAAACTGTCAGCCGTACTGGCGACAACTGAATGTCAGCACAACTTGTTCGGACTTTTTTTTTTCTTGGTGTTGCTGCAATTAATTAGGCTGCATAGCCTTGAATGTTAACTTTGTTGTGACAATTTCCATCTGAAGTGTGTAAACCTTAAACGCACACCAAGATCATGGGTGTGCACTGCATGCCAAACTGTCGGCCATACTGCAGCGACAACTAAATGTCAACACAACTTGTTCGGACTTTTTTCTTTTTTGTGCTGTATGCAATTAAAAATTTTAAGAATATCTTTTTGCTGTCTGGCTTTGATGTTACTAGTCAAGTATGTTTATAAGTTATTTTTACAGCTCAAAAGTGCCCCGAATGTACTATACACATACAAAAAGTTCTGAACAATTCGACGAACAAGCATGTACAATACATACGTACATACCAGTGAATATTTTATAATATTATGATCATAAGGGACTTAAATTATAAAAAAAAGCCAAAGCCTGTCAAGGGGGCAGCTTGAGTTCAGGTTTTATCTGTCGCAAAAAAACTTTGTTTGGTCTAGTTTATGTAATTTAAAAGGTTAAAGTGCAAACTAAAGCATGTACAAAATAAGACACACGTACGACATGGACAGGCGCAGGCCTGCCCTTGTCGTACGTGTGTCTTATCTCGTCTGTGTTTCACTTTGCACTTTAATTTGTCACATGTAATTAGTAGTCAAGAAAATTATGCACCCAGCAACCAAAAGTAAGCTTAATAAAAATGCTTGTATTTACCGATCAACGCAGTCTAGCACTCAAGAAATTATTATAAGGCACACTGACTTCACCTTCACCATGTGTTGCTTCCTTTGCAATGAAAACATTTAGTGATGCACAGCCAAGCCCTTGTGACTGTTGATAGGAGTTGGCAGGTTGACATGCTCAGCACACGCAGCCGCTAATTTGTCCATGGCTGCATAGCCTTCAACGCCGGCTGTTCTCGCAAGCTTTCCTGGCGGCTGTTGATGATAGGAGTTTGCAGGTTGACAAGTTCACCACACACAACTGCTGACTTGTCCATGGTTGCATAGCCTTCATTGCCAGCTGTTCTCACGAGCTTTCCTAGCGGCTGTTGATGAGAGGAGTTTGCAGTTTGACAAGCCCGCCGCACACCGCTGCTATCTTGTCAATGGTCACGTAGCCCTCATCGCCGGCTCTTTTCATGAAACTTACCGGCAGCTCAGTCTGGAATAATCTAAAAACTTTCAGCTTTCGTATTGCTCTCTCAACATGGATGCGGACGCTGGAGAGTTTCCTTGACGCAGTGACTTCAGCTCCAGGTAGTTGGGTGCGCTTCTTTGTTAGTGGGGGCATCAAAAGGGTTGCGCCTCGAGCTGCAAACATGTCTTCACAGCGGAACCCTCTGTCAACAAGATAGACATCTCCCTCTTCAACCATGTCAAGTAGTCCACTGTGTAAGGTTAGCTCCTTGTCGGAAACCCTGCCCCCCCCCCCCCCCCCCCCCCCCCAGGCTTTCGAAACAAACGTGATTGCTCCTGACGGGGATACCACAACAAGCAGCTTGATGGTATTGTGGTGTTTGTAGCTGGAAAAAGTTTGGCTTCTGGCCTTCATTACAGCTGGTCTCTGGATAAATACTTCCGTGCAGTCAATTATTCCCCTGACATGGTCAAATAATGGGTTTCGAAATGCTCGAGGACGATGGGTTTGAATCGACCGTCGAGATGGCCAGATGATGAACTTCTTGAGATTCTCTGCCAAAACGTCGAGCCACGTGTGGAAAATTACACTTACAGTGCATGCTGAGATGCCAAATCGACATGCCAGGTCTTGTGTCAGAAGACCTAGTCGCAGTCGCATGAGCACTAGGATCAGTTGCTGCTCTGGATCTAGGCATGTCCTGTGTAGTGGATTCCAGATGGACAGCACAAACTGCAGCAAGGCATTAAACATGGCTGTAGACACTAGCCCCGTGTAAAATTTCACAGTCTTGTCAGACTGCATGACTGTGCTTTTGGTAACTTCCGGAAGGTTGGGTGGCTTCTTTTCCTCCTCAAGCTCAGCAATCTTCTTTTTAGCGACTGCCAAGTCCTGTTCCATACAAATGATGCGCTCTTTTAATGATTTGTTCTCCAAAATCTGGTTTGAGATGTCCTGTAGAGTAAGTGTTGTTTCTGTCATTGCGTCACAGGCCTTTTGAACATTGTCCTCGTGGCCAACACTCTCAATGGTGACTGTTGGAGGGCCAGGGTCCACTGCAGGGGGGCCACTTGGCGCATGCTTGTTCTTAGCACGCTGGTACCATGCGATCTTCTGCACGAGGTTCCCTCGAACACGATAAGGGATCAGTGTAGGGACATAGTCAGGATGACTTGCATCAGAAGATGGCCTGCCTGAAAGACATAAATGTACAGACATTACAAAATACACGCAAGCGTGCAGTGGAAACAGTAACAGTTGTATATTAACTCTGCAGAAGAGTTGTACAATAAACAAATTGTGGGGAGGGGAAACCGCTGAGAACATGTTGATAGAATTTCCTTCATTGAACAAGGGCAAAGGAGTAATTTATGACACAAATTCATGTTACTTAAAAAAAAAAGTTACGGTAGAAAGTGACACACCCTTGCGTTTTATGCCAATTTTTTACTGTTTTTTGTGTCATGGACACACGCACGTGAGGAAATTTTTACGTGTGTAATTTAAAATGCGGTGGCCTAGCTGCTTTCCTACGTATGCTTTAGTTTTCCCAAACAGGAGCAGTGCAATGTTGCACACGAAGCCACATAACACAACCTCAAACTAGGCTCCGATCGAGGTTCTTTTGGACAGCAGCTGCATCAGGGGGAAGTGCGTCGCCCAGCTTGTCAGCGCTTTCGGTCTAAGCGCTTATCCTCTAGCGAACGCACAGGCGAAATCCGAGATGCACTCGTCCCTAGCTTTAGCTACTATCGAAAACCACCTGGAAACGGAGTCGGATACACGAACGGATGATTTTTCAGCGCACCATAAGTGCCCGATGGCTCCTGACGCGGCCTCGACCATCTAAAGACAACGAATACGTCCCCATAATCTGGCATAGTCCGCGATAGTAACTTCTTGAGCCATCAAGCAGCAGTCTTAAGGGGTGTCCAAACAGGACACTACAAAACGCAAGACTCCGACAAATCGTGAAAATTGAAGCGGACGCGCCCGCTTCGCGCCCGCTTCAATTTTCACGATTTGTCGGAGTCGTGCGTTTTGTAGTGTCCTGTTTGGACACCCCTTTAGCCTTCGAAATTAGTCAGGGTCCATTAAACGCGGCTAAGCCGGCTGACTCACGATTGCACTCCCGAGCATCTCGGGCGATGTTACGGGACGCTTGTTTGCGTGCGAAATGTTTCGCAACGCTAACGTTCAAGACACCGAACCCGTGGCAGGGGATGATAAAATCTAAATTAAATACTTGCCTTGAACGAAGTGGGCAGAACAAATCTGTGAGCTCTTAATAGGCAGCCAATTGTCCCGTCGTACCGCAGCGATCCAGGCTTTCCTTCTCTCGGTTTCTGTGGAGAACCTAAATGTTCGCACTTGCGAAAGAAGGTTCGTTCCAGATCTCAGACTGCACCCTGGTACAACGCAGCAAGGCCCACGTCGTGCACGGTTCAAGGGAGATGACTTACACGCCGAAAACATCGTCCGCACTCCGAATACGCGCACGAAACTGAAGAAACCGGAAGTTTCTTGGGAGCACATCCGGTTGGCATACTCTAGCGCGCCCCGCGACTCCAGCGACCTATAGGGGGCGCCACTGTAGGACGCTGATCTCACTACCCCTCTGCTTCGACTACGGTAGTGGTTATGGCGTACGCCAAAATCAATACCGTAGTCATTTCGGCGTACGCCATAGTCAATACCGTAGTCTTTTTCGGATACCCCAAACACACTACCCTTACGCCAAATTCAATACCTTGAATAACGTCGGTTCAGCAGGGGTTGAGCCAGTTGAGCTCCGCATTTCGCTAAAACTGGCGGAAGTAACTTTCTGCAGCAAAATACCCTGATTGTTTGTTGTTGTTTGTATGAGCAGCGGAACGCGCGCGGCAGGCGTTGTTAATTTTGATTAGCGTTGATACGGCTGACGGCACAAGCAAGGAAGCTTGGAGTGATTCTGTGTGAATGTGATTCGACATCGCTTCTTTCTGTTTCTTCGATCGTGGTGCAAATGCAGGTGCCCGACTCCCGAACGATTCGAAGGCAAGAGTGGTAGCCCACCTGTCCGCTGGTCTCAATCGCATGCACTGTCGTCATTTTGGGCACATCGGAAGAAAATAAGACGCTCACTATTTTAAATAGCGTGCGATCGGCCTGTCTAGGTTCTGGCGACACCGTTTCAGGCTGTATATGAGAAAATTTAGCCACTACAGTACGACTGCTAGCCTGGGGTATGTGCCTCACAACAGATCGAAACGCGGTGGGGGTGGGGATCCCTGGCAGCGGGACCTTTCGCTGTACGAGCTGCGGTGCGCTAACACACTCGACCTCCGATACCCCCTTGGGTCACAGCGCTTGCTGAAAGAAGTTTGGATCGTTTTACGCAGATTTTGCAGTGCGTACGAGACGCACAACTGCTACGTACTACGTCCTAGATGCCCAAACTGAGGCTCGCTACTTGTGCGCGGCTCTCATAATCTGGAGAACAGTATGCTCGCCATGAAAATGTTGCAGTGAGAAGTACGGAAAAGTAATATTATAACAGTAGAGTATTTAAAACTGGCTTGCATTGTCACTGAACATATGAAAACAAAACTGATTAGGAATGCCAATCAGGCAATCAGATCGGGTAGGAATGTGATATAATGTGCTCAAGTTACGTGTGAAGTTGAGTCGGCACAGGAATTCAAACTTGTTGGCCCCGCCCCCGCTCCTAAATTCTTCCAATGTTGCTGGCAGTTTTTTTTTTTTTATTATTATTATTGTAACTTCAAAGGTCCCAACAGGGGCATTACATAAGGAGCGGGGGGGGGGGGGGGGGGAAGTACATAAAAAATACAAAAGATCAACATATGAACAGACAGGTGGCTGGCACCTACAGTGCTGGTGAGTAATATAAACAGTGAGAACAAGTGTGTGTGAAATAAAACTGGTACATAAATACACTAGCTAAAAGAGTAATCGAAGCATTGTGGAACAAGACGGGGTCACCTATTGCCGGGCAGAACCAGGGTAATCACCGACTCGCACCAAGCATACCAGAGCTTCCAGTCGGGCTTGGTGTCCTGAAAAGCGCTGCAGGTGCTCAAAAACAAAAGACCCCCAAAGGAGCCCATAGAATTTGAATGGGTACCTGCCCACTCCGTGGTAGAGGGCAACAAACTTGCTCACCAGCAGTCCTGCGCGCTGACTTACCGGGCCACAGCCATGGAAGAGGTACAGGACCAACCCATGGTGACCTAAAAGGAAATACTAGTCGCACTCTACTGCAAGGATAGGCGAAGACTGCCAGCCCCGCATCCTAAGCTAACGCTGGAGGAACAGGTAGCGTATAGGCAAATTCAGTCGGGGTCCTTCCCCCACCCCCTTTTACTCAGTCGCATATGTTCCCCACTCAATACAGTGGGAACTGCCCAGTGTGCCACGAGATAGGAACCCTCCGTCACAAAATAGGCGAGTGTAGATTCAATCAAGACCACCCACTACCCCCACCCTTCCCCCTGTAGAGCGATGGGAGAACTTGCTGTCCAGCCCCGCCCTGGAGAATCAGCTTCAATTGGTCAATAGGGGCCAGGCAGACAAGGAAGCATATAGGATCTCGTGAAGAGGGAAGCCCTTCCATCCGGCAGAGACCATCGTGCTGAAATGCTCAGAATAAAAGTTTATTCTCTCTCCCTCTCTGATTGTTTGAAGTAGTTTGTGATCCGAGATTTGTGACGTGGGGTGGTTTAGTTGTGCCGATGCTCTTCTAGGAGGAAGTAGCAGTGAGTTATGAAGCATTGGATTATAATAGAAAATTTTATGAAACAGGGTTAAGCATGATATCTTATGGCATGACTTATACAGTTGGAGTTTCAGTGCAGAGACACTAGTTCTTCGGTAATGATCATTAAGAATCAACCTGGCCGTGCGATTTTGAACTGACTCAAGATGGTTAATGGGATAAATTTGATGAGCATTCCGAATTGATACAACTTTGGTCCAACGTAAGTCTCGTATGCCATTATCTGGAGATGAGATGGTGGCACCTTCAGATTTCTTTTGATGTACCCGAGAGTGTGCGAAGCCTCTGCTGAGTCTGTTTCAATGTGGTTATTCCAGGTTAAGTCAATAGGCAGTGTTGCACCAAAATATTTATAGATGGAGGCAGGCAGAGATGATTAGTCCAGAGCCAATGGAATACGAAAAACATGATGTTACATGTTTCCAAGTAAAGCGAAGTACTTTACATTTTGACATGTTTAATGACATAAGTCATTTGAAATACCAGGCATGAATCAGGTCAAGATCACTCGGAAGATTTAAATGGTCATCAGACAGTAATTTTGCGATATAGGACACAATCGTAAGCAAAGAGACAAAGCCTACAATTGATAAGTCGTTAATAAAAATAAGAAACAGTAGTGGACCTAGTAATGCCTCCTGTGGAACTCCAGATATAACGTTAGTAAAGTCTGGCATATGGTTGTTAGCCAGAGTGCGAGAAAAGAGAAAGTCATGAATCCAAGAAAGGACCAAAGGGTCGATACCCAGGATAGAAAGTTTTGAAATTAGATGACGATGGGGAACTCTGTCGAATGCCTTCGAGAAGTCGAGGAATACAGCATCGGTTTGGCCCTGCGAGTCAAGGTTAGTGATTAACTTGTGTTTGAGTTCAAAAAGTTGCGTCTCGCATGAAAAACCCCTACGAAATTCATGAATTGATGATTGTAAAAAATATGATTGGCTTCTTCATATGATATGGGATGATAGTTTGAGGCCAGCACACAATCACCGCTTTTAAAGACTGGAATGGCCTTCCCCAACTTCCAGTCCAATGGTATACGCCGTTCCACCTTCAGTCCGAGCACACTGGACGCCACGAGCTATCCCAGCCGATCCAGTGTCGGGAGAAAATCGTGTGACCTTTTGGTTGGCCAGAGCGACGCAGGGAGCTCAAGGTCACATGACACTCTCTCAACGCTGGATTGGCTGGGATAGCTCCTAGCGTCCGCTGCGCTCGGACTGAAGGTGAAACGGAGTATAGGCAATACTGCTGTAATGACTAAGAAAATATGAATGTGTGGAATTCACTAGATATTACTTTGGTGTTGCTAAGAATCTTGGGGCTAATATTGTCTGGACGACAAGATGATAAGAGTTTTAAACCTATAAGTCAAAGTATTCTGGAAGCAGAAATGTTAGTGTCATTGGGGGCCATGGGCTCAAAACCCTCAAAACCAGAGCAAGGCAAACTATATGTATATGATTGACGCTTTCGTTTGATAGTATGAAAGAGAAATATTTGTTTAAAGCTGTAGTGCAATGTGGCTCAGACACTGCGTCTACATTTTCATTCTTTAGTCGGATAGAGTCAGTATTATCTCTGGGTGAAAATACCTTCCAGAACTTCTGGGGGTTACTTTGCAGAATTCTTGGCAGGCCCAAAGAAAATAACTTTTTTTTCGTCAACCTTACGCTCTGTACAAGATTTGAGACATGAGAAATGTTTGTCCCAGACTTTGTTATTATTTACTTTTTTAGCTCTTTTATACATGTGCTTCTTTTTGTTATTTATAATGATTGTAAAGTTTTATATTGTACCAGGGGTTATGCCCGTCGCTGTGTACAATAACATTCGGAACAAATTGCTCAATTAAAATATTAAGTTTGTTTTTAAATAGCGACGAGTTTTTTTCCACCGATCTTGAACGAAGGTTTTCGACATACGACTGATAGAACGATGACACGTTCCGATTTATGGTGACGTAGTAATCACCTCTGTTATAGCTCACGAATTGTTTGAACAGTTGGGCTCAGCGTCGGCACAGGGATAGATAACTCGATGATCAAGATGCCGTGGTCACCTAAGCCAGCAACACAGTTGACAGTTTTTATTATTTCTGTTGTGCTTGTAAGGGTACGGTCAAGAATATTGTCGCCACAGGTGGGTTGTTCAACAACTGGGGTGAGGTTAAAATTCGAACAGTTATTGAAAAACTCTCGCGCAGCATTCGAGCTGCTCGTGGTAAGATGAACCCAGTCAATGTTTGGAAAATTTAAGTCGTCAAAGATAGCAAAGTCTCCTTTTGGGTAAAGACTTTAAATGTCGAGCAGTATGGTGCGCAAAGTGTTGCAGCGCTCAGAACCATTGTTCGGTGCCCGATAATATGATGGGCAGGAGATCAAACTGTAAGGGGTACTTTACTTGAACCTGTCCCCACAGCCCGGTGTTTACTACCAGAGCATATAACAAAGAAATTGAACTTCGTCATCAGTCGTGGGCACGTTAACAGCAAAAAGTAACAGTGTTACTGTTACAATTACCTGGGGGGGAAAAGTAACACTGTTACAGTGACAGTTACCGGCTTCAAAAAGTAAAATGCTACAGTTACTGCAAAAAGAATAACGCCTTTACCTTCTCGTTACAGTACAAAAATTGGACTTAAGCAATCACAAACTAAAACAATATTATTTTATTTGTTACACTACAGTAAGAAGAAAGGTAAATTGAGAAATTAGAAAAATTTAAACTCGAAGGGTGTTTCTTTTTTTTGCGTGATTTGCCATCTCAGCATTTTGATGTGCATAATTTATTTGCAATAATTGATAAGCCAATGTTTTTGATGAGCGACATCGAAGATGACGCTTCAAAGGCCGCTTTTTATACGACCAAAGCTCTGGTAAGAGCGAAGCACTCGTATCCAGACCGTGCATGACAAGCAGTCTTGGGCAGTAACTATAGTTACTAGCGTTACTGGTAGCTAGAGTTACTTTTTGGTAACGAGTTACTCTTTACTGCTGATAACTTGTAACTGTAAGACTGTTTCTTTTGTATTGGGTAACTGTAACTGTAACTCCACACATTAAACAAACAAAAAAATTGTCTGGTTTAGCACCACGACTGAGAATCGAGTCAGCACGAAACCAATTTTAAGGAAGCAGCACCTGTGGTGGTAGGGGCGGCGAACAATGGCCGTTTCACTGACTTTGTCTCACTCTTTTCATGTGGGGACCATCTGCGGGTGTCGGTGCTCGTGCAATATGTCTCTGAGTGTTCCGTCTGGGCTGTGTCTGCACCCCCCTCTCCCTTCGCCTTTGCAGGATATGTCCGTGCTGTCATTTTTACACCCAGCGGGTCACCGTCTCCTCTTCCCTATTAGTTTTCAAGGAAGCCGTCCCCACATTGTGCAGGAAGCCGGCACTTGTTTCACTTATTTGTTCTCTTCAGAGCCGCTCGAGTAAACACGAAGGCAGGTTCAAATGAAATTGCCTTTTTCGTTGATAGCCTCAAGAAACACCCCAATGGTTGGACACTTTGTTGTGGAACCACAGATGGCTTTTTGGACACAGACACCGCAGTGGTCGTCGTACATTCTCGTTGAGCACCAGAAGGCCTCACTTTGTCTCCTTCCTGTATATTCTTTCGAAACTGTTTGACCCGCTACGTTCAGGCCTGCTTCCGAGTATATCCCGTGAGGTAATTATGCGATCAACCGTGTCCTCATTCATTTTGGAGTCAAAAATAAACAAAAACATTAACTGATGTGGGCCGATGACAATTTTGAAAAACAGTTGATTCTAAGTTATAGTCATATGCAAATAGTGGATTTTGAGTTTGAAGCCAATAGTTTTGGCCAAATATTTTCAATTTGAATATTTAAAAGTTTTCCGATGCCTTTCACTGCATTATATGCTTAGACGAAAACCCAGCTAAAATCGTGAAGGTTGTTCTACTTGTTCATTTATAAGGTAAGTTTAGCTATCAAATATTTATGAACTGTGACCTCAGAAGGTCTGATGTCATGGGATGGCAAGTAAACGACGGATCTGATATAAAATGAATCCTATAGAGACAGCCAATCATACCCAATTGAGTGAATTTACAAATCTTGCCATATAAAATATTCTTTCTTTAATCTCGAGTTAAAAAATGAAAGCCAATTACAACTCCCCGTAATGCCGAATCAGAGCGCAGCTCTTGAGGAGGAGGGAAGTAGTGAGGGGAAGGTATACTCCTTCCTCCTCACCTCCTTATCCTCCTCCTCCCCTCATTCTTGAATCTCCTCTGGTGGGGTTTACGTGACCTTGGGAGGGGGAGAGGTCGTGTGACCTCGGGGGGGGGGGGGGGGGGAAGGGGGGTCACGTGACCTTGGGGGAGGTGGGGGTTACATGCAGCCCTTGTGGTTAGTCCATGCTAAGGTGTGAGGAAATCTAACATGCTGAGCTTGTATCCATTTAGCCGAAAAACCAATTACTTTTATGTAATTGGAGCCGTTTGGCTAACAGCAAGGAGGGAGAGAGAGACAAATTTTATTTGCAATGATGCTTCGTCCGCATTATCTGCATCTCATCAGCGGTCAAAACGATGCTGGTAGTGAGGGCGGCAGCATGGTCCCTGCGACATTGAGAATGTGTGACACTAATTGGGGCCATAGTGTCAGTTGTGCTTCCCGGGGTGGGGCGGTCCAGCTCTTCCAACTGGCAGATATGGTAGGCATGAGGAGGAAGGGGGTGAGGTAGTATGGAGATGATTGTGCACGGGTACAGATCGGTTAGGGTAGGCATGCACTAGTTATTAGGCACATATTCCAAAGCGCCGCAAAGCAATATTTAGCCGACATATAAGCCATTGCACGGTGCAGGCACATAGCCAGAATTTTGTTTCGGGGGGCGCCCGCCCATGACAAAATGCTGTATGAGGGGGAGGGGGGAGAGGAGGTCCGAGCAAAATGGAAAATTTCGGGGGGGAGCCCGGGCGCCATGGGTCTCTCTTCTGGCTACGTGCCATGGTGTATACATGAGTAAATCGTAGTGTTGCAGGGGGGAGGGGTGGGGGGAGGGGGAATTATTGTGTTGCGAGACTTGAAAAGTTTAAATTTTGGTAACAAATCACTCCTTTCTATTATTCCGTATACACCGTGAAAACATTTCCTTGCCATTTGCATACTGTTTGGTATACACATCTAATACATTTGGTTAGAATATTTCTTAGTATAGCAGATCCCCAGCTAAAATTCCCATTAGATCCAATTGGAATTTGAACTGGTTTTAACCGGAATCGATTGGTTTAGTGGGTTCCAATCAGCACATTGGCCGATGGGTCTCACCAATTGGAATTTAATAATTCAGAGGCATCCGGTTTAGAGAAGCTCGTTTTAGCGAACGCCGTTTTACTGACCCCGGTTTATCGAATCCCTTGAGAACCCAGTTTAGAGAAGATGGCGATGAGCTTCCCTTTAGCAAATTCGGCTGCCATTTGGCAGGGATAAACTGGTTGTCTGAAAACCCAACTGGTACCAAATGTAAATTCCAAGTGGAATCTAATGGGAATTCTCAACTGGGATGTCATATGCAAATTAACCTTCAGCACCAGCATCTTCTTTGCCAAGCATATTTTGTCCCTTCATCAGGGAAAGCAACCTCTCACTGGTGCGATCGTTTCTTTCATCTATATGTTCGGGGCAGCCGAAGCGAAAACAACCGCATCTCCACGTGGTGAATGATGTTGATTGGGGCGAAGCTCTGGTGGTGCTTGTTTGCGTAGACGCTGAGCCGCAGCATGCCGAGCCTTTCGTTCGTTGTCATCCATGTCACGCTGCGGTCAAATGCTCAAATGCTTATAACCACATTATACCACACATTCTCTTTCTGACATGGATGAAAACGAACGAAAGGTTCGGCATGCTGCGGCTCACCGTCTACACACAAGCACCACCAGAGCTTCGCCCCATCAACATCATTCAACGGTACGTTGCCCACACAGCAAGAAACTTGGAAACAAAAGGCTGGCAATTAGTATTTCAATAGCTGCCCTCACATGTTGGCATATCACAGGCAACGAGACAGCCGATCGTCTTGCAGCAGGAGCGCACCACCTTAATGTGCCAACACTCTATGTATAGAAAATCCACGAGGCCAGACAACTTATACACAAAGAAATAGAGCGACAACATCCTGACCCGCGAGTCTCTGGAGGAAGACCACCCGCACGTGTGCCGCCAAAGCTTTCACGAGCCAGCGCCTCCATTCTGCATAGGCTTCGCACTGGGTGTGCCTTTACAGCAAAGGCCATTCATCGTCTGGACCCCACAATCAGCCCAAACTGCTCAAGCTGAGACGTTCCCGAGGACCTAGAGCACCTCATCTGGGTCTGTCCAAATCTAGCGGACGCGAGGAAATCTTTCCTCGATGGACTACAGCTCGCAGCTAGGGGTTGCCCACGGGACAACTGAAGACATTCTTTTTCCCCCAGGCTCAGTAAGAGATGCCACTAGAACATTCGCCTTACTCATAACGTTCTTAGAAGATGCAGATCTAATATAGACCGGCTCTAAAGCATGGTGCCATACGCCCCGAGCCAGTGAACCGTCCATTCTCATAGGTAGTCCAAACTACCTCCACCCCCTATCTCTCCTTCCTCTTTTTTCTCTTTTCTTCTTCCTTCTTTTGATCCATTATCCCTAACCCGTCCCTACCCCGGAACTGACTCGCCCCCCACAGAAGGTGTGGCCAACATGTACCGGGATTTCTCTCTTCCCTCTCACCACTAATAAAAAAAAAAACATCATTCACCACGTGGGATGCGGTTGTTTTTTGCCCTACACGAGCACGGGAGCACGTGCTCACGTGCTCGTGAGCACGAGCACCCGACGCCGGACATCGGAAGGACATGGCCAAAAAAAGCTTCGCCCCTAAAAAAAAAAAAAAAAAAAAAAAAAAAAAAAAAAAAAAAAAAAAGGCTGTCCCACAAGCTTGTTGGCGGGACAGCGACCTTGGCCGGAAAAGCGTTATCTGGCCCCGCCTAAATGGAGACGTCTGGGGCCGTAAACTCGTGAAACACAAAGTTCGGGCCGAAAGTTCGCGGAGCGCGCCGATTGGATGTTGGCGACAAAAGCGCCAAGTCATCGTCGTGATTGTCCAATCGGTGCGCTCCCTCAACTTCGGCCCCAACTTCGTGTTTCACGAGTTTAGGGCCCCTGGTCACTTTATTGAAGGCTAAACATAAAACAGCGCAAAACAACGAGGTCTAGCTCCACAGCTAGGACTAGTGCAGCGCTCGTCCTGTGGTGTTCGTTCCTTTCCTTGGTCTTCTTTGTTTTGCGCTGTTGTACCTATATGACGTTTAACCAATCATAAACCTGAATTTTTTTTTATCTACTGTAGTTGCCCCTGCAATTGCTTGAGCTTCTGTACCATCTGCTCAGCCTGTGAGTTGCCGGTGATGAGGTGCGCTGGTGACTCAGATGATATTCATGCAATAAATCATGGTAACTTAAAGCAGCTTCGTTGCCCAAACAAACCTTCATTAACACTCTAACAAAGACCATAAATCCTTGATTACTACGCTCGACGACATGCTGCTATCCACTCACACCTCGAGCCATTCGGTGTATATAACAACCTGAAATGCTTTTCCTCACTGAACCAGCAAAGCCTATGTGAATTTCATTCCAGGATGTTGGCCATTCTCACTGTGTCAGTGCTTTTTGCTTGTGTTTCTGGTTGTTTGGCATTAAGTATGGGATCCAGACATAATGGTCCCGGACATTATGATCCCAGACAATATGGTCCCGGACAATATGGTTCCGGACAAAATGGTCCCATGTCGTTTTCGCTGCATTTTTTCTTTTTTTTTTTTCTTTCTTTTCACAGGTTTGTAGATTGCATGTATTTATTTTTGGTGAACATTTGTGACATGAGCCATTGGTTATTTTAGAGTTACTTTTTAATTGCTTGGTCTTCAAAGGTTTATGTTATTAAATGTGATTCGCAAAATACTTATATTGCGAGCCGTTCGTCAATCTAGAGTTTATATTTTTCACGGATAATTTTCGCCATTTGTTCTACTTTTCGTGTGTTCAACTTGAGTTTCAACCAGGCTACCGAGAAATGCAACAGCAACTTCAAACAATCTGCACATAATTGAGCCGTATCATGAATGACCCTCTGAAAGGCGTGGGCCAAGTGCCGTTTCAGGATCGTAGACCTTTTGGACTGGATTGGGTTTTTATGGCACAAGGGCTGCTGAAGCCCAACAGCATCAAAGAAGGGTAGACCTTTTGTGGGAACGTAATAAAACGTGTCATGTGTTCAAAAGCATGTTTATTATTTTCCATTCTTATTTTCTAACATTGCATCAAAACATGCGGTATCTGCACGGTAGGTTGCCTTTATTCCCCCTATGACGAATTGACATGTGACGAATGAACCGTTAAAAGTAATCGCTGCAGATATCACTGACATTTTAGGGGAGGCACTCACTTGATCGAATGACGTTTTAGCGAACGCCCACGTTTCACCGAACGACACTTTAGCGAATAGTCGGACGCCGCGAAGCGGCATTTTCGGGAGGGCCAAGTGGGTTCATATTTTTGTAATGAGCTGCCGCAGACTGTCGCCGCGAAGCGGCGTAAAGCGCAGCGCGACGGATGGGTTAACGCGCGCCCCCGTTATTCGCTAAAACGTCCATTCGCTCAAATGTCGCTGTTCGCTAAAATGTCATTCGCTCTTGTGATATGGACCCACATTTTAGACAGTGCGTCAAATGTGTCGGTAATTTTACTTGGGACCATTTTGTCCAGGTTTGCGCTTGGGACCATATTGTTCGGGATCATATTGTCCGGGATGATATTGTCCGGGACCATTTTGTCTGGGACCATATTGTTCGGGACCATATTGTCCTACATCCATATATGCTATTTTCACCAATTCCTGGCCATCAGATGTACAGCTTCTGGCACAGGCTTTCATGGCGATGATTCTGCGGTATGTGGAGTGCACCAGAGTCAGCGACCCAGACCGTGGATCCATTGGTATCACAACACATGATTCCTGCATTAAACAACATCATGTCACCAACACACTGATCTCACCAGCTATTGTGCACATGCTTGGTGACGCCACAACTGCTCACAGGGGACAAACAGCCGTGCACAAGACAGGTGGTGTTGTTTCGTGTACTGCACGCACAGGCCCGCAGCGGGGTTATCGCGCATGCAGGGGACTGCAGTTCTCAGAATGAATAGCGGCAGCAGCAGCGTAACAAAACTCTTGAATAGGTCTAAAATATCCTCTCTGGGGCCTCTGACATTTCTACCCTGAACTGCTTCGGACACGTGAGAAAGGCTGAAATTCTATGTGGTCTTTTCTGCCAGCTTCTGGAACATAATTAGAGTCTCCTGCAGGTCAAGAATAGCAGGAGAATTCTCTGTCCCTCTCTTTCGACATTGGCGGAGTGAACACTGGAGAGAAGCAAACCACCTATCATGACAAGTAGAGGTGGTTTCCTCTTCTCCACTCTCATGCTGTTCTTGACCTGCAACAGACTATAGCGCCCTTGTCAACGCTTGCAACATGAGCAGAACTGTGGGAGGGTTGGGCTCATCCTTGCCCGCAAAAAAGGCAGTCTGCTCAAAATGTCTGCGTTCAGATTCTTCAACGCACAGCTACAGGCAACACTGAATTTGATCAGTAACTTGCTGGCACCTGTCAGCACCATGGATCGTCTTGATCAACTCGAGGCAATGATGCCGAAAACCTCGTCCTCGGAGTTTTCGTGCAGCGTGGACTCTGACGTACACTGCTCCAAGAGTCCGCAAAGAAAAAAAGGTCCAAGGCACCTAGGAAGAGGGTTCCTACTCAAGCTGAGTCAGCCGCAGACACTGCAGTCGCTGACCAACGTGACTGTCAGCTCGGTTTCTCGGCTGCGCACGGACATCATCGCCTGGTTTCACCAGATAGATTTCAGGTTCCAGACGTTTAAAGTTGCACCAGGTGAGGCCATCCCATTGATTGTATCCAAGCTACCATCTAAGCTAGGACTCCATGTGGATTAGGTACCACCTCAAGACGGCCAAGCTAACAATGTAGAGCAAACGAAGAAAGGTTTCCGTCGTCGTTACAACCTGGACAACGAAGCTGAGGCGAAACAAAAGATGTTCAGCACAAGTCAGCACTTGGGAGGGTCCTGCACCCAGAGCCATACATACGATCCTGCACCGACTCCGCCTTCTGTTTACTGGAGCTCATCCACGAGTGCAGCTACCCAGAGACGAAGGCGGAGAAATGCAAGGTTATCCTGGCCACACTCTTCCACAAAGCACGAAAGCATGCTTCGACAGGCGCTTCGCTTCGTTGAATGAGTTGCTGGACTCTTTCCTTTGCTTTGACCAGGTTGTCTTCAGCCAACCAAAGACACCGGTTTTGGCTCTCGCTGCAGAGCGAGTGCAAGCTGCGCAGGGACAAAGAAAGCGCGCTCCCTCCTGCTCTCGAAGCAGGGCCGGCCACCGCTTCATCGGAACGCCGACGACAGCAATCGTCACCAGCACCCTTCTGCAACAGAGAAGCAAAAGAAGCAGCATGTGTCGCTTCAGCATATGTCAAAAACTTTGCGGGACTTTCAATGTTCTTCGTCCCAATATCCTGAAGTTCGTCCGCTCCGTCTCATTTGTAAGAGAAGCGGCCACTTTGGTCACGTGATGCCGGCAAGAGCTGACCCAAGAATTTCTGGAATGGCAACGGCACTTTGAGTCTGTTGCGTTGTTGACGGAGAAAAGTGAAAACTTGATGCCCCTACCGCCTGGAAGGTGTCATCAGTAGTTTGTCACATCACCTCTGGTGCTGCAGTGGGCATCAAGACAATTAAGCTTAGCAATGCGGAATCTGAGCCCATTTTCCGTTGATCAAGCCTTTTTTTGCCAGGGGACTTCTGTCTCAGAACCTTGGAAAGTTGTCAACCCTCATCACCAACGTTGGTGTTACATTCGACAGCGGTACGCAGCTCGGAAGTTGACCTCCAGACAAATCAAGCTTGCTCAAGAAAAGCGAGAAAGCGACTTTGACAGTGGCACATGTATGTTCTTTTTGAGAAGGACTAGCTCGTGTTGTAGGAGAGCCCACTCATCAGAGTCAAGGCAACACTATGATTTACTGGCCCTCGCCAAATTGTGAGCCGGCTCTCTCCCGTGAACTACTAGCTTGAACTCGGGCATGGTACTGGCCGCGATGTAGTGCATATGGAGAAACTGAAGCCGGTCATCAAATTTGTGCAGCCTCTACCTGGGGACTGAACTTTGTAAAATTTATGTCTTTTCTGATTTATCACGTCGTATGTATATCATTATTTATTCATGTGCATATTGCTCAACGCAGTATTTGTTTAATGTTTGTTTAGTGTTTGGTGTATGGCAGCGTGATATCAGGTCAACACTTAAGAACCTTGGCACGTGACGAGCTGCAAAAGAGACATCGCTCTGAAGCGGCTCGTGCGAGCGCTCATGATCGAAATAAAAGAAGTAGTTTTGGCATGGTAGCTGATGACGTTGACATGTCTTTCCTGAGCACGGTGCCCATTTATCTTGATAACCGATCCAGATCGTCACAAGATTACCCAGGTAAATTTCCATGATAGGTTTTCCTTCTAGGACTGTCTCCTTGCAGAGCTGGAAAATTGCCGCAGCAGCCGAAATTTTCAAGAGCATCCTTTCCACTCTGTCGTCCTTTGATGGTGTTTATGGTGAGCATATCTGCTGTCTCCACTGTCACACACAGCTATAGTGGAATGCCTTGTGGCTGGGGCCTCTACCATGGTCTGCGTAGGGGTGGGTTGGGGCACAGCAAGTTTTCTTATCTTCCCCTCTGGGTTATGATTATTCATTGTTTCCATACGTGTATCTGTTATCTTGTACTTACGACTACAGTTTGTGGTGGTGGTGTTTGCCTGAAGAGAGGGTTTTTTTATCTTTTCCACAGCCAGTGAGAAAAACCTCACGTCAGGCAAACACCACCCCCACCACCACCACCACACCTACTCAGTGGCGGACTAGCAGGCGCACATGCGTAAGGGTACTAACCTTACCGTCTAGCATTGCATGCCGCTGAGTGGGCAAACTTTCTTGTGCAAATAAAAATTATTATTATTATTATTATTATTAGTGAGGTCCAGTGTTGAAAAAATAGTGCCTCCAAGCACGCTCGCCACAAAATCTGCTACGGCCCGCATCAGATTTACCGCCAGTTTTTCAACCGCGTTGTGTTGGCTCGAATATGCCTTAGCTTTGGAGCATCCGGAGTTCTGCCTCCACTGCGGTACACATTGCAAACGGAACAGGGCTAGCCTTCAAAAAGCGCAGTGCTGCATCTTTTTTCAGATCCAGGTTCACCAAGGGTTCTTAGTGCCTGCTATTCCTTGGGTCAAGAGCTTCCTCATGTGTCAGCAACGCGTCATCTAGGGTCTTGCCCTGGTCAAGGTGGTAAGCTACTGTCTACCTCAAACTCCATTGGTCTCCCTTCGACTTTGGGTAAGACCAGATAATTCTTGACCAGTACATTATTCAGTGAAGAAAGGGAGAAAACACAGGCGAGCTGGTGAATGACAAACATAGTAAACCCGAGACTTAGGAAAATAACAAAAAAAAATGAAATGAACATTGAAGTCTCGGACACAGGTTGAAGTTTATTCAACAAACACCGCCTTATATACACGTCCATACCTCCTTCACAATCCACCCTTTGGCGAATACGTGCTGCCACCTAGACACGCGACTGGGATCGAGAATAAATGGCTAGAAAACAACGCGCGCACCAGGCCTCTCTAACCTGTTCGACACACAAAACGTGAGCCACATCCTATTTGCCCATTGAGCCGCTGTGACCTAGATACGGTTTCCCCAAACTTGCCTGTGTCCCGATCGTGGGTTATTTTCTGTCCCGAAGTCGACATGAAGAAACCATTTTCCCTCTCTGCTCGGCCAAAGGAAAAGAAAGAAGGTAATAGAACCATTTACTCTCAAACCAATGTTTCTACAAAAGATCCTACTACTAGGTGTAACATAACTTCCAACCATACCCAGCACACGAAACAAGAAACAAAAAGGACATGAAACCCAGACACAAAAGAACAGGCCAAAACAAAGGACCTCAAACCGCAAAGGCTGCGCAAGCACAAGATGCCTCGACTGCCTTCACAGCGCTTGCAGTGAATGAGCACTCGTGCAACCGCCATGGTGTGATCCAAAGCAATTAGCTCACACTTGTAGAATCTGGCTAACAGTCCATGCTAAGGGGAGATGAAGCATAGAAAACTGCAGCTCTATAGGCACAAAGAAAAAAAAAAAAAAAGAACCTGCCACATTGGAAGAATATAGGAACAGGGATGGGGGCAACGAGTTTGAATTATGTGGGGGATGGAGAATATAACACCCCTGCCCACCTGTTCCGACGCAACTTCGCACATAACCCGAGCCTATTTAAAGATCTATATCACATTCCCACCCGACCTGATCGGCATTCCAATCAGTTTTATTTTCATATGTTCAGTGACAATGCAAGCCAGTTTTAAATACTCTACTTTTATAATATTACTTTTCCGTACTTCTCACTGCAACATTTTCATGGCGAGCATACTGTTCTCCAGATTACGAGAGCCGCGCACAAGTAGCGAGCCTCAGTTTGGGCATCTAGGACGTAGTACGTAGCAGTTGTGCGTCTCGTACGCACTGCAAAATCTGCGTAAAACGATCCAAACTTCTTTCAGCAAGCGCTGTGACCCAAGGGGGTATCGGAGGTCGAGTGTGTTAGCGCACCGCAGCTCGTACAGCGAAAGGTCCCGCTGCCAGGGATCCCCACTCCCACCGCGTTTCGATCTGTTGTGAGGCACATACCCCAGGCTAGCAGTCGTACTGTAGTGGCTAAATTTTCTCATATACAGCCTGAAACGGTGTCGCCAGAACCTAGACAGGCCGATCGCACGCTATTTAAAATAGTGAGCGTCTTATTTTCTTCCGATGTGCCCAAAATGACGACAGTGCATGCGATTGAGACCAGCGGACAGGTGGGCTACCACTCTTGCCTTCGAATCGTTCGGGAGTCGGGCACCTGCATTTGCACCACGATCGAAGAAACAGAAAGAAGCGATGTCAAATCACATTCACACAGAATCACTCCAAGCTTCCTTGCTTGTGCCGTCAGCCGTATCAACGCTAATCAAAATTAACAACGCCTGCCGCGCGCGTTCCGCTGCTCATACAAACAACAACAAACAATCAGGGTATTTTGCTGTAGAAAGTTACTTCCGCCAGTTTTAGCGAAATGCGGAGCTCAACTGGCTCAACCCCTGCTGAACCGACGTTATTCAAGGTATTGAATTTGGCGTAAGGGTAGTGTGTTTGGGGTATCCGAAAAAGACTACGGTATTGACTATGCCGTACGCCGAAATGACTACGGTATTGATTTTGGCGTACGCCATAACCACTACCGTAGTCGAAGCAGAGGGGTAGTGAGATCGGCGTCCTACACCACCACCAAGCAAACATGGCGGCTGAGTCCAGGTCGCGTCGGCTCGGCCGGGCTGCCTGAACGGGTGGCGCATTCAATTTAACAGATTTTCTTTTGTTTAATGCCAAATTTTATAGGTATCTGAACTGAGACGGTTAAGTCTAGCCGGTGCGCATAAACTTGCAAAGCATAGTTTTGTTTTTCCGGTGTTTTTTGTTCTTTTCATATCAAACTTTCGTTTCGGAGATTTCGTTCAAAACCGAAACTATGGGCTCCGGAGAGACGGTAATAGACTTTAATCAGTTTTGATCATCTAAAGAAAGCGGCGATGACTACAGAATTGCTCCACCGAGAGAAATTTTCAGCTAACTCGCATGCCTCGACCATGCGACTTATCTGTCCGCGAAATCGAGCTTTTGTGCGGTCAACACAGACTGCAGGAAAATTACGAAAATTAAGCGAGTGCTTCTTGAGCCAAGGAGCATTTTAACCCGCTGGCGCCCCACTACGCAGCTGATACTCGTATTTCCCTTGAGGTTTTAGTAGCAATCGAGAAGTCATTTTGACGTACTTTGTCCCACTAAAGCAATATTAGTATATTCCTCGGGTTGAAATATGAGCTTAGTTGACTAGCTATTAGGTGAACTGCTGAATAATGTTTGACAGACAGAGAGATACTACTTAAACTTAGCCAAATAAATTGTTCTAGCCGGTAGCACGGAGACGAATGCGGACAAACTGAAGAGAGTCTTCATCGGAGATTCACGCAGAACCTTTCTGCATTGAACTTGACTTCGAATCCTGAACGGAGAAAATGAGTATTTTCTGTGGCCGGTCAACCTGAGCAATGTAGACGTATATTGCTGATTGCTTCGACGGGTGTATAATATAAATATTGGAGGCGCGATAGATCATAATGCCGTGACAGCTTCTAACTCTGCGAGACGCGTCCACCAGTTGAAAACAGATAATCTCCCTCATTAATCATGTGCAGCGAGCAGGTTTTCCTGAATCAAGTAATTGCGAAATCAGCCCAACTCCTTCAGTGTGGTTCAGAGACTTTTTCGGCGAAAAGCAGCCAAGATGAATAGCCAACGCACCGACCGGCGTGGGTGGCTCAAACTTGAAGCTAATCTAACACAACCAAACTCAAGAAAAGCAGCCATCGAACTTTCCTATTCACTTGACTGCAACATTGGCTTTCCCTCCAGTGAAACACCTCGTCTGTCGTCCTTGGTCCACTGTTCTACATCCTTATAAAGAAACCACTCATCAGTTACCGAGTAGTCGTCACTTTAAATGGGGATCGAGACAGACAAGAAATCGAAACATTTTTCCGTGATTCCTCTACTTCCAGGAAATCGAAAGCACGCGATCATGTGCTGTGGAGCAAACGGGCTTTCAAACACGTGATGGAAGGAAAGAATCTACTGAGGCTTCACCACACTGATGAACACTCATGCAAACTTTCGGACCTTCGTCAAGTTACATTGTTCGCCACCGCGCCGACAATACGTGTCCGCGAAAGCCACCGGAGACGCGGAGGGGCGCGGAGCGACCTGGTCCGGTTGGTTCCCGGTTTTCCCGCTTGGTGGCGTCCGTTTTGCTGGAGTCGGTTGAAGAGGTTATCAACTTTTGCTTCAAGTGGGAGGCGAGCAAAAAACCTTAGTGTGCGTGCGCGCGCGCGCGCGCGTGTGTGTGTGTGTGTGTGTGTATGCGCGCGCGCGCGTGTGTGTGTGTGTGTGCGTGCCTGCGTGCGTGCGTGCGTGCGTGCGTGCGCGCGTGCGTGCGTGCGTGCGTGCGTGCGTGCGCGCGCGCGTGCGTGCGTGCGTGCGTGTGTGTGTGTGCGTGTGTGTGAGCAGGATGGAACCATCTAATTCAAATGAAAACAAAAACAAGTTCTTTCGCTCGTTCGCTTTGCGTTGCCATGAGCGTCTAGTCCAGAACGACGCGACCGTCTGCGGAAAGGGGGAAAGGGGCAGCGGTGGCCCGGGAGCGCATGTTTATTGTTTTTTTCCCTGGAGTGTTTTTTTTTTCTTTTGTTCGCTATATTTTGATGGTCGTGGCCACAAAGCTACCGGTCTCTTTTTTTTTCTTTTTTTTTTCTGCGCTGACCTAGCTTTTCTTTTTGGAGATTTTATGCATGTTGTTTGTTTTCGGCTTTGTTTTCTGTGGTTGGTTGAATTTCTTTTTTCTGTGTCGCAAACGTGCGAAAAATATAGACGAAAGATTGCTTTTCTGTTTCTTTTTTTTTTGTATTCCCGAGCGCTTCAGTGCTAAAAGTTGACAACGGCCGTTGAGTGACTGTTACAAATCTTGTTTCAGAGTGAGGCAATGACTACGAACGTTGACATGAGGGGAATAAGTGGGGGGTTCTGCTGGGAATGCTCGTGTAAAGAGTTCTACCGGGACCCTGTGCACTGTGGAACGCACCACCCGGAGTGGTGTGCTGACTGCGGCCTACTGCTCACAGCGAACTCGGTGAGTATGAACTTTTTATATTCTGGTATGTACGTAGGCTCCATTCACGTTCTGTTAGCATAAGCGTTGTTTATGAAAAAAAAAAAAAAAGAATAAACGAATGTTGCTTTCTCGAAAACAAAAAAATGCATCAGATCTTTTCTGCAGCTTCAAGCCGCAAATAAAGTCCATGTTTTTCAAGGCAGAATTTTGAGCAAACCTCGTTCTCCGCAAACTTCAAACTTTATGGCACCAACAACGTATGTTTGTTTTATATATTATATTTTTTAATTAAAGTTTTACAAAATTACACTAAGGCCTGATCAAGATTAAACCATGTAAAATTGTTTTTCGTGCGAGTCAGTACTCGCACAAAAAACAATTTTACGAGGTTTGATCTTGACCTGGGCTTAATGTAATTTTTTAAAACTTTAATTTAGAAAATTTAATATATGAAAACGAACATACGTTTTTGGTGCCATAAAGTTCAGTAAAATCATACATCCTTGCTTTATTACCTACAATATTTAATAGTTATACTTTTTCAGATGATCTATTCAGTCACTACACATTGGGTTTCAAATCTCTTAACGGTTCGCATTTTATTTTCGCACTTGTTTCCTACCGCCTCTTTGAAAACAGGTAAAAGCGCTTCATTACCTTCATTGTATTTCCCTCTCTTTGTGTCTAAAAAAAAACAAAAAAACACTACTATTTCTCCTCCAGTTGAAGGTGGAAGCCGGGCTTCGGTTCCAAAGCACAATGGTCACCGTGCTGGGAAAACTGGAGGAGGTAAAGAGGGCCTTCTGCGGAGACGACCCGACAACATTTTTGAACATTGAAGACCACCTCCGTTCTTGATTGGCCAGAAGTTCTCTCATCACCACGGTAAGTGAAAAAGCGGATGCAAAAATAGAAATGTAATTTTGACGCTGCCACAATTTTTGAACAATTGCTGCTTGCAGGACAAGCATACCCCAGACGAAAGAGTTCCAGGACCCAAGATTTTCTTCGGTTCGGAAAAACAGATCGTTTCTGGGAATCAATCAGTGAAACTCTCCTCTAGCACGACTCTGGAGGATGCACTAGTCATGTGCTTATGCGTGTATTACATAAGGTGACTGTCCTACCCTGCGGCATATAGACAAACCCTTGGGCTCCTCCAGTGTCTGCTTGTTGAAAATGACGAGTTGCCGATTCAATTCATGTCGGAGAAGCTCAGAAAATTGCTTATGGCCGTTCAAAAACAACAGAAATTCTGAGCTTCTGCTGATTGCAAGATACGCCGCGTAATTTATTTTAATGCTAGAAAGCATGTAACTACACTCTAAAAAAAACCATTAATCTACTTCCCCGAACAACATTTAGATAGCCAATAACCGTAACTCACGGAGGCAGCTCAGCGAATCACGTTACCGAAACATCTGATTAGACCAAAAGACGCAATCTGAGTTGTGACATTAAGCAATAGAAAAAGTCACGCTTGCATTGCTTAGTATCACAACTCAGACTGCATTTTTTTTTTGTATAATCATACGTTTCGGCATTGACATTCACTGCGCTGCCTCCGTGCGTTATGGTGATAGGCTTTCCAAGTGTTGTACGGGAAAGTAGACGCACGGGCTTTTTTTTTAAAAAATGAAGTGTTATTTTTTGCAATATCCACTGTAAAAAGGCAATTTCAGCACGGTCGCATTGTTATTGCTTATGATAGCCAAAAAGAGTCACTTTAAAGCACGAAATTTTTTGTGATGATTCCTAAGAAACGCCAATTCCTGGCTTCGTTCTAACGTCTTTTTTATCTGTATAAGCTACCAGAAAATCGCTATAAAATTACTATTTTTATATCTATTGTATTGTGTCATGTCAAATAAAACATGTTTACTTTTAAAGATTGTTACTGTTTTATTTTTCATATTGATTTCGTTTATCAAACATGATATACCGATCAATTTTCACTTCTGCTATGCAGCATAGAATAACTTTAGCTAAACAATATCAGCGAAAGTGCGCGAATTGCATCACTGCAATACAGCATGTCAGCTGACAGTCAAAACACGAAGGAGCAGGAATTCTGCGATAAAATAAAAGAGATAACCGAAAGCCGGGCTCGCACTGCTTATACATCATACAAAATACCCTGTGCAGACATGTTTCGAAACGAGTCACCGCGACATCCGTGCTTCGAATGTCATTTAACAAAGCTACCTCGTGAATTGGTTGCCTCGTGGCGTACGAGGCACGGATGTCGGGGTGACTCGTTTTGGAACATGTATGCGCAGGGTATTTTGTATGATGTAAAAGCAATGCGATCCCGCCTTACCGCTCATTCACACTGGAAGCGGATCCGCGTTCGCAAAGCGGTTGCGAACGCGGTTGTATATAGATCCAATACAATTGCACGCGCACTTGATGTTATCGTGTGCGCGTGCAATTGCACTGGACCTTCATACAACCGCGTTCGCAACCGCTTTGCAAACGCGGATCCGCTTCCAGTGTGAATGAGCGGTTAAGGGGGACTATATACCCCTGCATTTTAAGCGGGCCACCGTCCCTCCAAATTTAAGGGGGAAAATATCTAAAATATGTCCCTCTTACTAAGTGGGACTGACCTCGAATTTAAGCGAGACGCCTTATCGCTTACTTTAAGAGGGGTGGTGTCTCACTTAATTAAGAGGGAGCATCCCCATGTAATATTAAGAGGTATGTCGCCCCCCTTAAAATTAAGTGGGAAAAAATCGAAGAAATGTCCCTCTTACTAAGTGGGACCAGGCTTAGAGTGTAGGGTCTGCGCCAGTGTTCCTTGACTAAAGGCTAACCCGCTTGCCGCCCGCTAAAAAGCAGCTGGTCGCATCTTTCAAATCGGGTTTAGTGCAGTGCGCGGCTTCACTTTGACGCAATATTTAGGCTGTGACCATACATCGTGCCACTAAAGCGATACCAGTAATTTATTTTGGTTTTGTTTTTGATCGGAGCAGCTCTTTAGAGGGGTTTGCTACGGATACCGAGTGTTTGAAATTGAAAACTGAACTGGAAGCAAAGCCGCAGTTCAAATGAACTGCTACACAAATCGACGGCACACTTCGCAGACGCATCGCTCTCCAGCACTCAGGGATGCAAGTAATACGATGGTCCATGAGCGTTCCAAGTGTTGTTTTTTTATGGCGAGTACAAGAGTGTTTGGCGAACAAGTGTTGGCATATATGTATACTAATATACGCTTAATTGTGTGTGCTATGCACGTCAACCCATGAGCAGCGATTACTTTGCGGCAAAAGAGGGTTACCATCGATACGGTCTTTGTTTGGGGTGCACAGCGTCAGGTACATTTTCCTCCGTTTTGTGTTCAAAGTGCGCCGACAGCATCGATGTTTCTAAACTCTGTTTCAGACTTAGTGTACAACGCTGTCAAAGGTACAGCCGCAAGCATGCATGGACTTTATCTCGTTGATAATTTGCACGCATTCTCGCGCAAACGAAACCATAGATGAAGTTACGCGCTCGCGCCAGTAGCTTTGAGAGTGTTGTATTAGCGATATGCGGGACCAAAAGCGGTCGCTGCGGTCAGCTTTCCACGAGTGGCCAAACCATGGGCATGTGAGCATTGTCAGATTGTAATCTTTGACGGTGTTAGTTTCGGATTGCGATGGCTCCTAGCTTCCACTGTGCTTTTTCAACACACCACCAAACTCGTCGTCGCACCTGATGGTAAGTAGCCAGGATAACAACTGGTGACGTCACAGCGAGGCAAATCCCAGTCGTGACGTCACGGAGAGAAACCATAAGAGGGCGCCACCGAAACATCTCGGCGCTAATATATAAGAGCTACGGCAAGAAAATGTTAGCTCTTATTTCGTTGTTTAGCCAGAAACTAAGTTGTGTGAGCACCTTAGAAACATCGGTCTTCTCCTCGTCACCGCATGAAAACTAATGTTAAAATAAATAAAGTGATTTCTCAATACCACCTAGCAGTTGGGAGGCCCATGTAGTTATGACGTCGAATGAGGCCCGCCCCAGCTCCACTCTCGGAAGTGCAACGCAAATGTGTAAACAGCTCGGGCTTGAACGGAATCTCGTAGCTTGGCTAAGAAACGCACAGTGCTTCCGTAAAGTGCTTTCCACACCATCAAGATCGCCGTTCTTAGCAGACAATAGCTAGGAGCTTGATCTGAGGATGCGGGGACCTCTTCTAGGCCAACCATACCACTCCTCCCCCTCCCCCCTCTCTTCACAGATGCGCTGTGGACACGTGGCTGTATACATAACGGGCTAAAATATGGCACCCAGGGCAGGTCTCACCATCGCTGGGTACTGGCTGTTATTTCCACCTTCTGGTTCCGTCGAGCTCGTACTTCTTCGGTGTGAAACTAACACGGTGAATTGAACGTTCATATCACATAAAATACCGGCATGTCCAGGAATGACGTTACGGGCAAGCTATGGATGAGCCATAGGGCGTACAGACCTCGTATATATTACTACTATACTCGGCGACAACTTTTCTTGGCAATGCAGTGGAGGGTACGTCCCGCGTCCCCTCTCTCATTTTGAGTGTACGAAGGCTCTCCTCCTCCCCCATTTCCGGGGAGAGGAGGAGAGCCTTCGTACACTCAAAATGAGAGAGGGGACGCGGGACGTACCCTCCACTGCATTGCCAAGAAAAGTTGTCGCGGAGTTTAGGCGAGATTGTCATGCGTTGACGCCACCAAGCGGCAATGCTCGCAACTACAGTACCTTTGGCCGTGCCCTTGACGTCACGAGATCGATGCGCATTGAGCTTCTCTCTGGCCAATTTCGAAGCGAGAGGTTGAGAGCTCGCGGCCACGTCATTTCGTCTAAGTACCCCTTTAGTAGCATCAGAAACCGATTGCCGAGAAACCTTGAGTAATCGAACAATTTCAGATTGACGAAGACCTTGACGAAACAGCGCCAAAACAGCGGCACGTTTGTGAAGGAAAAAAACATAAAAGTTAGAAAAGATCAGTCCAAAACATTTTTTCTAGTACAAAAAAGTGCCCCGAATTTAAATACGCAAATATTTGTTTAAGAATGTGTGAATCATTCTTGCAAGGAGGCTTTGAACTTTGTTCGGGTGTTTCCTGGTATACAACGGTTTCCTACTTCCAGCAGGTGTTCATGAGTCTCACGAAAATGCATGTTGGAATCCTGAACAAGGAGAACCTTTGGTTGAGATTCCCTATTCCACACGGTACAGTGTCGAAAACACATTATAAGTGGTTATTACAGAACAACCATATACACGTATATATGGCCATTTTCGTACCAATTCATGCATGGTTTAGGGGTCGAAATTTTTATTTTGACAAAACAAATACGTGTTTTGGGAGAATTCCTGATATAAAAGAGAGCACAAACAGCACGCTCGGCAATTTTTTGTATTCAAGTTATTGATCACTAAGTGGCCGATGCAAAAACTCACCTTTCTCCCTCCCACCGGTTGGGGATCGCATATTTGACCTCTCGCTATTTTCTCATTTCTAAATATAACGCACCAGGACTCTTTTGTGACAGTCTCCAAATTTATTTGATTATGCTGAAGGAATTTTAAGTTTTTTAAACAACAAATTTTTGTTTTGTTAATTAAAAAATAATTTTTCGAGCTGCGTTTTTTTTTTTTTTTTTATGAGTTTTGGGACGCTTTAAAGAGATACTTCGACGAAATTTGAAATATACCCGTCGCGTTCCGAAATTGGCTGAATATGATCCACAATATCCGTAATTTACACTCGCACGTTTGTATTTTGACCCTGATCGCTGTACTTTTCGTTATAAACGGCCCACTCTGGCATACGCTGGGAAAGGAGCCAGCTTAGAGCACGTGATCTCCGCCGCAATCGTGAAGTAGATTGTCTCGGGACGAGCGAAACTGCGGCGAGGCTGACGTCGAGAGAATAGGGAATTGTAGTAGACCGTTTTTCTCCTCCGCTACGTTATCCCTGAAAAAAACGCCGCAGCTGCGCATGCGCGGCGCCAGCCTTATCTGCATAGTTCAAGTTCGCGTGGCGGATTACGGAGCGCTATCCGAGTGCTTAGCGGGCTGCGGAAACGGTCTACTACAATTCCCCAATGTCCTAGCCGTTCCAGCCACCGAAGCGGCCGAAGCACGCCAGCGATCGGGCCACCGCAACTAACCCCAAAGCTCCTTTTGTACGAATTTTGATTGACGGGTTAATCTTCTATAATCTTGTAGAGAAACAGTAGCCAGGTCTGGGACACACAAAAGAGAGTCTCGGGCAGAGGTTCTCTTTCTTCCTTCCCCCATTCTCTCGTAATGGCCGGAGGCGAGACAGTTATCGTCACTACCTGCCAAGGTTCCTACATGGGCATTAGAAACGAGGTGTTAGTGACATACATCAGATGCTCTTTGCTAAGCGTTTAATTTGTTTTAAGCATTATAATATTTGACATGCGGTCTCTCTAGATTATACTAAAGAGAGCTGCTTTGTTTTCTCTCAACCGAAAAGGAAGCGGAGTTTCCCTACGAAACGGTGCATAGAGTTCTGGAAATGACGTCAGGCTTAAACTCTAATTTCCTTCTCGCACTGACCACACCGGAAATTAATTTTGCAGTCTATTTTGAAAACACAAATGGGATTCTAAAGAAAATGCATTATTTTTTATCTTAAGGTCGTATAACCTTCTACTCAAATATTTTCGCTGAAAATTCCTTTTATGGTTTGAGCGTGGTTTTAATTTTTAAAATGGGCGTAAAACTAGGCATCAATCAATAATTGAGTAAAAATAAAAGTTTGTTTGAAACACTTTACAATTTATTTTATGAAATACAAACGGCTTTAGGCTTGCTATGTTGTTTTAATTATGCAATGTTTATTGTTAAAATATTTTCTTTTATTCAACAAACTGCCCATAATTAGCACTTTTAAATTATTATTTTTAACGCCCAGCAATTCTTTTTTTTTTGTTCCATTGGAAACCCTGAAGACGTATTACAAATAAAAAAATGTTTGAAGCCGTCCAACAAAATACTTCGCTGAAGAAAAAGTACAGCGTTGTGAAAAAGTGCGTTTTGCTGCCTAAACAGCCATTTATTCTATCCTGAGGTGTTCCAAGTAAAAAATAGGAAACATAACGACTTTAGAAGAGTTTATTTCCTTTCATTTCCGAAAGTTTGATCAAAATTGTTTCTTTCTAAAAGCGAGAAAACAAATATTGAAGTTGAGCTCCCGCGTCGCAATCTGCCATTGTTTCGTAGCACCTCTTCACCGCACGACACGCCACCTGACACGAGAGCTGACACGAGAGCTGAGAAGCTTTGTCCACACTCAAGGCGATTGCTAGTCGGGAGTGATTTGCGGAAGGTTCTACGTATGCGCATCCTCGACTCGTCATCGCCTTGCGTATACAGTCAGTGTTTACAGCTAAAGACTCGCCTCGTTTTGCCTAAAGTCCATAGAGAAGAGCTTCCTACAAGTAGCGACATTCTTTGAAGCGCCGACTGCGTGACGGTTCAGTTTTTAGGAAGCGAATGGCGGCGCATAGCAGAGGTCTGAACTGAATGCCGCCATTTTGTTCCAGCGGAATGTGCTTTGTGATTTGTATTGGTTGTCGTTACTTGTAAAAGAAGTATCAAGGGACTTTGGGTTTGCCCCGGACGCTTCCACACGTCCTTCTCTTCGGCTGGAACGCGAACAACAGCATATGGTGTGATAATCGAACGTTCCGCCATGCACTGCGTATCACGTTCGTTGCGCCCTTTGTACCCGATGTCAGTTCTCCTCACTCCGAAATTTGATGTCTAACTGCGTCGGCATCACATGACCAGGACTTCTATTCAGGAAAGACGATAACGATCGAGCGAGATCCCTACTGGCGTTTTGAAAGGACCGACGGTATATAAGAACAGAAAAACGAGGGGTATTGTTTCGAACGACCAAGGACTAGTTGCAAACGGGAATCTGCCCAAGAAAGTTCATTTTTGTCGGAGCGCGGTGCCATATCGATGGATGAGGCAGGTCGCTCGGTACAGGCAAGTCATTCTGCAGTTAACGCGGACGCTGGTGACGGTGAGTAGTAAATTCTGACTAAAAGTAGAGAGCTGGGCTAGGTGGTGGAAGTTTAACATGGGGTAGGTGTAACAGCGCGTAACAACGAAGGCTAAGAGAAGGAACACAGAACACAGGACGAGCGCTAACCCGCAACAAAATGGTTAATAGTTAAAACAGAAACCAGGAAAATATAAAAGGCACACTCAACCACGCACGCGTCACCAAAACTGCCTCGTCACAAACGGCTTCATCGATCAGAGCATCGATAGCCCCCCTTCATAGTAAAAAAAAAAAAAAAGAAGCATTTCTTTTTCCGATAGCGCCAGCGATGGCTTACTGACACATTGCGCTCCGATATTAACAGTGTGGAAGGCCTCTGCCACTACTCTTGTCACGTTATCTCGGTGCTTTCCTAAGATACCGGTCTCAATGAAGGGCGGTTTGTACTTACAAGTCCCGCAGAGCACCGATTGATGGCCGCCGACCGTAGCTGTCAGTAGAGTTCCTGTATAGGCTCTTTGCGCGATCCAGAGTTGCGCGTTCATCCCCATAGCGCCGTCTTTCCTGCATGGCATTGGGAGCTTGCTCCTCACGTGACTGAATTCGGCGAATAGTGTCGCCGCGCTTTCGAGGCGCGCGGCGCGCTTAAAAGCAGGGGAACGTACGCCGGGGCGCGTTCAACGTCTACTTTCCTCACGGCATTTGAGTCTGCTCCTCACGTGATCGGATCTCGGCGAATAGCGGCGCGGCGGCACGTGGAAAACAGACGCGCGCCTCTGGCTCAAGATAGGGAGCCTATACGGGAACTCTAGCTCTCAGGGAATAGCCGTGCTCCCTGAGCCTGTTGTTTAAGCATCTACCGGTTTGTCCAATATATACCTTGCCACAAGAGAGGGGTACCATGTATACAAAACCCGAAGTACAAGACACAAACGGTTTGGCATGCTTTTTGCTACTGGGCGTTTTCAGATAAGATCGACCAACCATGTCCGGCGACTATTTTTAATTTTGATGAAAAAATATATTTTGCTGGCTTTATGCACAGAACAAAACCAATCCTTGTTTTCCAAAAAAAAAAAAAATTTGTCTTTGCGAAAACAATTTGAAAGCACACTTTCAATCACGTTCGCGTATTGCGTATCGCGCGATGTTGACATTTCGGGCGGCTTCCCCCAGAAACTGTTCTGGCTACGGGTCTAGAAATATTAACTGACAAATTAGGCATAGGAAGGATTGACAAAACGTATTAATCGCCGAGTATTAGGCTAGTTAGTTTGAGAAAAAAAAATTGCAAACACGTGCGCAATAACGCTCTGAATTAAAGAATAGTTTTCTCCGTATCTATAAAGCTAAGATCTTCAAACGTTGCCAGTGTGTTTCCCCGTATATAGCTAATCTTTACGTAAAATATTGTTGTCCTGGTTGACATGAGAAATTTACGAGAATTGCTCACACAGGGGCATTTAACTAAAAATGCATTATTTTTGAAAATCATTTAAGAAAAAAAAGGCCATCTTTAATATTCTTTAAAGTCTCTGAAATTAACGTTTGTAACATGTAATAACAGAGTCTGCAAAATACGATGCAATACTTGTGCTGCTTTTAAGTTATAAAGCGAGAAACATGGCCAAATTGACGCTAACGCGGTTGCCATAAATGGGGCGGGCACATACCCGTTCTTCACAATTTATTATTATTAAAAAGCGTAAAAATCCTATGGGGGAGTCGGGAAAATACAAATTGACAGCACAGAGGTGGACGGTAGTTTTGAAGGGAAAATTCCTAATATATTTTCGTACAACCGACCTAAAAATGCCCATGGGCCGTAGCGATCGAGGCACGCCACCCTGTAACATGCTTCGCGGTGCCTGTTTCAACAGCCGGTGTATAGCATCTCCGTCTACGCGACGTAAAGGAAGCTACCGGGAAGACTTTGCAAACGGATCAGCCTACAACCTTGGCGGTAACATGATATGTTACCGCCAAGGCCATGATATTTTAACTGGGCTGCAACAAAAAAGAAAAAAAAAAGAAAAAGAAAAGAGATTGTGAAATGAAGTTGGCACCGCCCGTGTTGCTCCATTCGACGTCCGCAACTTAAGTTTTCGCCACCACCGACATCGAAGTTTTAGCCACTGCGATGAACCTAAGTTGAACGCCACGTTCGGTCTAATCTAACGTGGCGCTCGGCAAAAAACGACAGCGAAATCCCGTCTCTGTAAGTGTTGAGCAAACAGACACGTCGTCAATGTCTGTTGTGTTTTCTATTCTACATGACCGCGCTGTAAATATTCAAGAATATTATATCAACAAACTCTCCTGTTTAGTTTTAGAGATGTTTTACAAACCTCGTTTCCCGACGCCAGATCAAGTATGATAGAAATCACTGCAAAGCAATGAGATTGTTTTCTCGCTTTCCAAAGTAATTAATCCTTTTTTTTTAATATATGACGTTATAATGAGGGCTCTGT
Source organism: Ixodes scapularis (assembly GCF_016920785.2). Classification (NCBI taxonomy): domain Eukaryota; kingdom Metazoa; phylum Arthropoda; class Arachnida; order Ixodida; family Ixodidae; genus Ixodes; species Ixodes scapularis. Next base: position 81,724,909 of record NW_024609884.1, read on the forward strand.
ATTAGTTTCAGTTTTCGTTGTTCACTATTAACCAAACGCATCTTCAATTATGGTGGTGGCGTAGATTATAAAAACTGTCATCTTTTTGCCTCGCTTAGTCTCGTCCGCATACATTGAGCTGCTTGCGCATCAAGAAAAACGCAGGTCGGCGCTACAACATGCAAAAAGAAAAAAAAAGTCAAGAAACAAATTTGGTACAACTACGTGAAAAGACGTTCAATAGTTGTAAATGACTTCGCGCCGCGCGATGACGTCCGCATGTTTCTTCGCGTTGTCACAGATTGTTTTAGTAAAAAGCTGCGTCTCAAGTAACAAATAAAAATCAGAAAAACAATTTGAGCCCTGTCCACGTTTGCGTTCGCGGCATGCACGAATCTATAAGGTTTATCGCTGAATCCGTAGTGGAACGCAGCAACGAGTTGGCATCGCACCTCTCGCAGGAAGCTCGGTCGCGTGTTTACATGGGATCTTTGCCGGTCGGGTCACTGTTTTCGTTTTCTCACCGCTACCAAGATGACGGACATTGTTCTCGGCGCGCTACTAGACGGCGCTCGACATTTCGCATATGGTCTATTGAATTGGTGTTGTGGTGACGTGGCGTTAATTTTTCCGCTAAATTGAGCGAGTCATTGAATTGCTATTGAGGTCACGTGATGTCAATTGTCCCGCTGTATCTAGCGGAGAAACTGAATTCGTTCATAGGTGACGTGACACCAAATCATGTGACGTCATTTTCCCAATTAACTTTAGCGGCGAATTGAATTGGTGTCGAGGTCACGTGACGTCACTTTTCCTGCTAAATTTAGCGCTGTTACGCCAACGCCACGGTTACGCCGACAGCGACGGCGACGCCGCGAAACCCGGAAACGGGCACCTAAGAGCGGCGCTCTAAAAGTACACAAAGAAGGAAACAACCTTTACGCAAACGTACGTGTGCAAACACTAGGCAGTTTTCGTAGATCATTTTCTCCGTCCCGCAAGGCCCTCCGCAACCCGCTACGATAGCGAGAACTTCACAGTCAAGGCAATCGGCGCGCAGGAGCAGTAGCAACTTCTACGTTGCGGAACACTTAGCGGAGGGGGCAGCGTAATCTACGAAAGCTCCCTTAATAACAGGAGGGAATAACTCTGACAGGTCTAAAAAGAGAGGGGGGGGGGGGGGGGGGCAAGTATTTTCGTTACATGTTATTAGTGACCTTCACCGTGGGACGCGACATGGTCACCATTCACTTAATCTTTGCTTGGTAATCTCTACTGTCTTGAAATCCACTCTTTTTTCGCTGTCTCTAAAACACAATGACTTTATTAAATCTATGTTGTCTTCGGTAGGCATAGGGTGAAGCCCTCTACAGTAGAGTATCAAGTGCTCCGCCGTCTCGTCCTCCTCTCCACAAGCAGTGCACACTGTATCCTTAGGAAATTGGAAACAGCGCGCAAAAAGACGAAGACAACGAGAGAAGAGCACAGGACAAGCGCTAACTATCAACTGAAGTTTTTTTAAAAACGGCTCGAACAAGAAAACACCACACAGCCAACCAACGCTGAAACAACCAATGGCGTGTCGCTTACCATGCATCTATAAATTCGATCTTTTTTTTTTTGTGCAGATAAATCGAAGGCTGGCTGACGCAGTGCCCCGTGCCAGCTTTTTCGATAGCATGAGCCTCCAGCACCTCTATTTGCACTTTTGTGCGCCCCCTGCCAATGATTAAGGTATTTTGGAAGACGGGGTACGTGAGACTGGTAGTCTCTGCAATGTACGCATAAGTGACCTTTTGTCATTGACCGCAGGGAATTCGCATGCTCACGCATTCTCTCGTTGACGCAGAGTCCCGATTGTCCTATATAAACCCGTCCGTATGACAATAGAATTTTGTAGATGACGCCCACAACGCAATCCACAAACTTGTTGACATGCTTAACCGTACATGACACCTAGTTACTGCTTGCCTGGTTTACGCGCGGGCAAAGTTGTGCTAATTTTTGAGGCGCTGAAAAAACCATTGGCACATTGAACCGGTTAGCCACTTTTTTTAAATTATGTAAAACCTTATGTACATATGGGACAACCTGAGGCCTTTGTTTAGACTTTACTTTTGGTTCCTGAGAACCGCTCTTGACTTTTTTCAAGAGTGTCTGAGAGACATCAAGCAAAACGGAAAGAGGAAATCCTGCTCCTAAAAGTCGCTTGACCTGAGCTTTATAGCTGTCAAGCATGGCATGGTGACAGGACCTGTACAGTGAAGCTTGGAGGCATGACGTGCAATATTTCGTTTCACAAGTTTAGAGTGGGCGGAATCGTATGGCAGGATTTCGTTCTTGGTTCGCGGGTTGCTTAACCGTACATGACAGGATGTCATGTACGGTTAAGCATGTCAACAAGTTCGTGGATTGCGTTGTGGGTGTCATCTACAAAATTCCATTGTCATGCGGACGGGTTTATATAGGACAATCGGGACGCTGCATCAACGAGAGAATGAGTGAGCATGCGAATTCCCTGCGGTCAATGACAGGAGGTCACTTGTACGTACATTTCAGAGACTGCCAGTGTCACCCCGTCTTCAAAAATACCTTAATCATTGGCAGGGGGCGCACAAAAGTGCAAAGACAGGTGCTGTAGGCGCATGCTATCGAAAAAGCTGGCGCGGGGCACTGTGTCAGCCAGCCTTCGGTTTATCTGCACAAAAAAAGAGACCGAATTTATAGATGCATGGTAAGCGACACGCCATTGATTGTTTCGGCGTTGGTTGGCTGTGTGGTGTTTTCTTGTTTGAGCCGTTTTTAATAAAACTTCAGTTGATAGTCAGCGCTTGTCCTGTGCTCTTCTCTCGTTGTCTTCGTCTTTTTGCGCGCTGTTTCCAATTTCCTAAGTCATGAACCAACTCGCTTGCATCGCCACCTTAACACACTGTATCCATTTCCTGGTACTTCGCTCTGTATGTCTGGCTCGCAGAACACCCGTCCTCGCCTCAAACAACAGTGAGCTTCCCCTAGAATTGTCATAAATGCTTTCTTTGGCAATAACTGTTTTGTTTAATCTATAGCTTTCCAGAGCCGTCTTTGTCTGCATTCCCTCTAGCCACCGATCTCTTTCTGTGGCCTTAACTTTCTTCTTAACTGACACCTGCTCTTCCGTAACTCCACTATTGGGCAGGTAATCGAACTATAGGGGGCGCTCGACCCGTTTGTTTCCCCACACCTCGATGTTACACAACACGCTTGTGCAAATGCCCACACGCGTTATGGGCATGTCCATGTCATCTTCTACAATAGAGCGAGGGGCACAGTTTAATGTAAAAAATACTAACAATCGACGAAGCGACGTCAAGTGCCGGATCTATCCTCAGAGAATGCGAGCTTGACCCACTTCGGCTTTTGTGCTGAGCTGGGACCGTGCATGCAGCATTCTTCATGCAGGCCGGAGTGGAAAGAAAAGAGCCCCTCATCCCCCTCACCGGAGAACACGAACTCCTGCCGAACGTTGACGCTGCGTTCGGTTATGTCGGCCGAGCGCTGAGTCATTGTATTTGTTGTCCCCATCCGTGTAGTTCTAAAGTTAACCGCTTGGGGCGTCATGGTCGCTCCTCCTCCCCAATAGCCTAAAAACTTTCCTCTTACTTTCCTAGTGCGCTGTCTCCACTTTGTGTCTATACTCCTCATGTATAAATAGCTGAAAACCTTTCGTGCCCATTGCTCCCCATCCATTTGCCTCAACCGATCCTCAAGTTCTATCTAGTTCACAGCTTCCCTGCTCTCAAATGACGCCCATCCCATGTCTCCTTGTACTCCCTGGTTTGGCGTTTTGCAATGTGCCCCCAAAGCCAACCTACCTACTCCGCGCTGTTTTATTTCTAGTCTTGCATGCACTTCGTATTTCATGCATAGCACTGCGTTTCCAAAAGTCAAGCCCGGCACCATGACCCTTTTCCAAATCTCTCTCACCACCTCATACCTGTTGTAATTCCAAAGTGCTCTATTTTTCATTACAGCGGCATTTCTGTTACCCTTACCTATTATATACTTTTCATGCTCACTGAGATATTCTGCACCATCACATATCCATACTCCTAGATACTTGTATTTACTAGCTCTCTCAACTGTAATATTCTGTACCTTCAACCTCTCAACTTCATCATCGTTAAAATCATGACTGCTGATTTTTCATTACTGAATTCTAAACCTAATTCCTCTCCTTCCCTACCACAGATGCTCATTAATTGCTGCAGCTCTGTCCTGTTGTTAGCCGTTGGTGCGATATCATCCGCATACATCAATCCCTGTAAGGATTGCTGAATTTCTTGGCCTAGCTTACTGTACGAAAGGTCGAATTCAAGCCCACTTTTCTCTAGTCTGTCCTCCAATCCTCTCCGATACAGCATAAACAGCGAAGGCGATAACGGGCACCCCTGCCTAATGCCTCGTATTGTCTCTATTTTCTCCGTTGCCTTTCCTTCCCGTGTTATAATCACCTTATTATCTTTGTAAATGTTCCTTAATATTGCTGTTAGTCCTTCATCTAGGTTGAGGCTCTCCACTATGTCCCACATGTTTCCACAAATGGTGGGCACCATCTATCGGGAAGCAGAAAAAATGCTTTTGGTGGCCTAACTTGGTTCCGGTTGTGCCCGCTCCAAGCTATGTTGGCTGTCTTAACGCGGTCGGTAAAGGCATTTAGCCTGTGTTTTTCCTTTCTCCAGTGCGATAGACTAGTTTACATCTGTTTTCAATGAATGGGCTGACTACGGACGACTTCGTCTCTTTTGCCGCGTGAATGAACAATGGACTTCGCCGTGGCGCCCGTCGTGTCCGACGACACTAATGAAGCTCTCTTCGATCAATGAGCAAGTATAAAGGGTTACATTAAACTAGGTTCTATGTTATATGGAGTACCGGTAGTAAATTTAGGAAATGTTTGAGACCAAGTTAGGTAAACTGAAGCGGTTCTGTATTTGAGAAAAAAAACACTTCAATGGCCTTCATTCGGCCCCCAGAATCACGAATATTTAGATTATTTTTCACTGTGGTGCACGGAGGCTGCAGAAATTAATTTTTAAACTACAGCCGAAGCCCCTTTTTCCCGAAGCGTGGCGTCACTCTCGGAGTTTTTGGAATCTCTGCTCTCGCGCATCTTCAGCGCCAGTCAAAGCTATGCACGCGCACTCTTGCTATTTTCAAAAAAGTCAGAAAGAGACGTCACGACTGGTGTCAGTGCGGAAAGATATACCTGGCAAGCTTGCTATAGGTGAGCGGGGTTTAGCAACTTTCGGTTTGTTAGCAAATTTTGTTTACCTCTTGACAAACGACGACGATGATCTGCAAGCCTGTCTAGGCATGGTTCTGAAAACTACAGCCTGGAGGTTCCAAAAGTATGCTTGCACAGGCTTGCAGCTCATTGTCGTCGTTTCTCAACAGGGAAACACAAATTTTCAAGGAACCGGAAGTTGCCAAACGCCGCTAACCCTTTGCACGCGCTGCCCACACGAGCGACATGCGCTTGGTGGCCCAAATATCCTATATGATGTCACGACTGGTCGGAGGTTTTTCGCGTTTTCTCACGTTTAGTTACACCTTCGGGGAAAGCGAATGCGATATTAAGATTCACGGGATACCAATGCGCCAGAATTCACCTTTAGCTCGTTTTTTCAAGAAGTGTTTCAGCTTCTCTATAACCACGAGAGCAGCTGATGCGGTCTATGGAGAGAAACAGCCGCTCCCAATTCTTTCCGGGTGTGCAGATGGCAACAAACTACGCAGCATAGCCGCTTTACCTCAATGCTTTCAATTATTTGGTAACCGTGGGCAATTCCAATGTTTACAACAACCAGAAGCAGAGAGCCGGTTTGCGTAGCAACGCCAGATCGCCACTTTAGAAAGCAAAAAAATGCGCCAGTCAAACGCACCGTCATAGAAACGCGAACTCCGAAGCGTTTGCTCTGCGTGGCACATAAGCAGACATGTACAAGTTACTAAAAAAAGTAACTAAGTTAAGTTACAGGGTATTGGCAATAAAAGTAATTTGAGTAGAGTAGAAATTACTCAAATGGAAATTGAGTAAATTACAAACTACCGTAAAAAGTAGCGAATTACTTCTGAAGTTAGTTTTATAAATTTTATGATAAAAAAGTGCATAGGTTTTGATTGGTTAGCGTAATTCTGCTAGACAAATATAATGCCGCTTGTGTTTTCACAGAAATGCTTTATTACCTGTTTCTGCTTCTGTGTGCTTAATTGTTTTGTACTTTGGTTTTTGGTCAATAATGTACGGCGGATGTAACATTTCTACTTTGAGGTTTAGCACTTCCTGAGATTGATTTTGCAGATAGTGTTTCCTTGTTTACAATGTTGCTTAAAGTACATCTAAAAAGTACTTGAAGTCAAGTACTTTTTAAATGAGAGGTTATGTACTTCAAGTAAAGTACTATGTACACCGGGTGCAATGTGCTTGCAGAAGTAAAGTACTATAAATACAAGGTACACATACTTTCAAAGTAAAGTACAAGTACTTTTTAACAGAAACTTTGATGATGCCCGTTCATCCCCTATACAGTATTTTTTTTTAGAAATAATCAAATGTGCATCACTTTTTTTTTTTGCTTTTGGAAATGGCAGCGAATATAGGATAAAGTGAAGTCGCCACATATAAGTTGTTTTACTCTAGCTGACGGTCCATTTAACAGAATAAACTTATGAGGCACTTACTTGTATCGGTCTAATAGCCGCCATTACTTCACCCAGAGAAATGACAAGAGGACGTCTCGACAGACAACAGTGCGTTTTCGCATGGCGATACGCAATTTTTTTCTTTTTCAAATTTGGGGAATGTATTTTGAGGTTGTACTTTCATCGGAAAGTACCAGCAAAAATATTTTAGTAAAGTACAACTTACAAGCTCATGCTCAAAAACCGTACTTCAAGTTTTTTTTTTTTTCTTTTTTTTATGTAAAAACGTTGGGGGAATTACTAAGGTATCTCGAACGACCTTCAAATCTGGGAAGACTTGCATATTCTGAGTTTTGGGAGGAAAGGCAGAGCAAAGAGGCCACATTTTCGTTGCCCATTAGCACGCGATTCTTCAAATACAGCGCAAACTGCGGAAGCACCAGAAGAGCTTCAGAGCGGGTGCTACATTTTGTGGCCTCCTTTGAGTGATGACGCAGTGTGTACACCTACTTTGGTGGGCGAGAGTTACTCCGTTGAGGGGAAGCGGTGACAAGCCCTTTTTTTAAATGCGTCAAGTCTTCTTGAGCTTCGTGAAAACAGACACCAGTCTTCAGCGCTAATCCCGCATTTACTTGGCCTCACTCGTGACGCGTATTAGCAGGGTCGTTGCAATGGGGGGCTCGTGAAAATTTTAGGGGATGTCAGACCCTCCGAATTCCCCCCCCCCTTTTTTCCTGCCTACGTCTTATGTTTACCCCTCTATGCAAATATCAGCTGATCTTCCAACATATTGTTTCTCTTAAAGCGAAGCTGTATACCTCTACCCGCCAAGGAAATTTTCGTTTCGTCGTTGTAAGCAAAAAAACTCCCGGCGAACAACTGAAGGCAAAACAGCATATCTCCTTTGAAATCAGGCATACAGCATACAGTTCAGTATCCGTTTCAATAAAGTAAACCACAAAACAAGCATCAAAACCACATGATGGATGATAAGGCGCGTGTGAACAATAGGAACACCCTCCTACGCGTTCCGGTAAAGATTAGGTTTGCAGCTGCTTCGAAAGGATTACGAGACGGAATGTCCAACGAGCCTGAATGTCCAACGAGACGGAAGATCCAATGATGGATATTCAGGCACGTTGGACATTCAGGCTCGTTGGACATTCCGTCTCGGTTGGATCTTTCGTCTCGATGGACATTCAGGCTCGTTGGACATTCCGTCTCGGTTGGATCTTTCGTCTCAATGGACATTCAGGCTCGTTGTATATTCCGTCTCGGTTGGATCTTTCGTCTCGTTGGACATTCAGGCACGTTGGACATTCCGTCTCGCCTGTCACGTGCTAGAATAAGTTTCCTTCTTAAATGTACAAACTTGTGTGTATATTTAGTCCGCGTTCCTGCAGGCATTGCTGTAGTTTCATCATACTAAAATGTCGTGCCACAAAAGGCGACGTTGACGGACCGACAAAGAAACAGAGCAGACACAAATATAATAATTTCATCTATAGGAAGGCTTGATGGTTAGTTAGCTGAGTGCCGAAGCGCAGCTATGTACCAATCGGTTAAAGGTGTCGATTGTACGACGCCAAGCGCTCTTTTGATTTTAACAGTTCAAATGTTTGGAATGTTCCGATGACATAGGTCAGCCAATTTGAAATATATAATAGGGATGCAATGTCCGGGTGTTCTAGTGCATCAGAATTGGGGGACGTCTATGAAAGCCGCGCTTCAGATCCCAGGAATTTCTAGTTCAGTCCTCATCCATGCCCATTTCGATTTATATAGATGAGCTACATACGGAGACCCGCATTCTAAGCACATGACCGCCCGCCAGCGCCACTGACTATGCGCAGAGTCAATATTTAATTTTCTAAAAGGAGCTTTGGGAGCTGTGGGTGCGAGGCATCAAGGGTTTGCACAAGCGTAATTTCCCACTGATAAAAAAATATAGATATATATTTTTAATAATAAAATCTACATCTAATGCGTCTATAAATGCATGGGGGCGGTAGGGGGTGTGACCCGACAATTCCTGAGTAAATGCAAAACAATTGTGTGAATTTTACAAATTTTTATTTTTGTTCGTTTATCTCTGGAACAGACAACTACTCACTGTACACTGCAGTCGTCAGTAGTTTACATACGCATGCATTCCCTGCCAATAGGCTTGTATGTCAGTGAGTAGAGCGATAATACTAGTATCACGCAGTACGCAACTTTTTTCTTTTTTTTTGCATGTGACATGCATAGTGGTTTTCCGAAGCCCATGTAATTTAACTGGCTTCTGGAAGCTCTCCAAAGCTCACCATTCTGTCGAGGCAGTTCATGACGTCTTGGTAGGTGGGAGCTTGACTGCTGATAAAGGACGCGAACGCATCTATCTCGGCGTGCAGCAGAAGGTTCACACCCGGATGTACTAATAGCCTAAATCATGTGTGAATATAACAATAGATCGTTCCACGTGGCTTTCTATTCTTGTAGGAAAAGCGTATTGCACCACGAATCCGGTCACTTCGTCGAAATTCCATTGGTCTCTGGACAACTGGAAGATGGACAATTCGTCGAATAGGGCAATTAGCCCTAGGCCGATTCGCAGAATGAAGAATGGGGCGAAAGTGCCCGTTTGTCGAACTGTCGAAAAGAGTTGATTTGGGTTGGGTCTGTAGATTGCCGGTGACAGTGGGGGTCAACAATAAGACCTTCTTTCCAAAAAAAGAGAGGATGACAAATGCAGCTCTCAGAATTGGCAAGGGTCCGATACTGAATCGTACCCGGGTCATTCAAAATTATGAAAGTCGGTTTCTTCGTGAATATGTCACTCGAAACTCTAGCATTATGGAATTTGGGAAGACCGAGCGAGGGGCTGACTTCCTGATACCGTGGTCATATGTGCAGTTGTAATGTGCGCCTATGAATAAATCACGGTCGCACTGTCGCAGCGGCTCTGTGGCAGAGTTAGAACCAGTTGAAATCCGATCACAGCCTTGGTATGCTACCTGGGCGCGTATCGGTGCGAAGGCTGCATGCCACGTTACCAGAAAAAGCAGAAACGACGGAAGCCAATCCTAAAAAAAGTATTGTATTAATTAATATTATTGCCTATTTGTTGCTTAATACATGGTTCACTGCGACAGCAATCACTTTGGTGGCCGAAGCATGCGAAACTAATCGTCGCGATAAGCGTCAATGTGCCGAATCCTCCGGGCAATCACCGGAAAAAGCTCACCACTTGAGGACATTACCTGCACAAAGGCTTGATGAAAGGAACGTTGTATTCTATCACTGATTTTGATATGAGGATCGAATTTTTGTTTCTGGGGACCGAGAAATCCAATCGGAAATGTCTAAAACTTTCACGTTCGTTTTGTAAAAAAGAAAACAAGAACTACCATTTAGTGTAATTACACATACTACTCCGACTTCGCATAACAATAATGATAATACTAAAATTCAATCAGGCGTTTTTCTCTCATGCGAGGGACATCATCTTTGCAGGTCTAGGGACACGAATAAGAAAAATACAGCAACTCGTACAATACGGAAAAACTGTGGCTGATGATAAGCACGATTAACGATTCTAAGAACTCTCGTGGGTCCCACATTTGTTTCCGCTCCAGAGGTACGACCTTCTAAAATCAAACGCGTGACAGATTGTCAATAGTCAACGAGTTCGGTTTTTTATCTTGTAGCATGTGTGACCTTTTAAACGTCATTTTTTTAATTATAGAAATCATCTTTATATTTAGATATATAAAACGAACAATAAATGCATCGTTTTTTGGGGTTTTATGAAGTATACGAAATACACTAGCGTATTTTTAATTTAATTTTGGGGACTTCACAGAGGCAACGTCAGTGGGACAAACTCAGCGGCATACCAAAATAGCCGTGCATAAAAAATCCCGGTACTGAAAAGCCCGGTGCCGAAGCGACCACGTACCGAAATGATCGCGTACCGATATCTCCGCACCGAAATCTCCGGTTCCCCATTTCATCGAACGCATTTTTCACCGCCGTAACTATCAGTAATCCTACAATTCAACAAAGAAATGTCTTCTAAATTCTTTGCAACGTTCATTGTATATCCGTTGGATATTCAGACTCGTTGGACATTCAGGCTCGTTGGACATTCCGTCTCGGTTGGATCTTTCGTCTCGTTGGACATTCAGGCTCGTTGGACATTCCGTCTCGGTTGGACCTTTCGTCTCGTTGGACATTCAGACTCGATGGATATTCCGTCTCGATTGGATCTTTCGTCTCGTTGTACATTCCGTCTCGCCTCTCACGTGACCGATTGGACATTCAGGCTCGTTGGACATTCAGTCTCGTTGGACATTCAGGCCATAAGCGCTTCGAAAGGGGTTGACGTCATTCGAAGCCCTCGTATGAAGTGCAAAGAGCTGCCGCGTCGACGGAAGCTTGCGACGTGGAGAGTAACGTCATTAGCCTTTCATATATAAAAGAAGAACCCGCTTATATCCCGTTGCACCTTGCGCCCGGACGCAGCGGATGCTACGAGCTATCTTAACCAATCCCGTTCTGAGGACGTGGCCTGTGATACGCTTTTGGAGGGTCGCTCTCTCTCTAAGGTCACGTGACACTCACGCGGCCTCCGATTGGCTCCGATGGCTCGAAACATCCGCTGCGCTTAAGCGTAAAATGAAACGGAGAATAGCAACTGATTTCATTGTTGCTGCAGCACCGCGATGAATAGGCCACGCATAGTTAGGACTCCCGAGGAGCAGCGTGAATACTATGGGAGCAGCAAAGGAAAAAGAAACGGCAATACGACCAGCGGCGGCGTGCTGCGACCGGCGGCGGCATTTCGTATAGTGCAGGAGGCAATCGTTGCAAGTGATACCACAGCTTCGCTGAACAACCACCTTCAACGCGTGAATTGGAGCCCCAATTTTTTTGTGCCTACCACTAAAATTCGAAAGTAGTTAGTAATTTGAGTAGAAGTTACTCGGAAAAAGTAATAAACTAACTACTAATTAGCAAAATAAAAATGTAATTATAAGTTATTAAACTACTCGGAAAAGTAGTTAAACTACAGTAACTCGAGTAGAGTAGTTGAACTACGTAAACGTCTGCACATAAGCAACATGACAGCATACCTAACCAATCTGCTGACTTGTATTTACACACCGAAAAAAAAAATAAAGTGAGAAAAACAGGAAATTTTCTCGAAGTGGCAACTGCAATCACGGGAGCTGTCTTGATTTGCACACCAATAAAAATAAGGAAACGAAAGCATGAGCCCGAAGTGGCAACTCGACGACGAAAATAATCCCTGGAAAAGGGGAACAAGAGGGACAAAGGACAAACATAAATCTCCAAACACAGCTAGGTGACTGGTGGGCGACCGAAAAAATCCGCCTGGTCCGCGTATCGAACCCGGCACCTCTCTCCATTACAGGTGGAGCACTCTACCAACTGAGCTAACTACGGGTTAGACGTCAGTAGAGCAAACGGGTTTTATCAGCTGCCACCAGTCTAACACCAACAAGGGTGAAGCTTGCAAATTTAAGGTTATAATTGTAATGCAATTAAATGCAACGGTGCAAGCGAGCTGGACAAGAATGACGAAAATAATCCCTGGAAAAGGGGTACAAGAGAAACAAAAAACAAACATAAATCTCCAAACACAGCTAGGTGACTCGTGAGCGACCGAAAAAATCCGCCTGGTCCGGGTATCGAACCCGGGACCTCTCCATTACAGGTGGAGCGCTCTTCCCGGGTGTCAAACCCGGGACCTCTCCTTTACAGGCGGACTTTTACGGTCGCTCACCAGTCACCTAGCTGTATTTGGAGATTTATGTTTGTCCTTTGTCCCTCTTGTTCCCCTTCTCCAGGGATTATTTTCGTCATTCTTGTCCAGCTCGCTTGCACCGTTGCATTTAATTACATTATAGTTATAACCTTAAATTGCAAGCTTCACCCTTGTTCGTGTTAGACTGCATGGTGGCAGCTGATAAAACCCGTTTGCTCTACTGACGTCTAACCCGTAGTTAGCTCAGTTTGTAGAGCGCTCTAGCTGCAATGAAGAGGTCGCGGGTTCGATACCCGGACCAGGCGGATTTTTTCGGTCGCTCACCAGTCACCTAGCTGTGTTTAGTGATTTGTGTTTGTCCTTTGTCCCTCTTGTCCCCTTCTCCAGGGATTATGTTCGTCATTCTTGTCCAGCTCGCTTGCATCGTTGCCTTTAATTGCATTATAGTTATTGGCAACTGCCGTTACGAGCCGTCCGCATTGTTTCCCCGGATCGCCTGAATCCACAGCTACCGCTACGACGGGTGCAGGCTCACAGAAGATAAGCTGAAGAAACTTAAACCGCGACAACGCTTGCTGTGGCTGCTGAAGCCGACAAGGGAACAGAATTGGGCCATGTCGGAGAACTTGGAAACGCGCGACCACCACCGCCTCCTGTAGTGCCGTGCCGGACGCTCCTCGCCATCAAAAATGGCGGACTCTTGTCTGCTGCTGCTGCGCATGTGCCGTTGGAAACTCCGCAAAAGGCCCATTGCGAGTCAAAAATGCGCATGTGTAGAACTTTCCGCGAAAATCACACTCCCGACCAGCAATTGACTTGCGTGTGCGCAAAGCTTCGCAGCTCTCGTGTCAGCTTTCGTGTCAGGCAACGTGTTGTGCGGTGAAGAGGCACAAAGAAACAATGCCGGGTTGAGACACGGGAGCTCAACTTCAATATTTGTTCTCTAGATTCAGAAAGCAATTAACTTTAAATAAGCTTACACAAATGGAAGTCAATAAACTATTCTTCTGAATTCGTTATTTTTCGTATTTCTGCTTGGGCCACCCCAGGGTATACTAAACTGCTGTTTAAGCAGTAAAACAGACTTTTTCACAAATTTATCATTTTGTTTCTGTTAAGTATCTTGTTGTAAGGTTTCAAACCTTTTATTTTTTTTTTTTTTAATACATCTACAGCGCTTGCAATAGAAAATGTTATAGTTGCTGGGCGCAAAGGGATAATGAAACAAAAAACAAATTGCGAAATTTGCTGATATTTGTGCATTTTGTTGAATCATTAACAAATATTCTAACATTAAAAATTGCATAATTACCGCAACATAGTCAGCTAATAGCCGTTGTAATTTCACAACAAAAATAGTATTTTTTTTAAAGGTATGATTTGTTCTCAATCATTGCTAGATGCCTAGTTTTACGGCCATTAAAAAAAATTAAAACTACGCTCACGTTATGAAAGAAAAAAAAATTGGCGGAAATATTTTAGGAAAATGTTAAGGACCTTGGGGCAAAAAGCCACGAATTTTCTTTTAAAAATCGGAAATAGTCGAGCGAAACGTCTTTGACGTTTGGCGTGGAATGATCCCTATATGGCTACTTGGCGCATTAAAGTGTAATATAATTTTTAATTCGTGATCCTGGTAAAAAAAAAAAAAAAAAAAAAAAACACACGATTCGACTTTCGTTTTCTTTCTCAAATAATATTTTGTTTCGCCTTTCTTTTTATTTAGGGTCAGACATTTCAGTGTGGGATAAATTGTGTCTGCGAGCAATGTGTTGTCTGCGAGCGGTGAATGTTGTTTGTTGCTCTTGTTGGAACTGTAGTAAAATATATTTTGCCAGGGTTTCCGACTACTTGCCACTCGAGCTTGTAACAACTTTAATAAGGCTTGGTCAGCCCATAACAGTATTCTCCGTTCACCCCTAAGCTGAGACTGCGGTGGAAGCTACGAGAGCGTTGGACCAATCATACGTCGATGCTTGGTCACGTGATCACGCTCTCGTCCATATCTTCGAGCGGTTAGCTGGGAGAGCTAGGTCAGGTGATGAAAGGTAGGCTGTTGATTGGTCCGGCGAAAGCGTAGCTCCTCTCAGCTTAAGGGTGAATGGAGGATAGATCCTACAGAACTTTGCATGGTCCGATTCAGCGGCCTTACCTCAGGGGTTCATGCTGCGGGCAACGCGCAAAAACGAGCCTCAGCTCAGCTAAGATCAGCTAAGATCAGCTAAGTGGGACACCAAGCGACTACGTGGGGCATCAGCGTTGCTGTCCGAGTGTATAAAGGCGTGCCATCTCGACAACTACTTCAGTGGGCAGGTTGGCAGCAGCGCGGCCGAGATGCCTAATAAGTTGTTCCTTCTTTTCGTCCAGATCACGCTGCTGCCTCATGGAAAATCCACTGATACGACAGCAACTAATCTTTGCTTCGAGGGTACCCGCGGTTGCACGCGTGGAAGTTGCGCGGTGACAAGTCAGTACACCTCACCCTACCGTGACTCGACGACGGCCAGGGACATCTTCGACTACCAGGTGTCGTGGGACACCAAGCGACTACGTGGGACATCAGCGTTGCTGTCCGAGTGTATAAAGGCGTGCTACTCGACAACTACTTCAGTGGGCAGGTTGGCAGCAGCGCGGCCGAGATGCCTAATAAGTTGTTCCTTCTTTTCGTTCAGGTACGTTTTAAAAGTGACAATTGCTATTCTTTCCGTTCGGACAATCGTTTTTTATTGCTGCTGACCTGCCCACGCCACTTGCAGTCTTGTGTTGCGACTTCCGCTTCTTTTTTTCGGTCACTTCTTTGTTGTGGCGACGTTGAACCAAATCCTGGTGCTATGAGTGCAGAGCAGTTGGCCCAGTTCACGCAGATGCTTCACCTGTTGAACGAACTGAATTCTCGGTCGCAAAAGTTTGAGACGGGTCAAACAGTCGTAACAGACTTACGACTGTTGAGAATAAAGCGGGAACAATGGAGAGTGAACTGGATGCACTGCGACGGGAAAACAGAGATCAGAGGAATGTTGATGCCGCCTTGCACTCACGACTGAATGAAATGGAGGATCATTCCAGGCGAAACAATCTACTTTTCTACGGAATTCCTGACAGTGTGTCTGAAACGTGGTCACAGGAGGAAGAAAAGGTTAAAAACGCGTTAGCGCTCTGCTCCGACAGGGGTTCAGCTGAGTTGACTGCCAACACGCTGTCATTTGACGTCGAGCGTGCTCATAGATTGGGACAGTTTTTTTGCAAACAAATGTAGACCAGTCATTGTCAAATTTTCGTCTTGTAAAACGAAGGACCAGGTGATGCAGCTCAGAGTCAAGCTAAAGTTAAACTGCATGAGCATTAGCGAAGGTTTTTGTCCTGCGACACGCTTGGCTCGAAGGAACTTAATCAAATTTGGAAAGACTCAGAGCTCCACCTTTAAACTTACTTATAACAAGTTGTATGTAAATGATAAGTGTTATTTTTATGACCAAGAGCTAGACCCAGATCTCAGAGCTCTCTCGACCACGACCCTCCCGTAATTTGGTGCAACAATCACCAAGCTCTGAGGGTGCGCCCAGTGCACCCACATCACTTTAGCGGTCGGCGAGGGGTGGTGATCGTAATCTTCCCTCGCCTACTATGTCCAGTGCCTCCTTAGTACGTGATTTTTCTTTTTTGCTTTGTAACGTCAGAAGCGTTATCAACAAGCGGGACGCCTTGTCTTCTTTAATTGACGCATGTCTTGCTGATGTAGTGGTCTTGACGGAAACTTGGCTATCCGCAAAAGTAGATAATAGTGAGATTTTAAATTGCCAAAAGAAGTATCAGTTCTACAGATGTGATAGGGGAACTCGGTCTGGTGGTGGCGTTTTGATAGCGGTTTGCGACGAGTTTGTTTCTTTTGGTGTGTCGCTTGCCTCGCCTCTAGAATTAACTTCTGTGCGCATTCGTCTGAACCACAAGGACGTAATTTTTTGCGCTTGTTATCGCCCGCCTAATTCACCTTCTGGATTTTCTTCTGATCTATATGATTTGAATACATTACACGTAAGGTATCCATCATCGCCCATTTTTGTTCTTGGTGATTTTAATTTCCCTGGCGTTTCCTGGGACGCACCTATTCCCGTAGCGAGCTTCGGCTCTCTTGAGTGCAATTTTTTTCTTACTACATGCTCGGACTTTAACTTGACTCAGCTCGTGAAATGTCCAACCCGTACAACCTCGACAAGTGCCACTGTCCTTGACCTAGTATTCACTACCCATCCAGATCTTGTACAGTCACTTTCAGTTTTTCCAGGTGTAAGCGATCATTCCGTCATTCACTTTAATATTCCGAACAGTTCGCCTCGCAAATGTGCAGCTTCAAAGGTATTTAGAGACTATAGTAGGGCTGACTACACCGGGATTAATAATGAACTCGAGATATTTTTATCAGACTTTCTTCAAACATTTTCTGAGCAATCGTTGGAAGATAATTGGTGTATGTTTAAATCGAAAGTAACTGAGCTTACTAGCCGTTACATACCCCTTCGTAAAATTAGAAATACACAGTCCCCCCCCCCCCCCCCCCCCCACCTTGGTATACACCAACATTAAAACGGTTGTCAAACAAAAAAGCGCCTTTTTCGACGTGCCAAGATATCAATGATCCCAGAGTGATGGGCAGCTTATCATTGTGCAGAGGATGAGTACGCACATGCACTGTCTCTCGCCAAACATACTTTTTTTAATCAAACTCTTCCATCGCTACTGGAAACTAATCTGCTTAAGTTTTGGCACGTTGTGAGCGGAAGTGAAAGGAAACCAATTGAACTTGCTACGGATAGCGAATCGGTCGTTCCTAGGGAAAACTGCTGCGTTGTTTTGAACTCTGCATTTTCATCGTCGTTTGTTAACAGCACGCCATGTGTGTTTCCCGATGTTCCGGTTTATGATTTTATTCCGATGGATCCAATAGTTATTGACTGGGCAGGCGTGATGAAATTAATTCAAAATATAAAGCTTTCCTCTTCTCCAGGTGATGATGGCATTAACCCCAAATTTTTGAAGAACACCGAAGTGTATTCATATATAATATTGTCGAAGATTTTTGCACAATCATTAGAATCCTGTACGCTCCCAAACGACTGGAAGGTGGGAAAGGTGGTTCCTCTGCACAAATCAGGTAACACTCATTGTCTCAATAATTATAGACCCATTTCATTAACCAGTATACCGTGCAAACTCATGGAACATGTCATATACTGTCATATGGTATCCTTCCTCGAAACTAATTCTTTTTTTAGTATGCATCAACACGGCTTCAGAAAAAATTACTCATGTGAAACTCAACTACTCGCCTTTACTAACGACTTATTCTCTGCTGCAGATCACTTAATCACTGTTGACTGCATTTTCATCGACTTTTCTAAAGCATTCGATAGTGTCTGTCATAGTCTGCTCCTCTATAAATTAAGTAAACTTAACATGGACCCTAATATTTTTAAATGGATAGAATGCTTCTTGTCGAATCGCACGCAATATGTAACCGCCAATGACCATAACTCCCCTCACTGTCCTGTAACGTCCGGTGTCCCGCAGGGGTCAGTGCTAGGGCCCTTGCTTTTTCTTATTTATATTAACGACTTACCTAGCTGCATTTCTTCATCTATAAAACTTTTCGCTGACGACTGCGTTGTTTATCGCAAAATTCTGGAACCTGCTGATCATCATGCTCTTCAGTTTGACCTCGATAACATTTCATTTTGGTGTGACACCTGACTAATGAAACTTAAAAACTGCCAAGTGTAAGTCAATGAGAATTGCACGTCATTCAAATCCCATCCTACCGTGTGACTACTTACTTTACGGTGTTCGCCTAACGCAAGTTTCGTCCTACAAATATCTTGGCATTATCCTTTCTGCTAACCTTTCATGGCAAGATCACGTCGACTACATCACTAGTAATGCTAATCGCGCACTCGGTTATATACGGCGTAATTTTTCTTTAGCCCCAACTAACTTGAAACTCATACTTTATAAAACTTTAGTGAGGTCAAAGCTTGAATATGCATCATCATCTGGGACTCTCATATTAACTCCATTATTCTTCAAATAGAAGCCATTCAAAACCGTTTCGCGCGTTTCATCTCAAATTACTTTCGAACTGCCAGTGTCACTTCTATGAAATCTAATCTTAGCTTACCCGATCTTTCACTGCGTCGTAAACTATCTCATCTTTGTCTCTTTCATAAGGTTTATCATTTCAATTCTCTACTCAGTGACTCTCTCTTTCTGCCACCATCGTACATTTCTTCCCGCAGCGACCATCAGTTCAAGGTTGGCGTCCCAAGCAGCCAATTCGCACTTCCACTCGTTCGTTCCCAAAACCTGCACAGACTGGAACCACCTCCCCGCCTCCATCGCTTCAATTACTGACACCGACCGTTTCAAAAGTGCCGTTTGCAACCATTTTTTGTAATCCCCCGGCTGTGTTTATGTTCATGTATTTTTTTTTTTTTTTTGCTTCACCACTCCTCTTTGTAATGCTTCGGCCTTGAGAGTAAATAAATGAAATGAAATGAATCTGTCCCGCGGCATTGCAATAGAAGACAGTGCAAAATTATCTCGCATTTAAACGACAATATGAACAGCAATTTCCGAAACAAGGTGTTTTTTTTTTTTAGCCAGTAAGAGATCAGGAGCAACTGGAAACATAGGTCGTTTACTCAAACTTTGTATTTGGGGAAGGGGGGAAGGGGGTTGTTGTATTCATCTTGGTAAAATGGAATCGCATGTGCGAGCATGACGTCAGGCCTATGTTGGCCTCTGCTGGAATTTCTTGTCGGTGTCACGTGCATCAAGAAAGGCCAGTGCAAGGTCGAAGAACGAGCACTGTTTCTGCAACGGCATCAGAGATGACGAATGCCATATGAACTACATAAACACTAAATTTTATTTTCTGCCGAGAGTGACGAGCTTGATGATGGGAAGATGGATCTCGCTCTGCAGGTGTGCCCAGTGGAACAAAAAGAAAATGGTGGGTAAAGCGTTGCGTTAAAAAACAAAAACAAAAACAAAAAAACAGCATGGGCTACCAAACGCGAGGCACGCTAGCATATGGCTCTGCAAACTGTTATTTTGCTCACGAAGGTGTGTAAGGGATGCACTCTAAAAAGCTGCGGGAGATTTTTAGGCGATCTCGAAATTTGCGTATTTGTCCATGTCTTGTGCCTGTCCATTGGTGACATACTCTTGGAGCTCCGTCGCAGGCGCTGGTTTTGAGGGTAGTCCCTCCTTCGGGATTTTCGTCATGTTGAGGAAGTCGCCGGTGTCCATGCTCAGTGTCATGCGCATATCCGAAAGGCAGCTGTCATCCCCTGAAAGCAAAATCGTCAACGAAACGAGGTGTTAGACAGAGTGTTTATCAAAACGTGAGCTAAATCGTTCCCGCGAAAAATATGAAAATGCAAGAAAAAAAATGTTAAAGGGTTCATCAAACGATTTTGAAATCGAATTTCATCTATCGCACGTCGTGAAAGGTGTGAAGAGAAAACACAAACAGAAAAATTAAAGTCGCTTACAACCCCCTGTAACACCGAATTAGAACTAGAGATGCCGCGAACTTTTTTCGAATCGAAGTTTCGATGATCGAATCAAGCGGTTCGAAAGGTTCGAAAGATTTCGATTTTTCGAATTGTCTATATCGTAAAATTCGACGGAGGTCGAATTTTCGAACTTGTTAAGCTAAGAACTTCGACGCTTTTCGAACCGTCGAACTTATTACGCTAAAAAATTCGATCTTTTTCGAACTTTCGAACTTATTGCGCTGCAAGGTTCGATGCTTGTTGAACTTTCGAACTTGACTGACCAAAAAATTCGATGAATATCGAATTTTCGAACTTATTTATCAAGAAAATTCGATAAGTTTCGAACTTTCGAATTCTGAAATGTCAGAAGTTCGACGAACTTCGAACTTTTAGGGTAAACGTTCGACGTTCGTCGAACTTCAAAAGACCGGCGGACGGTTTCATTTGATTTCAAGTAGTGGGGTACATTCGTAATTTTTTTTTCTCGAACTTTTACACGCGGTGCTGCGTTCCTTACGAAAGACAATGTCGTTTATTTCAATGTTCTGGCATGCTTAGGTTTAAAGTAATAAATCCCCGAAGGGGCGAGGAAGGACGACGGGTTTTTGACGATTATCATTTGTGCCAGATTTGAAGCACGCTGCAGCCGGAGCTATTTATGGTATACTTTTTTAAGAATGTATCTCCATGCAATTATGACCTAAACTTGATATTTATTTTCGTCTAAGTTGTTTGAGGTATCGCATTTAAATTAACACCACAGACAGTACATATCTAATAGTGTTTAAGTTCAGCACGTCATTAAAAGAAAACTTTTTTTTTTTCGCTTCACGTTCCTGGGACGTGTTTCTTTTAGCCTGTACACATTTTGGTAAAAGAAACTTGTTTCGAAGTTCTGAACCTCTGAAGATGCAAGAATAGAACACTTCCGACGAATTCTTGTTTGTTTTTTCTCCTGCTTTTTATTCCCGCAATTATACTTTTTTTTTTTTTAATTATCGGCACAGGTATTTAGGTCGAAAAGACAGCTTTGAACTTCCAAACCACTAAGCATGTGACGAGTAGTGCCTTCTGACAACGAGTTTCTAACTATGACCATCTACGCAACCTTTTATGCAGTGAAGAGCGACAGTAGCTACACATATGCATAAATAGTTTCAGATTAAAATAAGCTCGACCACGCCCTCTTTCCCCGTATTGTTTTCTTTAACAGTCCGAAATACCTGCAAGGGGAAGAAAAAAGCTGAAGCCCCCCCCCCCCCCCCCCCCCCCCCCCCCTACCGCTATCCTCTTTCCCCCCGTTTTTCCTCTTCCGACGCCACTTGTATGGTAGAACGCTCCTCGACCTCGAGTTGTGTCTGCTTTTGTGCTTTTTGCGAGGCGATTCCTCCGTCCCAGAAAATAAACCTCCAGGACAATTATAAACTTCACCGGATCGGATTACTACCAGCGTGCAAGGGGTGGCGAGCTAGTTTGCCAGGTCGCTTCAAGGTTCTTCTGAGCCTCAACCTCCTGCTCGCCCCTGGCCGTTTCGAACTGGATGAGTCTCGTAAAACAGTGTGTTCATAAAATCACTACTGCTTAATGCAGGTTAAACCCCCCCCCCCCCCCCCCCCGGGGCTGGCGGTCACAATTCTGCACTGGCAAATATTCTAGCACGCCCGGGGCACTCGTCGTCTCATTTAATTGCCTGACCAACTTCGCAGAATCTAGATATCACACCCTAACTTTTCTAAACTTAATTTTGTGAAAACCAGTGAGTCGTGAAAACGTTATTTGAAACTGAAACTGTGGAAAAACTTGAAAATCGGACTTCGAACTTTGAAAACTTGGATTAGAAAGAAACTCAAAATCTTCCAAGTCTTTTATTTTTTTTTTTTTTAGTTTAGCGTTAAAAGAGAATCGAAATTTTCGAACTTTTCGAACTTTATGCAGAAAGAAATTCGAAATCTTCGAATTGTTCGAACTTCATGTCTATAAAAATTCGAAGCGTTCGAAGTTTTCGAATTTTTTTTTCCAAAAGAAATCGAAATCTTCGAATTTATCGAACCTGAAGTAAAAAAATATTCGAAATATTCGAATTCGAAATTTTAGAAAGCGTGAAAGCTTCAAAATTTTCGAATTCGAAACTCCGCTGTGGTCAAAAGTTGCGAATTTTTCGAATTCGAACCTCGGTCGGTACGAAAATATCGAAATTTTTCGAAATCGAACCTCAGTTCGCTTCGCAAATATCGAAACCTTTCGAAATCGAACCTAGGGTGGTTCGCGACATCCCTAATTAGAACGCAGCTCTTGAGGAGGAGTAGGGATGGGTACCGGAGGGAGCATATACCCCTCCTCCCTCCGAGCGGCGTCGGTGTCGGCGTCGCCGTCGCCGTCGGTGTAACCGTGCGGTCACGTGACCCTCGTGAGCTCACGGGGTTCACGTGACGTCGCCGGGGTCACGTGACTTCACGGTGGTTACGTGGCCTCACCGAAGTCACGCGAACTCACGGGAGTCACGTGACATCATGGGGATCACGTGACGTCATCGTGATGAGGTCATCGCCATCGTCAGTGATGACGTCAGACATGACGATGACGTCATCAGTGACGTCACCGTGACGATGACCTCATCACTGGCGACGTCACTGATGACGTCACCACAATGACGTCACTGATGGCGTAATCAGTGACGTCATCATGATGATGACGATGAGGGTGTCGTCATCGTGATGATGACGATGACTATGAGGATGACCTCATCGTGATGACGTCATTACAATGACGTCACTGATGACGTCATCAGTGGCGTCACGCGTCCCATAATGCACCGCGCGGTTACGCCGACGGCGACGGCGACGACGACGCCGTTCAAGCGGGAACGGGCGCCCCAAGGCTGCGCTCTAAAATAGAGACCCAAAAAAAATAATTTGCTAGAGAACGTTTAAAAGAAAAGCTTCTTTCCTTCGAAAGCTCTCTGCCTTTTCATGGCGATGTATTCGCGGTGCCGATGCACGTCAGCCAAATCCACGTCGCCTATTGGATAATAGCCTACCTTACCAGCACCGCGATCATAAACACTAAATAGCTGGCGAATGTTTCTTAAATGTTTTGTTAAATAATATTCTGATCCACATTTTGGAGCATAATTACGGATGAAGCGAGAGGAAGATCAGACTGCGGCTGGGGGGTGCCGGTCGCGGCTCCTGCTTTGCTAAAAAACATGGCGTCGGTGGTGTTCGTCGACGTGGCCGGCGTGGTGGAAGCTCATCGCTGCGCGTAGAGCGCTATCCTTGACTGAATTTTCGTCGTGTGTCAAGATTACAGCCAAGCACGCCCTAGAAGGGGAAGACCCATCTACTCGTGCGGCGATGTTGTGGCGGCACCCTCAAGACAGAAAACACTCCTGCGGTCGTATTTGTTTATACTTAGGCTAGAGTGGTGCTTTCTTATTATTTGTGTCCTCGAACATCGCGCGGATTTTTTATTTTGCGCATTTCATGCGTGTGCTCAAGTTCCGAAATACAGTTTTGTTCACCGGGAAATAAAACTACAATTCATACAATTAAAAATAAATCTGAACCGTCCCTACAAGTTTGGTCAAATTTAAAAGAAACCACTGAAAACCAAAAACACGGAACCCTGGTCATTACCCGAAAAACAAAAACAAAAAAAGAAAAAAAAATAGTCAAATTATATAATACGAACGTTTCGACAGCCGTGAAAGGGGATCCTGGGCGCTCTTTTTTCTTTGTGAATCGGGCCCAGAACGCCTCCTGCAAAGCACGATATGGGGTACAGCTACTCTGCCCTATGTATGGAAATATCGTCCATCTAGCACTCACCTGATGCAGAAGCAAGTTAGGGCAGCGGACATTAACGCCAGTAGTACAAGAAGCGCCAGCACCGCCGCCAGAACTATGCCGATCTCAGAAGTTTCATCCGTCTCTCCCACTGCGAAGTAAAGGATTGAACCGCGTAAACAGCGCTTTGCAGTGGGCCGCGTACTTAACGTTATCGGCAACTCACCCACCACAGGTTCAGACAATCGGTATCCGTAGCGAACCTCCTGAAAGAGAATACCAGGGATGAATATCTTATCGAAACTGACACTGAGAAGGAGTCGTGAAACAATTTTCGGGGTGGAATGTTCATGACTTTACAGAGGTGCACTTGTCCTAGCCTGGCCCAAGTATACTCGCACGGACCACCACTGATTTAGAAGCTTCTTGGTCGCGATGAAATTGCGAGGGTAAGTGAGAACTATGTTTTTCAGTCTTGCCTTCGCGAAGCTTTGTTACGTAATTGTGTGATCGAAAGCACGTCCCTGAGGACAGTCTAGCGCGGCTTATGGTTTGGACACGAGGACTGCGTGAGCTTGGGAGACTCTAGTGAGGGTGGGCGCAACTCAAATCCTGGAGAGCGTTTGCAATTAAAGGGCGACACCTGACGGAGAGGATTGGGAAAGGATATGTGCCAAAGGTTGCCTGCACGAGAGCAGTCGCCCGCTCTGTTGCCCCATGTGCCTTTCTTCCTCTCGCCTCCCATTGCAAGCAAAGAGCGCCTTGGCGTAGCCTTTCTCGCTTCCTTCTAGCTCCGGGAATGGCAAAGGTCGAGAGGAGAAAGCAGGGTTGCGAGACAAACAGAAACGTCCAAGATGGCGAGATTTACCATTTTTGGCGTTAGAGAAATACTTAACATATCGTAACAAAAATGGTGGCTATAAAAAACTAATCATAAATATCTTGCGTAAATTATTTGAGTACATCAATGGGCCCTTATGACCAGAGTTAGGAAGTACCCTTTGCCTCGTAGACTCCCAGCAAAATTGAGCAATTACATGGAGTTCATATCCCGTGATCCCCGATCTATATGCCAGTTAGATCTACGCGGAATGCCATTAGTTGTACGACGCAGGGAGTGTGCCTCTTGCCGCGGGGAAACTCAATTGTAAATAAATATAAATTATTAGTGACAATACTGAAGGGCCATGAAGGGATATTGTGTTCCAACGTTAGGCACTCTGCCCAAGCGTACTGAAACACGTGCTAATAAAGTATAGTGGATATTCAATCACTGGGCGCCATACTTGAGAGCACTTTCACCGGGCATGCTCAAAACTAGCTCACACTCATATGCTCCCAAGACCGGCAAATTAAGGGTGCGGAATGCACGTTGGAAATGCTCCGTGGAAGCTCGCCGTCAGCACCCGCTGAGCAGCTTCGCACTCTGCTATGGCCGCCAGGGAATACACCCTATAGTCAGGAGATTCTGATGCTGACGTAGTGACGGGGATCAGCCCATACTGACTATGTCTGAATTACACAAGTACTGCCTGAGAAATTGACTTGAGCTCGATTGCAATCAAGAAGACTCGAGTTGAGGTTCGTGTCCAATGGCTGCAGTGACGGGAAACGCCAAACTCCAACAATATCCGCTTCAACGAGAATAAGCGACCATGTGGTGCCCCACCACGAGGTCGCTTATTCCAGCTGAAAGCTGAGAGGATGAATGCTCTTCTTCTTTATCCAGTAGACCGATCTCACCAGCCTCTGTACCAGCCAGTTGGGCTACGCCACTGCTGCCGCCATTCATGCTGGGAACTTTAGTCTATCTGGACGTGCGACGACCTTGCTGGAGCTCTGCGCGTGCAAAGCACGAAAGGGCTCAAGACGTCTTGTGCGCTGCCGCCTGCCTCCTATAAACTAAAATTATGACGGCGTCACGCATACGTGAAACGCTTGGTGACATTGTCTATAGCTCCTGCAATCGCTAGTGCATGAAGAAGAAAAAAAATATACTGATGTCCGTTTTGTAGGTTATAGGTTTGTGCCTATATATAACCTGCAACCTACACGGTACCTTGAGCAGTGTTTATCTAAATTAAGCTAAATGTTAGGTGGTCTTTTTAATATTTCATGTTAAATAGTGGCAAGATGAAAATTTCAAGGTGGAGTATTACCAATTTTTTTATTATAATTTCTAAATAGAACTGATATTGAATGAACGGTTTATTTTATATCATTTTGTTAGTTTTTTATGAGGTCAGGAAACCAAGGCTTTTTTTTTTCTTCAATCTTCCGAGTTCCTAAATTTATAACTTGGAGAAAATATTGAGCAACAACTTCAATTAATGTTCATAACATGTAAAGAACCCTTAACAATAATGAAAGATTATATTCATCTTCTAATAAAAAAGAAATCTTTTTTTTTTTTAATTTACGTGAGCTGGAATTTTTTCATGGAGAATGAAACGGAGGACCGTGGTTGATTAATACCTTTAAACTACGTTTGACATAATGCCCCTGCAGAGCTTATGCGTGTGTGGGTGGGGGGTGCCTTACACCAGAAAAGTTGCTCGCTACGAGGAGACCGATCCGATAAGGCGTCGCGTCATTGAGAGGCGGGTTCTCGAAGCCGCCGACGACGTTTCCTGCACCCAGGACAAAGTCGGACAGCTCCCGGACCTCCTTGTGACTGAACTTCGCCGCCGTGTAGTAACCCAGTTGCATCTCTTGGGCGTCGCTGAAGTTGACAGGAACAACCGGTCCTTTAACGTCCTGAGATCCTCGTACTACAAAAACATAATATGCTCTGTAAAAAAAGAAACAGAGAACATTCTTAGCCCGAGAGCCGCAGTTCAGTACTGTGGACAGGTGTCTCTGTTTATTCACAGTTTTTTATTCGTCGTACGAAACACATATTAGACATATAAGACTTCTCAGCAGTCCCTTCTTTACAAGTACATCATAATCATGGCCTACAGAAGAGGTGCGTACTGCACGTGCGCAGTACTGATCTTTTTATATTTTCTTGCACAGGCGAAAAAAAATATTCAGAACAGCGAAGCATCTGTGCTCATACCTTGCGACAATGACTGCTAACGATTTGGCGTGATATCTTGTTGTTTGATTGTCGACAGTAGAAATAGTGCCATGGGCCTCGTGTTTATTTGACACCGTTGAAAAATGACGGAAGTATCTTTGAGCGAAGCGAATGCAGGTGGCTTTTCTTGTGTTGCCTTTTAGCTCCTGTTAACAGGAACAGGCATCTACACAGGAACAGGCTACAGTAAAGAACGTATCTGGCCGCCGCAGATTACTAAATCTCTGCACGAGCGGAAAATCACGTGCAATTGCAAGGCTACCAAAGTTACATTCCAGCGCCTGCTGCACACGAACAACGAGCGCATCCTAAGGAAAGATCGGTAAGCTTACGTTATGGGGCCCTTCACGAAGTCGACCGAATTCAAGGTTATGTTGATGGTGCTGTTCACAATGCCATTCACCCTTGGTTCCATTGGTACCACAGGATCTGCGGAGAGTTTGGTGAACGTTCATTGCTAAGCAATTATGCCAGGTCCCATAAATTAGAACAGACAAATAAACTATACGTGACATATAAGTCGCTTATTGAAACTTCTGTTTCGTATTATAAGAACATGAAACAAACAATTAATATGACGCATCAAAAATCACCGAGATATACCCATTGATGAAGTTATAGTATCTTGAAACGCTCAGAGATTACAATGATCCCTTTCAAGAACGTGTGTTTGTTACAAAGATAAGAAAAAAATGGTACAATACACATTTATCCGTACTGAAATAAATAATAAATGCTTAAGCAAACTGTGTCAGACGCTTTTAGTTTTGTTGTCTTCTGTTCCTTTAGTATTTCTCTCCGTTATGAACACGCAACTGGAGTCGAAGTTTGCCGCATATAATTGACAGAAGATCAAGCGCCGATCAGTAAAGCAAAGTAAATGACCTTTTGCAGCATTCCGCTTGCAAACCGTTTATATATATTCTTTTATTTCCGTTCACTTGATGGCGGAGACCGAGGGAAAAAGCTACCCACAGGCAGCTTGACGAGCCCTCGGCCCCTTATAGTGGCAGCAATGAAAATAATAAAACCATCTCAGAGAAAGCATGTCACAAAATAAAATATCTAGAGATTTCTAAAACATGCACTTAATTGCTTTACGTGGTAAACAAACAATATCAGAAACAGAACGAAAACACTCCAAACGCATCTTTGTCAAAGAATATCAGAATCTAAAAAGTTTCAAAAAGCATGTATTATAGAGCAATTTCGACCGCAAACATGCTACATCAAGCACCAAAAAAGCAAGTAAACAAAAACAAGAATAATCACCTCCTTGAGATACACAAAATATCTCTTTCATGTTGAAAGATGTAAACACCATCTTAGCAAGCAGAACACTATAAAACTACAAACTCATTGACCTTAGGTTGTATAATGTAGTATTGATCAAATCTATTTTGTTATCAATATGATTGTTCAGAGTTTTAGGAAGGGAGAATTTCAGCGTTTGGGTCCCGTGATTAGTTCTGCATGTATCCACCCTCCAGTATTCGCTATGACGGGTTGAGTAAACGGGATCATTTCTAGTTAATGAAGCCATTGATTCTAGATTTTGCGTATTACGTACTTTTTAATTCTGATCGAAAGATATGACTTCACCTTAAAGAATACAAATAAAAAATTTTTATAATTGAAAGTCTCTTAAACAATGGCGAGCATGGCAATCCTAAGAGGTATTACAAATGGAGCGCAACATTTTCTTCGGCAATACGTGAATTCTTTCTTGGTTGGTAATCGTGTCTGTGCCCCACACAAGATAGCAATAACTAATATGCGAGTAAAACAGAGAGTTGTACAGTAATCATTTATCTTTTGTAGGAAGTATGGAGCTGTGCTGTCGTACTAGACGGACTGGCTGCGCTAATCTAGACGTAACAGAATCTATCTGCTTATTCCCCCCAAGTGATGTCCTTCGTAAACAACACTCCAGGGGTTTTAAACGAGTTTGTTAATTCAATAATGCATGAGTTGTATCGAACCTGTTTTGAAATATATATTACTTTATTTTTCGGGCGAAAAAGGAGTGCCTTGATTTTTGCAGTATTTATCTTCAAGAAGTTTGTCGACGCCCATTCGCGCAGTTTTAACAAAGTATAATTTGCTATTTGTTATAACATCATCGGGTTGTTTACCAGGTCAAAACAGGCTGTATCATCTGCGTATGTAACAAACTTTGCGTTCGAATTAATGCTGGTTATATAATTAATATAAACATTAAAAAGAAAGGGGCCGAGTATACTTCCCCACGGAACACCCAAGAGATTAGGCTTTACTTCTGAGCAGCGTCCATTAATGTTAGCAGATTGATGTCTGTACTGTTAATAAGAACTGAGCAGAGAAAGGGCGTGTCCTCGCACACCGTAGGCGCTCAAGTTTATGAAGTAGTATTTTGTGGGTAAGAAGATCAAAAGCCTTTGTGTTATCAATGAAGACCCCGAGTACAATTTTCCTCTCTTCAAAGCTCTGTAAAATTACTTATTTTTGAGTAGCTAATCATTCAGTAGAATGATTTTTACGGAAGCTGAATTGACTGGGAATGAGCACATCATGTTTATTAAGAAATGCTATCAAACGACCATGCAATAGCTTATCCAATCCTTTTGAAAAGACAGAATAGAAATAGGCCTATAGTCACCAAGATCATATTTGTTGCCTTTATTGTGTATAACAGACACTCTATCGACTTGCATACGTTTTGGGAACAATCCTGTTGAAGATATGCGACTAACAAGGAACTATCAGATCTATTACGTGTTTGATAGGGCGAACCTGAATGTTATCACAGTCCGCACTGCAGCTATTTTTTAATTGCCTGTACTTTGAGACAGGGATGGGCAAAATACATGCAAATATGTATCGAAATACAAATACAACATTCTTCGTCAAAAACGTATTTAATTACAGATCTAATTACATTTCCAAAAAAGCATTTAAGTACAAGAAACAAATACAACCAAATGTATTTGGTCTCCTTCAAATACTTTTCCAAATACATTCCTCAAAATTTTTGTCAGCGACTTGAGGGAACCTGCAACAGGTTTCTGGGTATCTCATTTTAATTTTGCATCGCACACTCGGGAGTTAGTGTGCGAGGCTCTAGTAACGTAATAGAAATATAATCACAAAAAATGTAATCAGCTTGGACGTAATAGGTTAAAAAAGTACAGAGCTTCAAGCAGCTTTTTTTTGTCGGTTACATTTTGGTATAGACCAACAAAGAACTGAGACGACCAAAACGCGCAGCACTAGCTAGGGAATTTTTTATTGTTGCAACTCGGACCAGTTACGAAAATCTGGACGACCCGCGCATTTAGAATGTTGCAGGCAAAAATATGGATGGAAATCAGGCTGGAAAGCATCACAAGCTGTCACAGGCACTTATTTAGCCCGGCTGCCTGTGAACGTCGATTTCGTCACTATTCTTGCCTTAGACTAGCTCCGTAATCAAAAAGTCACTAAACGCTTGTGCTTGATTGGGACACACTGCATTCGGTGCAGAACGTACTTTTCTTCCTGCTCTGGACAGTGACAATAAATTTGAGAGATGTATTTTCGCCCACAAAATTGTATTTAATTACAATTGTATTTGAAATACCCAAGTTTTAGTATTTAAATACGCACGTCAAATACATTACCCAATTTGTAATTAAATACAAATGCAAAACACACAAAGTATTTGAAATACGTATTTTAAATACTTGTATTTGATATACTGCCCATCCCTGCTTTGAGATTACCTCAGCTTCGTCCGTAGGGCTAAGGGAAACTGAGTTACTGTTTATGAGCTTGGAAGGCAAAGAAGCTTCTCCACACGTGCTGGAAACTATGTTATCAGAAATATGTACGAAGAAGTCATTGAATTCATTGGCTATTTCTGAGCCACTAAGCTGCCGATCACCCTTTATAAGCGTTTCAATTGGTTTTGGAAATGTATTTCGATTTATTACTGAATTAATTTTTTTCCAAGTTATTTTATTGTTACCCGAAGTGGAAAGAAATGAACTTTCGAGATACGCTGCTTTTGCAGAGCGCAAGCTTTTTGATAATTTGTTGCGAAAAGACTTGAAAACCTTGAAGGAACTGTGCAACAGTTTCAGTGTTTTGCTTAAATAATTTGGGAATTGGTGTCTCGACCTTTCTGAGGTAAAGAACAAAAAAAAAAGACCTTTTGTCTGCATGTACTAGTTTTTATTTAAAAAATGTACAAAGATTGAGGTTTTCTGCTCCTCTCAACTCCTTCACCATCTCCCGAGTCACGTGCGCTGTGACGTCAATGGGGGTGGCGCGGGGTTCCGGTGAAGCTCTCAGTCAACTTTCGGAGGGAGAAGGGGCCCGGTCATTTAGGATGGTGACGACCGATGATGATGTTCCCCCGATGGAAGTCCCCCGGGAAGTCAAATAAGAAAAAAAAAACTAAAAGTTGTTCGATCCCGCTGGACACATTAGGACGTTGGTTGGTTTACGATGCCACGTTTATTTCAAAACAAAACGACAACACGTCAACGGTAATTTACATGACAAAACTCCCAAAATTAAAACTCATACTTTAGTCCCCCCGTCTCAAGAGCCAAGTCTGCCTGATCTCAAAAGCCGAATCCCCGAGAATCCTCTCGGCAGCCCTCTTCTAGACTCGTAGGGGCCTCCTTTTCCTCCAGAGACGGATCAATCACTTCAAATTTCACCACTCCCACGTGGTACACTGTCGCCCAATGGTCGGCGAGCTGTCAGCCTGACGCTCCAACCGCCAAATCCAAATTCCTTGTAGTGTCGGTCTCTGCAATTTTCTCAGTCAGGCTGGCGCCAACAGCTAAATTATTACATCGCGCAAAAGCGACAATTTTACACTACGCGGCGAAACCCTCTATATACAGGCACACTCGGTTAAAAGCCGCAAGCAGCTCCATTGCAAGCACGTGTTCTCTCCGCACCGCCTCTTGAAAACCGAGACGTTTCTTAACGACCGGGGTCCGACTCTTCCCCACCGAGCCCCGCGGCTGCTCGAAACCCCCCGGGCGCGGGGGCGGAAGACGCCCAAAAATGCAGACACGAACATAGCCAGATTAAAAAAAACAAAAAAAACAATGCCGCCGCAACTGTAGAGAGGTACTTTTCTAAAAAAAAATCGTGCTTCTTTCTAACAAAATCCTTCGTTACTTAACACTCTCTCTCTAGAGCCATCAGTCAGCAGCTAGAACTCATCTGCTCGCCACCGCGTAACCACGTGCTGGCGAGTGCAGCGCGAACAATATGGTGAAAGGAGGAAAGTCTCACCTGGGTCCGGCCATACCCGTCCGGCCCTGTCCCCCTAGGCCTACGGCTTCTGGCGGCTGTTCCGCTGTTCGCGGTAGCAGATAGAGCTGACGGTTTTGTGGACCTAGGATAGATGGCGCCGCTAAAACTTCGTATAATAACATTTTTGTCGATGATGGTAGGTTTTCGACGCACTTATATTTATGTTGGAACGACAAGATTTATAGAAAAGCTACCTTTTATCGAGCAGGCGTTCGCACAACTTGCTATCTTTCTACAAGGCCCCATTGACGTCATGCCGCGTGTTTCTCGTGGCCGCCGCTCGCGGCTGCAAGTCAAGGATTTTCCTAATTTTCGCCTCGCGATTACGCGGCGGAATCGCAACATTTCGAAGCAAGGAGGTGTGTTTTCTGTCCTTTGTGACAATGTGAACAATGTCAAAAGTAGAAAATGCCAATTCTTTCAACGTTAAAACCGTTGCACAGCTCTTTTATAATCATTTATGTCCCGAGATGTTAGAAATTTTTAATATAGGGCGCTTTTTATACGAATTTCTTTTACAATTTCTGGGGTTATCCATGGCTTACGTATTTTTTGAATAATCTCAAAGTCTTATAAGGAAAAGTGATGGGCGTATCAACGTTTAAATTCCCTCAAAAAGGCATCGTACGCTTCATTAGAATCTTTTAAATTAAATAAAAATCCCAACTTATGACGGATAGTTCTCGCCTAAATGCGTCTAAACGTTGTGTGGAAATGTCTCGGAAAAAACGGTTTCGTTTGCAATTGTCTTTGATATTGTGCTTACCTGCTACAGAATGAAATACCGGATAGTGGTCGCTTATATTGGAATTTATAATTCTGGATTTAATGTTTTCAGATTTGAAATATTAAAAAAGAGATCAATCAATGTCTGGGTAGATGCGGTAATACGTCCGGGTTCAGTTATTACATTGAGGCATCCTTTGGTTTTTATAACTACATCTATTTCTCTTGCCCTGTTGGTATCACCTAACATATTTATATTAAAATCCACTCCACATATCACGTTGTATTTACTATCATTCACATAAACTAGAAACCTCCAGAAAATCCAATAATACACTGTATTTCCCACTGGGCGGTCGGTAAATAACATAAAAAATAGTGGTTTTTGCACGAAGAGTTAGCACTTCGTAATCGAGGGTTTCGCGCGTAAACCTTGATACTATCTCACAGTCTATATTATATTTTATAACCATACACACACACCCTCCCCGACGTGCGCTGCGATAAAGACAGTATAGTTACTATATACGTCCACAGCGTAAAGCCATCAGCGTTGTCGGTATACCAGGTGTAAGAGAACATTATCACGTCAAAGCTGAAGTTCAACTTGGAAAAAAAGGCTAGGTCATCGGTCTTATTTTTTGCTGAGTATGTGTTTAGGTGAAAACATTTAAAGGAATTCTTCGGTTCATGTTGCAGATACGAATCGACCTCAGTTGGAATGAAGTACCCAGATCGTTCCATGACAGGAAGAGAGCCAACTTGTGCATTGTTCATAATGGCAGTATCGTTTGATTTATCGAGTCTAATCTCTTATTTTTTCAACATCGTTAAAACAACATTATTATCTAAAAAGTTTATCTGCAGCGTTCTTCTTTCCAACAATTCTAATTTAAAAGCATTCGCAGAAGTTGAAGCGATAAACGAAAACTTACCAAGCAACCGAAAACAGGGTAGAGTGAGGGAGAATACAGACAATAGCCTTTCTGAGTCGCAAGTTTTACCTGCAGCTCTAGTGGAGAAAAGGTCGCATACGGCGTCACCGAAGCCGGCGCTTGTGCTGGCCTGCACGCACACTCTGTAGGTGGTTCCCGGATAGAGATCACTCAGGTTGTACTCTCTCGTGGTGAGATCTTCGAGAACCACCGCCCTGGGACGGGTGCTGGCATTCACCGAACTGCTGAACGAATGTGTCAGAGATACGTTCACCTGAACCGAGAAAAGGAAAATGAAAAAGGTTATTCAACACACCTCGAAAAAACCAACGTGTCTAATAGTCTCTTTTCTATGCCAAAATTATGAATACATCATACCTGTCTGGGATCAGATCTGCATTTCTGAAAACGCGAACTCATTCTTTGATGCTTCTGATGTGTCATGTCTCCGACGCCAAGTCAGGCGCTCAGGCGCTGGTTGTGGGACGACGATTACACAGATGCATCTTTGTTTCGAGAACGGGTACCAAGGGTGCAACGTCTACAGCTATCCTAATGTGGGCGAACGAGCTTCACGCTAAGAAATGCCTGCGCGTCTACTTACCCGCAAAACATTCAAAGAGCCAATCTCTGCGATCTACAAAATTAGCTCTGCGAACGACGAGGCGGAACATCTGCACTCTAAAAAAAGCCCGTGCATCTGCTTTCCCACACAACACTCGTAGAGCCAATCACCGTAACTTACGGAGGCAGCTCAGCGAATGACAATGCCGAAACATATGGTTAGACCAAAAAACGCAGACTGAGTTGTGACATTAAGCAATGCAAGCGTGACGTTTTGCATTGCTTAATGTCACAACTCAGACTGCGTTTTTTGGTCTAAACATATGTTTCGACAATGTCATTCGCTGAGCTGCCTCCGTAGGTTGCGGTGATTGGCTCTCCGAGCTTTCTGCGTGAAAGTAGACGCACAAACCTTTTTTAGAGTGTGTTTAGACCTAAAAATGAAGTCTGCAATGTAGCATTACGCAATGCAAAGATGACGCTTTGCATTATGCAATGCTGTGGCATTACACAATGCAAAGATGACGCTTTGCATTGCATAATGCCACAGCGCAGACTTCATTTTTAGGTCTAAACAGATGTTCCGCCTCGTAATTCTCTGAGCTCATTTCGTAGATTACAGAGATTGGCTCTTTGAATGTTTTGCGGGTAAGTAGACGCGCAGGCATTTCTTACAGTGTGGCTTCTAGGTAACGAGGTAATGCGCTTGAAAATTGCTACAGAATGTAGAATTATTTAGCCATACGTCGATTTTATATGTATCAAGGACGACCTTATATTGGCCTCATAGTGCGAACAAGGCGTGACAAAGAACTGAAGGGCCACAAGAAAACTGGAATCAAAGAGAACTGAATTTCTTTCCGCTTCCGACCCGGGTTTTGTCGTTTATCAGGAATAAGGTGACCAATAATATTATACAAACATAATTATTTTCTGCACTTCCCAAGATATCTATATAGTGCAAACTGCCGTAAGTATACGTGTCACATGGCCAATAAAATGTGTTTGACTGACGCTGAGATGTAACAGTGCTACGTAATTAGTTAATTATGCTGGTTTAACAGGCAAAGTGCAGTACTAGGGTGGGACTACAGAGGACTTTGCCCGTTTTTCTAGTTAACTAATTAACTAAGTTGTGTCAGTAGATAGACACGCAAACAAGCACGATACGGCTCATTGTGAACAGAGAACATACCCGGTAGTGCTTTAAGATTCCATTCGTTCGGTGAGGCTCGTCCCACTGAATCTTGAGGCTGTTTTCCTCTCTCCTCACGCAGCGGACGCTGCCGGGTGCATCTGGAACTGCGCGCGTTGCGTGAGAGGCGATGTTAATGAAAGGCACAGGTGGTTCGGTCCAGAACTCTCCGCATGGCAGTTTAACTGGACGTTATGGTTGAACATCGTACACCGCCCTAATTACACCCATAATGAAGGCATTGAAAACGAAGGCTTTGATGCTATTACAGCTAATTAAGACAACCAGGAACCTTACAGATCATCTTGTTTCTTGGGTTTATAGTGACCAAGCCCTATTCAAGTTGTCAGAAGCTTGAGTTACTAGTTCGTTGTCCGAAATACTGGGAAAATATATTTTACTCTAGTTCCTACAAGAAAAAAAAAAAAAAACACATTCACCGCTCGTAGACACAACGTCCCCAGCTTGCCACTAAACGGTGGGTCTTTGTATAAGTGATACTGTGGGAAAGTGCTGGGGTTGCCTAAAAAAACAAAAAAACTTGTTTTGCCATTAGATACAAATCTGCATCTGTCGCACTAGTGGTACCAGAATATAAGCAGCTCAAATAATGACCATTCTACTATATACGAAATCACAGCGGTAGTTGAGTAATAGTTTACGAAGCACTTTCTTATAGTGTCTTAATATACGCCTGAGCGAAAACTAGCTAAAATTGACTGCATCAAACCCGAGAGCGTGGGGCGTTTGCAGACCATACATTCTAAGAAATGTCTGTGCGTCTACTTACCCGCAAAACACTCGAACAACCAATCTCTGCGATCTACGAAATCGGATTAGCGATTGATGAGGCGGAACATCTGTATAAACTTCAATATTAAGTCTCCGCCGTGGCATTAAGCAATGAAAGCATGACGCTTTGCATAGCGTAATACCACAGCGCAGACTTCATTTTGAGGTCTAAACGGACGTTCCACTGAGCGGATTCCGTAGATTGCAGAGATTGGCTCTTTGATTGTTTTGCGGGTGACTAGACCCGCAGGAATTTCTTAGAGTATACGCGCCAGCTAATTATAAATTATGATTATTGGTATTTTGTGGCATCTAATTATGTGGCTGCCATAGATGTGTCCGTTGTTGCTGACCGCGGCGGAACAGGAGCTTCCCCAAAGCTTTACCCCGGCATCGAGACAACAGTTCTTGGAAGACGATAAGGAAGTCTCTGCTCTGAGCAAGATGGCCACCAGTGATTACCATCATTAGCCGTCGAATAAGCAATTTTCACCAACGGAGGCGTAATAGGATTATCTAAATCTTAGTCTTTACATCAGTAAGGGTACGAAGAGTGAGATATTTTTCAACAGCTTAACGAGAGCAGCGAGTCTCACCCGTCTCTCCTGTCTCTATCTCCAGCTCGTCCGAGTAAGGACCGTGTGTTGTGCCGCGATTGAACGCCCTCACCTGGATGGACATAAATTCAAGATAGCTTAAAGGGAAGCAGCAGGTGAAATGAAAGCCAGAGATCTAAATCTCAGCACGAGGAAAACAGCATGAAGGACTGATATTTGTGGGGTTTTTTTTAATCTAAATTGCCAGCTCGTTTCTTACTGGGCGACTCCAAGGCACATTAGGTTGTTAATCTAATATATTGCAACAGTTCTTTAAAAATACATTTCATATAACGAAAGGGTTGTCAGAATTGCCGCCTGAAACACATTATATTCAAGTTTTGTTAATATTTTTCTTGTTCTTAGCTAATCTTCAGTAACCAACACTATTTTACAAACGTTCGCTTATCGCCCAACTGAAAATATCCAATACTAAAGTATTGACCGTATAGTCATCAGACAAACGAGTCGTAAATGATGAGCCTCAGAAAAAAGTTGAGGTAAAAAAGATGCGGTCCTGCTCATTTTTCAAACTTCACCTTTAGAGTATAACTCTGTTAATACTATACTCGTCACGTGCATGAATCATAACGACTTATTATCGTCGTGCCATACAGGTAGGTAAAAATGTGGCTTTATTAATTGTACAATTTCTTGGAATCAAGGCCTTGACAACTTTTATTTTAATGAATGAGGTGGCTAGTATAATGAAATCACATCAACTCAACACGGCATTATCTTTGGGATTGTCCCAACGAAGCTGTCTTGTTGGGGCCAGCAAGCTATTTGTTATTATGTTTGTTATTTCAGCTGCGTTATCTACTGCAAGGGCAATAACTCCCGCTAGCAAGAACAGCATTTCAGAAGCGAAACGCAGAACTCGACAGACACTCCGCTCACCGAGAAACGGTAGATAGTGACAGGCAGCAAGTTGGACACAGTGAAACAGTGTCTTTCCAGGTCGCTGTTCTCGGAGGAGCACTGGTACTGGTCGACGTTGAGAAGGGTAGAGTTGCTGCGAAGGGCGTTCGTCCGGAACTTGATTTGGTAACGCTCCAGTACACCTTGTGGCGGGTACGGGGGGCGCCACGACAGAGAGAGGTTCGTTCGAGACAGCTGATCGGCCGTCAGGTTGCTGGGAGGTGGAGGAGCTGCAATGGAAACGACGAAGCCCGCTTCCAAAGACTGGCGCACGCTGCAGAGTCTGCCTGTCTGTTCCAGTATTTCTTGAAGACATTCCTAAGACGGCAAGGCAGATAAACGTATTCCGGTCGCGCTAAAAACCACCCACAAAAATCAAATGTTTCCTCGCACAATTATTATCACCCTAGAGGCTCTAATCGATGGCTGTCTATTGGGCACTCGGTGACAGAAATATAGACGTGTATATCGTGCCTAGAAGCACCTACATAAACAACCTTTATCGTAACATCTTGATCACTCCAGGCAATTTGTTCGGACAACCTTGCCTGGGTAATTACTCTCAGTACATGTGGCCAGTGTGGAGATACTGTAAACGATTTTATTTTGCGAGGACCTCATTTTCGCGGATTTCGCGAATTGTACATTATCGCGAGAAATTGGTCCCGCGAATATGTTTTCCTATGGTAACAAATGCATAGCATGCACCCAAATTCGCGAAATTTTGTACCCGCTAAATATTCCTGAAAACCACAATTCGCCGAATTCTCGAAATATGGAGCCCGCGAGGATAAAGTCGTTCACAGTATTTGCCGTGTCCACGAAATATACAGATATCGGGCTATCACAATGGTGGCCCCAAACAGAAGAAACTGCAGGAGGGGTTATCGGGTTTACCAAAACGCGAAGAAAGTAACAGTACCAATGGTCCCGATTGCGCAACTCCAACCACAAAGAGAAATATGGGAGCAGTGGCTGGGAAACCGTTCTGGAGTGGATGTGAGCTATCGAATAACACGCACCTCACAGGTCATTGAGAGGACAGCTCTTCCCTGTTTGCTGTCGTGGCAGCTTTAACTGACAGCTTAAAGGGTCTTGGCAAGGAATTATATTTTAGGGGCATAGATTGGGACAAGTATTTTTTTTTTTTAAGTTTTCATGAAAAAAAAAAAAGTTTTTCTGCAATATTTACGCCATTAGACGCAATTTAGGTGGAGGTCATGACCCTCCCTAAGCCCCGCCCTCTACTACTGGATTGGCTTGGCTGCTCGACCGAACACGCTAAAAAGCGTGTTTCGCTTTTTAGCGTGTTCGGTCGCCGTCTATCGTCGTCTGCAATGCCCGTTAGACGCGAACACGAAAGTTGCGCGTCGGCGTCCGTTTTCGCCTCCGTCTGTCTGCTATTCCGCACCCGTCTAAAAACGTCTGCAACGCTCAGACGACGCGATCATGCAAGCGGCGTTCTAGCGTTCAACCATGCGCGAGCCACCGTCCAATACAAGCGTCTCTCACCGGCTGTAGATTTGTGGTAAAAAGAGACCGGAGAGGACTAAAAAAATCAACAAAATGTATGTGCAGTCCTTCCAGCTTTACTACACTTGATATGTTTTTCTTTTTTTTTTTTTTGGACGGCATTCGCGAGCATGGGTGGGTGAACGTCATGAAGAACACTTAACACGCGGCGTAAAATTATTCGCTTTGGTATGGCAGGGGCACTGCAATATTTGAGAGCAACTTGCCTCTCGGGGCGAAATGATGAGAACTAGGCAAACTTGATGCGAGCCGAACGCCTGCTTGCCTCCGACCAATTGACCTGTAGCTCTCAACTTTCAAGCCGCGCCTATGGCGAGCAAAATCGAATATTTTTAGGTGGCGTTTCCGTTGCGTGTCGAGTTGCGTTCTTTGAAACGCTCCGCGGATGGCCGTGAACAGACGCCGAGGGACGCTGAGAGACGCTAGTTTACGCCTGTGCATCGTGCAAGATGGGGTAATAGGACGCCGCTAGACAGCATCGCGCCAAGAAACGCTTAGCCCTACCCACGTAAGTCGGCACAGTAAAAGTTCATCATCCAAACCCTGAAACCCGAAGAAATAAAATAACGGACGATTTTATTTCTACGTGACCCTGGATTTGGATTATGAAGTTTCCTAACCAGCTCGCCTGCCAACTTTCGCTTCTTACAGCAAACGTTATGTGGTATGCCTCAACCAATCCGACCTCCGCGTTGTGCCACGTGACCCATGACAGGTGGCAGGTGACACGGGGCGTTAGATCAACAGTTTATTTATAAATCGGATGAGTAGCATCCTCTGTGCTGTCTCACAGCCCCTGCCCGTGGTAGAAAGCAGAGCGCGCTTTGGAGGCGTGGTTTCTGCTACGATCTGTCTTTTCTGCTACATCATAAACTTTAAAACGACTAAGTTCGAAGAGTTTCTACAATCGGCTTGAAGTTTCCTCGTGAGCGAAGCGTATAAATGAAAAATCGTCAACGGCCCTGTTTCTTTGACCTCGGATATTCATAGTGTTGCTTTATTTCCATTTTATATTAAAC
This sequence comes from Ixodes scapularis, assembly GCF_016920785.2. Taxonomy (NCBI): domain Eukaryota; kingdom Metazoa; phylum Arthropoda; class Arachnida; order Ixodida; family Ixodidae; genus Ixodes; species Ixodes scapularis. Next base: position 81,765,338 of record NW_024609884.1, read on the forward strand.
TCAAATTACCCATACCAATTCCATATCTCACGCTTCGCTTGCAAAACCTTACACTTTGAGTAAGCCTAGGATACACACTTTAGTGCATGTCTTCAGAAACTGTACTAATCGGATGTCCTCGCGCAATATGCTAACTCTCGAAACCCTGAGCGCTATCCCGTATTGTTTCTTACAGCGCTTGGAAGAACTTGCAATAGAAGACGGAGAGACGGTAACAAAAAAACGATTTTCAGGCACATCCGTGCCTTTACCGTCGTAGCGAAAATCGCGGGCGGAACCCACTTGTGTCCAACGCGTTTCATTGTATAGTACAATGGTTTGTGAAGGTTTGATTCAGTTACAGAGCGTTTATATCCCGCGAGCATCGAATTAAGTCATTAATGTGGCAGTACGTGTCAAACAGGCAGTGGCTGGAACTCGTACTGCGCCATCAAGCAGGCCTCCGTTTCCCTTACATAGGGCAACACGCGACGTCAAAATAAATATGTGCTAAGAAACGTCCAACGTCGTCGCGAGTGAAGCATTGAAATATAATATTCCATGTCGTACCTCACGAATGATAAGGTACTTTTAAGACAGATCATCTCATCATTCCGCAACCCACAAGAAAAACAAACATTCAAATAGCCCCCCCTCCCCCCCCCCCCCCCAAAAAAAAGAAGAAATATATAAAAATAAATAAAGGAAGATCGATTGGGAGCGCTGAAACTGACCCTATCACTTTTCTGTTTTGGCTTTCTCTTTTGGCTTGCTGTTTTGCTTGATTTTTTTTTTCTTTTTGCTTTTCTTACGGGGTCAGCGTTAGTTTCCCGAAGGGTGACGTGTGTGGGGTTTTTTCAAATGTCATGCTAACGCATTAATCCACCAATGGAGCTTTATTAAATTTTTTGTGGCCGTCTACAATGTCTACTTTGTGATTGAACGGGTAGAAGAAAGTAAATACTTCCTCTTGAAGTTTATGGCGTCGGCCTCACGGTAGCTGTGGTAGCGGACTATCGCAGTCTCCTTTTGAGCTCCGAGAGGCCCGGTGTCTACCGGTCAAAGGGATCGACGGCAGTTTGAAGGGACGGCATAAATCAGGTTCTTAACATATCGCGCTAGGATTTACTAAACAGGTGCCTGAGGTTGGTGGATGTTTTCGCTAAAATTGTGAAAAGATTGGCTCACCTGAGCAAATCAAGTAAAATTTAAAAATATGTTTTCTCTATACTTTGCATGTACACTAAATATACATGTATGTGTTACTGCGGCGCTTATTCGGGCCAAATAAAGCGAAGGATACGTAAACCAATTTTATTTTATTTCCATTTCACAATTTGTTTTTCAATCGTAGTGAACGCCAGAATATCCCACAACGATTTTCTGAATATTTTGAGATAAAAAGCTTAGCGATAATTTTTCCATAGAAGAAAAAGCAGTTTTTATTTTCTTTCTTTTGACTCCGAATTTTTCTTGTATTCATGTTCTCAATTAATAAATTCACCAGCGTCGAGCACCTCTGTAGTGAATTCAAGCGCGATAAGTTAAGAAACCAATTTATGCGCTCAGTTTAAATTGCGTTCAATCGGCCAGCCGAGCTAGGCGCTCCTTCCGCTTTTCTGTCTCGTTCACCTGCCTTGCACGCTTAGCAGCGGCATCCGCTGCCTGACGCTGCTTTTGCTGTTCTCCTTTTTCACCGGTTTCGGCAGCCCGTGTCCTTTGTTCATATTTCGCCTTTTTGCCGCCTACTTGGACCAGCGCTAGTACTTGGTTCACACGCCATTTTGTAGCACAAAGCAAAGCATACACACTCCACACACCTGCAAGTTCAGACCCGCCCCATCATGCGCGCGCGCATTGGCTTCCGCCCCATGACGTCGCCTCCCTCTCGCCTTTGTCCTTCCCTACTCTCCTCCTCTCTACGCGGCCCGCTTCCCTTTCCACTGTTTCGTCGACACGCGGACGCCGTCAGCTTTTCCCTGTTATGTCGGTACTAATGCTTACGCCTTAATGAGCCCAATCATGAAGTATGCGAAAATGAAATAATTCCACCAGAATTCAACATACGTTGGTTTTAATGAAGTTGCCAACGACTTGTCACGTTCAAGCATTTTTCGTTACATCCGTGTTTTTGTTGTTGTTATTGTTTTTGTGTTTTTTTTGCTTACAGATGCCACTTTGAACATATTTGCACAAACGACATCTGTATCGTTGATTCGTGCTGTCAGTGATTTAGTGGGAAATGTCTCACCGGCAGGTGACGTGGTGAAGTTGAGCTCGGCAGCGACTTGAGAGCGACCCGCGTCGTTCTCTGCGAACACCTCGGCCCGGTAGCGTGTGTAGGGCAGCAGGTTCCAGAAGACGAGTCTCATGTCCCCCGTGGTGTGGTTCACCAGCCTGCTCTCCCACGGGTCGGCGCTGTCCAGTTCCAAGTAGTAGTGGCGCACGACGCCGTTGGCAAGTTCACACGGAACGGGCCCCCAGAAGATCTCGTACTTGTCAACAGTCTTTTTCGAGTAGTTCAGGGCCGTCGGGGTTCCCTCGGGAACTGTAGACAAACATCAGACCTAGGTTACCGGTCGTTCTCTTCAGTATTTAGCATGCTGAGTACTATGAGACATGTCGACTCAAGTTAGCACCATTTCAGATATTAGACACATTTGCCGCATAGTTCTCGCGCAGGGTTGACAATAAATACCAATGTGATTTAAATTGTGATTTCTACGAGACCAGCTTTATACTATGATGAATTAAATGAAAATTTTCAAGCAAAATTATTTCCGAAATATATTTCTTATTTACTGCTTGTCTATCACTTCATGCTTTCTATGCGCATGTCTTGTCTCTTGTATTTAAATCAAATAATCATTATGCGAAAAAACTTTATATAAGGCAGAAATCGAGCCAAAAATAAGTGCTCGTCTTCTGAGCAAATTGGAGCGCAGAACTTGATTTGTACGTTTGACTTCGTTCGCTAGCTACATAACGTCCTATTTCAAGAGAATCTGAACGCAAAAGGCATAAACGAAAACTAGAAAATTAATGTCCTATTGCATTCCAGTCATTACTCGGCAGAAAAATAAAATATATTTTTCTTTACTAACTCAAATAAGTCAAGCTGTTTTTGATCTTGTATGGTGGATATTACAGCAATAAAACGTTGTTAATTGAAGCGTACTTTAGATTTAGAGAAATAATTTCTTCCTCATTGTTGTCAGTGCACTCTAAAAAAGGCCCGTCCGTCTACTTTCCCGCACAACACTCAGAGAGCCAATCAGCACAACTTACGGAGGCAGCTCAGCGAATGACTATTCCGAAACACATGTTTAGACCAAAAACGCAGTATGAGTTGTGACATTAAACAATGCAAGCGTGACGTTTGTATTACTTAATGTCAAAACTCAGGCTGCGTTTTTTGGTCTAAACATATATTTCGGCATCGTCATTCGCTGAGCTGCCTCCGTAAGTTGAGGTGATCGGCTCTCCGAGTGTTGTGCGGGAAAGTAGACGCACGGGCTTTTTTTACAGTGTGATCGGATGAATTGAGCAATCAATCAATCATGTTGAAAAATATATTTAGTGGTGAAGAATCACTGTTCTTAAAGATACATAGATTTAAATCAAGTGTAATCTGATTTAAATAGAATAAAATCTTATTCAAATCAAATAACTCTGATAAATGTTTTGTTTTCCCACCCTGCTGTTACATACAGAAAAGAAATATCTGACCGTCTGTCGACAACAAGTGAGGAACCAGTCACTATGCAATCTATTCGGGGTAGTACATCCAGCTAATAAAGAGGCCCAAAAATTAGCCTCCTCGGCGTTTAGCGATTAGAGCGTGCTGCTTTTTAAGAACACTCTGCCTCTAGATTCCAGGTTGAGCAGAACCCTTGACTGAACAAGCGTTCGCCATGAAGCAGGTGCACGCTCGATGCCAAGAGCACGAACTCGCATAGTCTCAACACCACAATCCACTTTTGGTGAAGCCAACAGCCTGATACGCAACTCTAAAGGCGCTGTCACATTGAGGAATCAGTTGGACAACCCTGTCCATCAACACGAGGGAAACATGTTTTCGGCAACCGTGTCACATTGAGGCAACAGCAACTGCCGGGAAACATGCTTTCGCTGCCCGACAACCGTCTTCGCCGATTTGTTTTCCGACAGTCGGACAACACCCGGTCACACCGTGTTGACGGCGCGCCAACACTAGGAACACTCCGCCATCTTGAATTTTTACCTTCGCTCGTAGCGGGGCTGCGCCACAAGAAATGGGACTCTCGTATAAAGTGCCACTGCATTCGAAGGGCCGGGAATCACCACGGACCGGCATCAACTAGTCACTATATTAGAAAACTTGACAGGGGGAGTATTTTCCACTCTTTATTTTATCAGAATGTTCTTCATTCGCTGATGAAGCATCTAGCCCTAACCGAGGAAGATGAGATCGCTGCGTTGTTCGTGATTTACGGCATCGAATGAAATGTTTTTGTCCAGTTCTGTCTTTCATGTAATTCCTATTCCTAGCGTAAAATTGAGTCAGAACCGGCATTACTCCAAAGTTTCTATTGTTGCGTGGTGTTGAGCTGCACTGACAGTGTTTTTAAAAGTGCGACACCGGCACGATTGATCTTCATAACGATCGGTGGAATAAATGTGTTTCAACGCTTTTTTACTTCACCACCTGCTATGGGATCGCTTCATTCCCCAAAACGTCCTGGGTATTTTTGAAATATTTCAAGTGTCTAGCAGGGATTGGTTTCAAGTTCCAAACATCAACAATGATGATCAAAGAGCTCGTCTTCATGCTTCGATTTTTTAATCGCTAGCTTTCGTGTATGAAATTTTATCAACGGGTGAGTCGGCATGCCATTTTCTTCCACTAGCAGTAATGGTGAGCTGCTCTCTCAGCAGTTCTAATTTCAACAACCGTCTAAACGTTTACGACCGTAGTGTTACCATTTCGACAATCGCTTTAAGTAATTACGCGGTAAAAACATTCCTAAATTTATTTTAGCTGCACGACAGCCCTAATTATTGTTAAATAGAGATTCCCTGCTGAAAAAAAAAAAAAAAAAAAAAAAAACATTTGGCTCCTATAGAAAAGTAAACGACTTCATACCGGTAACAGTTTAGCCATACCGATTACACGCTTGTCAAACGAGTCACCCGTTTGAGCCGTACTGCTCCCCCGTTTGAGCCATACCGGTCAACCATTTAAGCGAAGGGGTCACTTGTCCAGGCAAACGGTCACTCGTTTGGCAAAATAAATCACTTGTTTGGCCAAACGAGTCAATCATTTGAGCAAGCGGGTCGCCTATTTTGTTCAAAAGGGCAAACATTTTGCATAAGCGGGTGACTGCAGTCACCCGCTTGTGCAAAATGTTTGCCCGCTTGAACAAAGTTTGACTGTCACCATGGTGACAGTCAAACGGCACCGGTTTAATCAAACTCCTCCCCCGTTAGCCGGTGAGCCCGTTTGATACTGAAGTACAGAGCGGCGGCACGGACACGCCTGTTTGACCCGCCTGCACTCTCGAAAGAGCTGTTTTGAATGTTAGAGCACATGTCATCAGTGTAGGCTAAGCTACGACGTAGCGATCTCGACACAAGCGCCGACTCCGCCTCGATTTGGCCGACCGCGCTCGCTCTGCTGAAATATGAGCGTGGGATTCTCGAGCACTGTTAGCTTGCCGAAGATGGCAAGACACTGCTTTGTCGTCGCAAATACTTTGGCCATCGAACGCCTGCGAAGTCGTTCCAGCGCTCCTCGTACCCTAAGCTGCGCCTTTCAACAACCGTTCGCGCTGTATCGCAACCCTCCGTCTGTGAGCCCTACCGGTTCATCGTAGAGGGTGTTCATGTTCACGGGGGCTCATAAAATACTCGCATTCAAGCGCGACGATGAACCGCCGGCGCTCGCACACTGCCAATACGCCCCAGAAAGGTTGCGATGCTGCGCGGGAGGTTCGACGAGCACTGGAACGGCTCCGCAGGCGTTTGCAAGGCAAAGTATTCTCAACGACAAAGCAGCCTCTTGCAACATAAGCAAGCTAACGGTGCTCGAAATTTCCAGACCCATATTTTAGCAGAGCGAGCGCGGTCCGCCAGATCGAGGCGCAGTCGGCTCTCGAGTCGCCATTGCTACGTCGTTGCTCTGTCTAGCACTGACACTCAAAACAGCTGCTCTCTCGACACAGCATGCGGGTCAAATAAACGATTCTATAGCGCGATATAGTGGATCTACAACGTGTCAACAGTAGTACTCACATCGACAGGGGCGTAATAAGCGGCGCTATGTCCGTCGATGCCCGCGTCGAGAACGACGCAATATACATTAAAAACACTTGTTAACACCCGAAACATTCGGACGACACCTAAGCACTTATGAGTTGTGAATGCGAAAGCATGAATGTCGTTCTTCAGCTCCCTTAGTTCCTCTGCGGTGTACTGGCGTGGACGGCCACGGTCCGCTACTGCCGAGGTTCCGCCCGCCGACGATAGAGATGCCTCAGGCGCCGCCATGTTCATCGGCGTCGAGAGGAGCAGAAGCTACAGCCCCTCTATCCTGGGAAAAGAGGAGTTAATTTCTCTCCTCCTCTCTCTTGCTGGTGTCGTTGAGAGAGGCTGAAGTTCTTTGTTGGGTTGCCGCCGATGTGATGATGGCAACCCCGATTCCGCCTTGGCCAACGGAGATGTAGTGGCAGAGGGACACCCAGGTGAAGGTTACGAATATATATATATGATTTATTTACATATATAGTTACGGACTGGGTTACAGATCTTAGGAGCTACGCGAGACCTCTTGGAGTCCTGGTGGCGTCTTGCCCCCTCCGATGCTCAGCGTAAACTGCCTTCCTCTTTCCCGCGCGTCCCCAAAATCCCAGGAATCGTCCCCACTTTCCCGGGCGTCTGGTCAGCATCGCTTGTCACTTCGCCGGGTCGCTCCGCACCGCCCGCCGTGTCGTTCCGACCCGGCGGTGCATTTCGCCGACTCCCCACATTTCCAACCCCGGTGCTCGAGATTCGGGTTACTTCGGAATTCGATAACTGCCATCGCGTCCAGGACTCGTAAACATTGCGGGGTGCAATGTTTACGAGTCCCCTAAAAAACAAAAAACATACAAGAATACATATACAGAACACAGTTTCCCCGAAGGTCCTGGGACCTAACATCTCCCCCCCAACTGTGTTGCTCGGGCTGCAAGAACGAGCAACACACCAAAACAACAACACATAAAGTCTCAGGACCTAGACGCGAAGTGTTCACCGTGCAGCCTGGAACATCGATTAGCTCTAACCTTCCCGTATTACAGAATGAAGCTCTACCCTTCCGGTACATTCGTAGTAAAGCAAACACGAACACAAACACACACAAAAACAAACATGCATTAGTACTAGCACATAATATTATATGGTTAGCACAACTCATATGGGAGGCCCCAGAGATCATTCGACTGAACGTCATGTCAGCCCGGAGCCATACCTCAAGGCCCGCCGTCTCTAGGTCGCAACTCTAAGCCTAGACAACGCGTCCGCACACTGGTTCATTTACCCCTTAATATGCGATATAGTTATCTCGTAGCGCTGGAGCGCAAGGGACCATCGCGTGAGACGCGCGCTGCTTGGGGATGTGAGGGTGAGGTACTTCAGTGGATTGTGATCCATGACCACCTTAATTTTAGCCCCGAAAAGCCAGGTTTCGAGTTTCGATAGCGCCTACACGATCGCGAACGCCTCTCGTTCGATTGTTGCCCAGCGAGTCTCCGTCAAGGTTAGTTTTTTGCTCAGGAAAGCTATGGGTTGTTCCCTCCCCTCCCCATTCTCCTGCGAGAGACAGGCGCCAACAGCAAACTCGGACGCGTCCGTCGTCAAGACAAACTCTCTCACCAGGTCTGGCGCGGCCAGTTGGGGTGCCTCGGCCAACTTCCCCTTAGCGGCGTTAAAGGCTGCTTCCGCATCTGCGGACCACGGAATCTGGTTTGCTACCCTCTTACTTGTTAGTTTTGTCAGTGGGAGCACCAGTTCCGCAAAATGCGGTACATAGTCACGATAGTAGTTGAAAAGGCCCAGAAAACTTCTCAACTCCTTCTTTGTAGTCGGTCGCTCTAGGTCCCGCATGGCACGAGTGCGTTCGGGGTCCGGAGAATGGGATCCACCTCCAATTACATGACCCAGGTACTTTACCTGATCTTTGCCGAACTGACATTTTTCCAGGTTGACGGTGAGCCCTGCCTCTCCGATAGTTCTCAGTACTCCAGCTAGATGAGTCATATGCTCCTCCCAGGTCTAAGAGAAGACTGCCACATCATCAACATACGCACATGCGTACGCGGAGTGGGCCGCAAGCAGCTGATTCATCACTCGCTGGAAAGTGGCAGAGGAGTTACGCAGCCCAAAGGGCATCACTCGCCAGGCATACAGACCCCGAGATGTCGCAAAGGCAGTGCATGCCTGGGATTCGGGCTCTACAGGGATCTGCCAGTATCCCCGAGTCATATCCAGGACCGAAATGAAGTTCGCCTTGGCTGCCTGCCACAGCAGTTCCGTCGGCGCTCGCATGGGAAATGCATCAGGTTCGGTCATTGAGTTCAGGCACCAGTAATCAACGCACATTCTTACCGTAACGTCTTTCTTCACGACGCACACCACCGGGTGACTGAACATACTCTCGACTGGATAGATGAGACCCCAGTCCAGCAGCTGGTCTATTTGTCGATCCACCTCTGCTCTGAGCTTCATCGGAATCTTGTACGGATACGTCCACCTGGGCTCTGTCCCCGCAACGATCCCGATATTGTGCGAACCCACCTTACACTGTCCTGGCTTATCAGAAAACACGCCACTAAATTCAGCCCGCAAGCTGGTTAGGTCTTTGTGTTGCTTCTCAGTCAGGCGTGCCGCACGATTAATTTGAGGCTCATCATTGGCCCCCCCGGACTCTCGCGCAGGGACGTGCTCCAGTGCGCCGAACGCATCGTCAGCGTCAAAGACAACGCCCACTGCATTCATCCTAACGTAGTACCGCCTTAGTTTGTTTGCGTGTACAAGCCGTTCCCTTTCATCCGGCAGCTTCACAACATAACTGTGCTCTCTGACCCGCTGTTTGATCCTTACCGGACCGATCCACTTTCCTTTTAAGTTACCGCTAGAGTCCTTCTCTAGGATCAGCGCTAGGTCTCCTACCGCAAAGGACTTGTCCCTGGCTCTCAAGTTGTACCGTGCCGCGTAAGCCTGCTGGTTTACCACGGTATTATCCTGCGCCAGATCAGCGGAATCTTTCATTTTTTTTTCTAAGCTGCATGAGGTACGACTCAGTGGACGAGTTAAGCCCCACCGGAGCCGCCCATTCTTCGGTCCAGTGCTTACTCAGTAGAGTGAGTGGACCACTTGGACTTCTGCCGAACATCATTTCGAACGGTGACACGCCTGTCGTTTCATTGGGTACCTCATGATACGCCCACAATAGACATGGAACGTATACTTGTCCCATTGCCCTCTGTGATCCTGAATTACATGACGCAGCATGGCCTTGAAAGTCCCATTCCACCTCTCAGCTAGACCGTTGCTCTGGAGGTGATCTGGAGTCGAGAACCGCATCTCCACCCCCAGCCGCTCTGTTAGCAGTCGCGTCAGTTTCGCCACGAAGTTTGTGCCCTGATCCGAGCAGATTAGTTGTGGCGTTCCGAATCTGGCGAACACACCCACCAATGCGTCACATGTTGCTTGCGCCGTCAGTGATTTCAGACAGACTACCTCGGCCCACCTCGTACACAGGTCGACTATGCAAAGCGCGTACCGGTGACCCCTTGCCGATGGAGGGTCAAGCGGCCCGATACAATCTATGAAGATTGTTTGAAATGGTTGCTCAGGCCGCGAGAGCGGTGTGATCGGCACTCTATCCAGTACGTTTGCCCTCGACTGTACTTGGCACGCATGACACGACTGGCAGTGTTTCTTGACATCTTGAGCCATCGTTGGCCAAAAGAACACACCCTTTATTCTCTTCTTGGTCTTCTTCTGCGAAAAGTGCCCTCCCCACGGGAAGTCATGCGCCAGCTCGAGCACCTTTTCGCGCCTGGACGCCGGCAACACAACCTGCTCACAAGGTCGGCCATCAACGTCATCTTTGTGATACAGGAACCCCTCGCGCACAACCATGCCGTGTGTCCCGTTCTCAGCCTCTTTCCAGGCATCCCTGAGTGATGCGTCATTGAGCTGCTCTCTGCGGAATTCTGTTACGCTTGTACCCTCTCCTGCATCAGCTGGACTCGCCACGAACTGCACCTCGGCCTGAATTTCGTTCTCCTCAAAGTCTACTGGCTCACCCCCGAGCCCCTCGGGCAGGTCGGGCCCAGATCACCGGCTTCAGCTTCAAACTCGGTCTTCGCCCTGAGGAGTTCATCGTACACGTCGGGTGTTATGAGCGCGTCAATTCCCTCAGCCAGCTCCTTTGTTACCGCGCACAGGGTTATAACCTGTAGTCCGGTGTCGTACTCGTCACAGTCGGCCCGCAGCGGCACGTACATCAAGTCAGCTGTTATTGACTGACCGAAGGCTCCGCGGAGAACAATGGGTCCCGAAGTTTCAAGGCTCCCACTTTGGATCACACTCCGCCTGATCACCGTGATATCCGCCCCCGAATCCAACCTACCCTGGAATTTGTTATGCTCGGATACCAACGGGACCAATTGGACTCGTGACCCAATAATAGTGTTTGTCGCGATGTCCCTCTCGTTTGCCACCACCCTCCGTAGCTGTTCCTTGCGATCGCGCCCTACACCAGCAACGGTACCGCCTTTAGGAACCTGATACTTAGGCTTCGGGCAGTTGGCCCAAATGTGCCCGAACTTCCCACATCCGAAGCAGCTTCTTTTCTCTGTACCAGAAGCCACGCCTTTATCGTTCAGACTCGGTTTATTCACTCTAAAAAAAGAGGGTGTAGACGTTACACCCCTTGTCACATATACGACACCCCAAAACTTCAGTTGGATGTACAGCACACTGAAGTAATACCGACGCTACCAAATTTTACAAGCGGCTTGATAGCCGAGTTGTACAAGTCATTAAAATAGTTAATGTAAGTGTGACTGACAGCAAAAAAAGTTATCGGGGTTTTCTAGGCTCAGCTGCCAAACTTGTGCGTTTTTTTTCCTGTAGACTTTGATACGTACTTTAGCTGTTTAATATGTCACATCGCACCGTCATCGACCTTCCTGCAAAAGTTGGGGCCGTCTGTTCGACGTCAGCGCGCTGTACATCCAACTGAAGTTTTGGGGTGTCGTATATGTGACAAGGGGTGTAACGCCTACACCCCCCTTTTTTAGAGTGTTCCTCTCGCGATTTGGGAAAGGTTGCCCCTGTTTAGCCCTTGATTCCTTCTTCGTTCGTTCATAGTTTACCGCAAGTTTGGCCACTTCTGCGGGCGGTAACCATTTTCCTTTTTCGCTCAGGTCGACATGTGCTCTCGTGTCTCGGTGCATCGTGCGCTTTAGCTGATCAGCTATCAGCAGCTGCCTCAGCATCTCCAGAGATGTCACCTCGCTATTTTTCAAATAATATCCAAGAAAATCACCCAGCCGAGATGCGAACTGTCCCCAGGACTCTTTTTCGTCCTTTCTAGTTTTGTAAAACAGTTCCCGATACTCGGCTGGAGCAAGCTGAAGCTCCTCAAGCATCGCTCCTTTTAAGTCGTCGTACGACGGCATCGCGTCAGCAGCGATTTGGTTTGCGAACCGACCTCATTCTCTCCGTGAAGAAGGGGAGGATCATTGCCCCCCTGATGCTTTCCGGCACGTGAAGGCTGTTGAACATACTCTCCACCCCGGAGAACCACGAAGGCACCAACGGTTCGGACTCTGGCATGTTGGACAATGCGCCCCTTACAATCCGCGAGTACCTAAGTACCTCGTCCCCCTCTGTTCGGGCAGCGCTGGCTCCCGACGTGGTGTCCTGCGCCCTGGCAAGTCTAGCCACTTCCAGCTCTAGTTTAAGCTTTTCTATCTCCATCTCCATTAGTTCCTTTCGGAGCTGCAAAGCGTTACTGTCCATATCGGACTCCCCTTCTGCCCCCAATTCACTACTGCTTTCAGACGACTGGCCTTTCTTGGTGTTTGCTCGCGTACCCAACATGACGCCCAGAGGAGAACAACAAAGGGACCTCCCACCTTGTTCTCGTGTCCGCCACGATCACGGGCCGCTGTTAGTCCCGGATAGCTGCACCAGGCTTGGCCGCTGCCGACTTGAGGCACTGTGCAGATCAGATGTCTTGAGGAGCAGCGTCTGCAGCAATCACCAGCTGCTTTCCCGTCATACCTGCGGCGACGGTCGAACGTCTCTTTTCCGGCGAGCTTCCACGGCTCCACGTCGCACCTGCGGCGACAGCCGGACGGTCGACGCTCTCCGATGGTCTCCTCGACCTTGTGTCGCAGTTCCACGACGATTGGATGCCTTGTTTCCGTGTCCGTCAAGCTCTTCCAGCTCTCTGTCACACCATCGGCGACAGACGGACACTCAGCACTCTCCGACGATCTTGTTGGCCTTCTTCGCAACCCTGGTGACGGCCTGACGTCTTGTGTCCAGCGAGCTCCTGCGGCTCCTGATCACACCTCCGGTGACTGCCGGGCACTCCACGTCGTCTGGTGTTCTTGACCCCACGCCGCACTCACGGTGACAGTCGGACGTTGAGATGTCTGCTCCCAAGGAGCTCCTGCGGCCCACTGTCACACCTTCGGCGACAGCCAAACAATCAACGTCCTTTCTAGGGTCGCAGCTTCACTTCGTCACTCCAACGGTGACGACTCCCAGTCATTCGTCATGTTCACCTGCAAAGCTCTCGGTGTCTCTTATGATGAAGACAGCTTTCTCATCCGAAGGGCGGTGGCGGAATCCTTGCCGACTGCGCCAGTTAATTTTCTCTCTTCTCTCTCTTGCTGGTGTCGTTGAGAGAGGCTGAGGATCTTCGTTGGGTTGCCGCCGATGTGATGATGGCAACCCCAATTCCGCCTTGGCCAACGGAGATGTAGTGGCAGAGGGACACCCAGGTGAAGGATACGAATAGATATATGATTTATTTACATATATAGTTACGGACTGGGTTACAGATCTTAGGAGCTACGCGAGACCTCTCGGAGTCCTGGTGGCGTCTTGCCCCCTCCGATGCTCAGCGTAAACTGCCTTCCTCTTTCCCGCGCGTCCCCAAAATCCCAGGAATCCTCCCCACTTTCCCGGGCGTCTGGTCAGCATCGCTTGTCACTTCGCCGGGTCGCTTCGCACCCCCCGCCGTGTCGTTCTGACCCGGCGGTGCTTTTCGCCGACTCCCCACATTTCCAACCCCGGTGCTCCAGATTCGGGTTACTTCGGAATTCGCTAACTGCCGTCGCGTCCGGGACTCGTAAACATTGCGGGCCCCTGTTTTCTTTTGAGCCCGTCACAAAAAACAAAAAACATACAAGAATACATACACAGAACACAGTTTCCCGAAGGTCCTGGGACCTAACAAGTGGCGCTATTCATTGTTGTGGAAATGCTCGAGACACGTGCCGCGCGCCACTTCTGGAAAGAAACATGGCGTATGAAATCTAGCACAGTGCTGCGCTGTTACGCCATGATCTTTCCAAGGGCTGCACGTCGCACTTCCTTCTTGCATCGTCGCACCACTTTTAAAACAAAAAGGGGCTTTAGCAGAAGCGGCCGCAGACCCCCCCCCCCCCCCCCCCTCCGGCAACGCCTGACACGAGAACGGCGGCCGATGCGCGCTCTCGTGAAGCGGCCGCAGTCCTCCCCCCGGCAACTCCTGACACGAGAGCGGAGTCCGAGCGCGTACTCGTTAAGCGGCCGCAGACCCCCCCCCCCCCCCCCCCCTCCGGCAACGCCTGACACGAGAGCGGCGGCCAAGCGCGCCCTTTCGTGAAACGGCCGCCAATGGCTATCTACAATCTAAAAAAAGCCCGTTCTTCTGCTTTCCCGCACACCACTCGGAGAGCCAATCAGCGCAACTTACGGAGGCATATCAGCAAATGACGATGCCGAAACATATGTTTAGGCCAAAAAACGCAGTCTGAGTTGTGACATTAAGCAATGCAAGCGTGACGTTTTGCATTGCTTAATGGCACAACTCAGACTGCGTTTTTTGGCCTAAACATATGTTTCGGCATCGTCATTCGCTGATATGCCTCTGTAAGTTGCGCTGATTGGCTCTCAGACTGTTGTGCGGGAAAGCAGACGCAAGGGCATTTTTTAGAGTGTAGAAGCCGTTTCGCTCAGCCATTGGGAGAATGGGCATTTCTTTCGCGTTTTTTCGTGGTTACAGACGCCGCTAGCTCCGCTCCATCTGATAGTTATTCCTTTCGCAGTAAAATGTATAATTAATCGTGAGTTCCGCGCCACCTTAGGGACGTGCTATAATCTCACTGTTCTGCGAATTCCTCAAATAAGCAAGCCATGTCGCAGATATTTATTTTTATTATTATTATTATTCGGAGATATTAAAGAGATATTAAAGTCGTTAGCTACTTAGAGCCCACAACCCCACCATGTGCTGTCATCATGCTTAGATTCGCGTTTTTTAACTTTATTTTAGGGAATCGTTGAATCTTTGTGGCATTTATAATTGTCTGGTAATAGTACCGATTTGTTACATATACACAACCTTCGCGAAAAAAAAAATCTTAATAGCGTGCTGCTAAATCTACGGCGCAGCTTATTTCTGGGAAATATTTTATTTTTTTTTATTTTGTAAGTTGAGCTTATTTGTGTACATGGTGCGCAAAAAGAAGACAGGGTTAATTCTGCGTTTTAGTTTAGTAAGTGGGTTTTTCGGCGTAAAACATAAGATATTCATACTTCCCGATTTTGGTTAACATTTGGGCTGGGAAGTTCCTTTGGAACTACAACAACGAGCCTTCGTGCAGCAATCCTGTTCGCTCGGTATTGACAGCAGAGCAGACGCTATGCGTATTTTGGGGCAATCGTGTCTGCGATTACGATGACGGGACGATAGTCTCCAAGCGGGTGATAAGGCAGAGCGCGGCACCTGCTTGGCAGACCACTCACATAGCATCCACACCCTAAAAAAAGTTTGTGCGTCTACTTTCACGCACAAAGCTCGGAGAGCCAATCACCGCAACTTACGGAAGCCGCTCAGCAAATGACATTGTCGAAACATATGTTTAGACAAAAAAAACGTAGTCTGAGTTGTGACATTAAGCAATGCAAAACGTCACGCTTGCATTGCATAATGTCACAACTCAGACTGCGTTTTTTTGGTCTAAACATATGTTTCGGCATTGTCATTCGCTGAGCTGCCTCCGTAAGTTGCGGTGATTGGCTCTACGACTGTTGTGCGGGAAAGCAGACTCACGGGCTTTTTTTAGAGTGGTGCACTGCACTATCAACTTTCGGACGAACTCACAAAAGTATCGAAGGGACAAATCCCTTGCTGTGTTCATTGTTGGGATGCCCCTTGAAGATAAGCCTTTTGTGGGCGCACCCCCCTGCCAACCTTGAAGGAGCACATGCTCTGGGAGCTGGGGAGGAGGAGGCAGGCGAAATGCTGGAGTGAGGGGGATGTTTCTTCCTGTGCTCTCCAGCAGTCTATCTGCATCCTCCTCCGCAGCCTTCCTTTCCCTCGCCCTGAACTCCCAGCTGCGGCCTGTGGGACTGCCGTGGATTTCAGTGGCAACGTGACAACGTTTTCGAAGTGTACCAGAGCTATCAGGGTTCGTCGACATATATCGACGTATCGACGATATACATCGATATATATCGACATATATTGACGTATCGATATATCGACGTCGACGTATCGACATATATCTCGGATTACATCTTTCAAGTCCGCTATTTTTATGGTAATTGCACTGCAACGTACTTGTTGGCAACGAGTGACCGTTATTCTACAAGTACCCTTTAAGATTTTCTATTGAATTAGGCAGTGTCCATCCTCCCGGCAGCCGGGAGAATAATTTCTCCGAAATTTCACTGGCAGTCGCCTCCCACATTATCTGTCTGAAATCATGCGACAACTGCCGGTTGAATACTGACTTTCTTGTTCTCCTGGCATTTCGTTGGTACACATTTTATGGACACGTTCCGTCAACACTGACATTAATGCAACTTGTTACCAAAAAAAAAGGAAAAAAAAAAGAGGCTAATCATCGGTGTTTGTAAAACGATCTCTCGATGAAACAGCGTGCCATTAAAACGATCTGTCGATGTAACCTCGTTAATGAACTGATTGCCACCGCAAATAAGACGCGTCGGCCGGTAGAATTTCGGGAACATTATATTTCCAGATGCCGGGAGAATAGACACTAGGTATAGCCTAGAATTGCACAGGTTCTTGTTTGCTTGGCAATCTTCTGAGCTGTATAAACCCTTAGTGGTACCTCTTCATATTTCGCAGAACGCTTGCACGTTTGTACTTGAGTACAGAACAGGCTTTGTGTAATAAATTTCTAGGAGATACAAAAACAATATCTTGTGTCTGCTTTCCTGCCTGTTTGCAAACGCCTGTGCGAGTACATTTTTTTCACGGGTTTCCTCCATGTTTTAAATGGGTTCATCCAGTTCGGCACGTCTTCAATAAGTTTGAGATATCCAACCTTCCAGCGGTACCCACTGAGGGCCAACAAATAATTTGGCCTGAATATTCAAAAGCACATTCAAATGTCTGGCACGTGCCAGGTAGAACGCGCGCCCGTATCAAACGGGTACCATTTCAAACGGCTACCAGCATCCCATAATCACGTTTGATTCAAATGGGTCGACAAGTTTGCCACCCGTTTGATTCAAATGGATTGGCTGGTTTGCCACCCATCTGAATTTAAATTTTATTTATTTTTTCGGAAGGTTTGCAGACCATTATTTGAGTGAACTCTTAAATAAACACGTTATTGATAAGAACATTTTCAATCGAAGTTGCCTGTGTTGTCAGCTTATCGTGGTGACGGCACATATTCGCTTATCCACCGATATGGGCAACACGCGCAGTCCAACAGATGTTGCTGCTGTTTTTGTGGCCGAAAGCTGTCACATCAAGGCAACATTGTTGCTATCGCCTCGCGATGTGACATCTTTGTCGGGCAATACGGCGACCGAAAACAAATTTGACCAACCGTTGATTAATATTTTGTGTTGCTGTCGCCGCCGTGTTTCCTCAATGTGAGGGCCTTGTGCCCGTTACCGAAAAAAAGTAACGAGATAGCGTTACTCGTTAGTTTGGTAAAAAGTAACGCGTTATCGAGCTACGTTACTCTTTTACAAACGTAACGATATACCATTACCGTTACTTTCCAAAAATAACGAACGTTATTTTTACGCTACTTTTCTGTTCGAGTACGTATGTTTGGCAGAGATGTATGATAAGCCTCCTTAACAAGCTTGGATAACGATACAAATTTACAGAGTGGTTTCATAGTGTTTTGATGCGCGCAGCAGCTTAATTTTCGGCATGCAGATTAGGCATTGAAACTGCAAATTACCTAATTCTGTCTAATTTAGTTGATACATTTCATTCAGACCTGCTGGCCATGTCGACGGACTTTCGTTATTCATGCCCATCTCACGCGCAGAATGAGTCGGAGATGTTAGTCAATCGGCTTTTATAAACTACAAACGAGGATTGCTGGAACACAACCAGCCAACCAACAGCCCTCATCTGTACGCCGGTTTTAGTAACAGTCCGGTTCATACTATTACCAGAGACTGACTTACTTCACTATCTGGAACAGGACACCGGTTACCAACGCACTGGCTAATAGCTATAATCACTTGCTGCCTCTTGCCAGCAGTAGCTCTTAGTTTTTCTGTGAAAAAAAAAAAAAAAAAAGGTTTCGTGTTCGTAAGTTTTCTTTCCAGGTTTAAATTTTTTTTTTTTTTTTTATGACCTTAGGGAAGTAAGGACTAACCAAGCGAAAGATTCTTCTGTGTACAAAAGTGGGCCAGGAACTTTCAGGCAGCGAGGGGGAGAGCGAGGGTAGAAATATTGCACAAAGGGTGTTTCATTCTTTTTTTTTTTGAAACTAGAGAAATCTTCTAGAAACTAGAGAAACTAGAGAAATCTTCTCAAATTACTTTCGAACTGCCAGTGTCACTTCCATGAAATCTAATCTTAACTTACCCGATCTTTCATTGCGTCGTAAACTATCTCGTCTTTGTCTCTTTCACAAGGTTTATCATTTCAATTCTCTACTCAGTGACTCTCTCTTTCTGCCACCATCGTACATTTCTTCCCGCAGCGACCATCAGTTCAAGGTTGGCGTCCCAAGCAGCCGCACCAATTTGCACTTCCACTCGTTCATTCCCAAAACCTGCACAGACTGGAACCACCTCCCCGCCTCCATCGCTTCAATCACCGACAGCGACCGTTTCAAAAGCGCCATTTGCAACCATTTTTTGTAATCTCCCTGCTGTGTTTATGTTCATGTTGTATTATTATTATTTTTTTTTTTTTGCTTCACCACTCCTCTCTGTAATGCTTCGGCCTTGAGAGTAAATAAATGAAATGAAATGAAAGCAGATCGCTTCGCCGCTAGTTGTCCACTGTTGTAAACGGATGTCTCTCCCCCCCCCCCCCCCCTCCCCTCCGCTGTCCACTTCTGCTGCACAAAGCAGGGGGGGGGGGGGGGGAAAGAAGAAAGGGGAGGAGGCTGTAACGCAGTCGTTTGTTCAAGCCTTGTGGGTGGTGACACGATGAAAAAAGAAAAAGGAGGATGAACGGAATTAGCTGGTAGCCGAAGGTTCGTTTCGCCTTCGAGAAGTGAGTTTTATTTTTTTTTTTTTTTTAGCTTTGCTGGGTGGAGGATGCTGGTTCCGTGCAGCAATAATCTGGGGCAGGATTTTGAGATAAGCTCGTGCAGGATTTCACCAGTTCTGGTCAAACGTAACGAGTAACGAAATTTGACAGCCGATACCGTAAAAAAGTAACGGAAATACTTTACTCGTTAGTAATTAAGAATACTAACGAGTACGTTACTGCGTTAGCGAAAAAAGTAACGCGTTACCAGTAACGTCGTTACTAGTAACGCGTTACCTCCAACACTGCATTTCAAACGGCTACCAGCATCCCATAATCACGTTTGATTCAAATGGGTCGACAAGTTTGCCACCCGTTTGATTCAAATGGATTGGCTGGTTTGCCACCCATCTGAATTTAAATTTTATTTATTTTTTCGGAAGGTTTGCAGACCATTATTTGAGTGAACTCTTAAATAAACACGTTATTGATAAGAACATTTTCAATCGAAGTTGCCTGTGTTGTCAGCTTATCGTGGTGACGGCACATATTCGCTTATCCACCGATATGGGCAACACGCGCAGTCCAACAGATGTTGCTGCTGTTTTTGTGGCCGAAAGCTGTCACATCAAGGCAACATTGTTGCTATCGCCTCGCGATGTGACATCTTTGTCGGGCAATACGGCGACCGAAAACAAATTTGACCAACCGTTGATTAATATTTTGTGTTGCTGTCGCCGCCGTGTTTCCTCAATGTGAGGGCCTTACAGCAGCATACAATGCCAACCGTTTGAAGTGTGGGGCGCTTCGCTTTGGGCTTTTTGTTCATTCTGCGCTATTTGGTAAAAGTTTAGAGGGACACTTTTTATTATCCGAAACGATTGAAAACAATGCCTGGGCATCACCCTAAACTTCGGAACTTAGAATCTCAGTATTTGTGAATTAAACAACAAACGCTCCAATCCACGCTATGAAAGTGGTGGGACAGGAAATCTGTGGTATAACCTGCAACGATCACCCACAGCACTATAGACCCTTTTTAGGTCAAGCGCCACAAGTTGGTGCTCCAGACTTGGACGTCCCCGAGAACTTTTGGTTTATAAAAAAGATTAACTAAGGCCACCTTAACACCGCGGCTTGAAAATGTACATGACACGTTTAACCACCGATTCTCCAGGTGAACGCCAAAAGAACGAATGAGTACGAGATCTATTAAAATGTTTCGAGTATTCTTGTAAACCAACTTGCCTCCTCCAAGATGTAATATTGCACAGCCGAAGGCCCTCGTTAAATTTCCAACTTTGTTGTCCGTGTAACATAAATGCTTTCTAGCACTGGTGACATAAGCAAGCTCAACAGGCCTGCAAAGACGGTGCGATTGGAAGTCGCTTGGGAAGCAAGCGGAAGTTCATGTTTGTAAAAAACAAAAGGGTCTATACTAACGAAACAAAAAGTAAATGCACTCCACCAAAGCTTTTCTTTATATATATATGCGGAGGGCAAGTTCGTCTGCTTCTCGCGCAGGGGGTAGCGGTGACGTCAGAACGCCGAGCCCTGATTGGCTGATCGCGACCCCCTATCTGAGCGTCGTCTGCTCCTCTGCAACGTCGTCTGCTCGCAACGTCGTCTGCGTCTGTCTTACCTTTCCTGCGACTTTCGAAAGTGCAGAGGCCAAGGAACGATCTTACGCCAAAAATGTCCGTAAGACAAAACTTAAGAACAAATTCGTATTCACGAAACGAAATTGTCGTAAGTTTTGCGCAGGTTACGACGAAATCCTACGACGGCTCCGAAGCTGTCTCGCGCACTTCTCACGATCAAATGAGCATGGCCGACAGCGTCGCGGTCGCGACGACCAACGGACGTTTATTTTTTTACGTGCGGTTCTGACGCGTCCCGACTTCAAGCAGCAAGAAAAAAGTAAAAAGTACTTGAAACAGACAACGACGAACAAGAACGCTGGATCCACAAACACCCGGGAAAAGCTCCCACGGCCACGATTTCACCGAACGCGACCAAACGAGCTGGGCAGTTAGGCCTAGCAGGCACTCCGCGACTCGGCGACCGTCTGCCCACGACCGGCTGGCGTGCTGAGTGGAATATGCCTGCGCGACCTTTGTGAACCCTTCCCGTATTATACTTTGATCGCTGACCTCAATTTTAGATTAAGAGGTCAATTTCTTCCTCTTGTTATCTCCTTGTTTCCCGAGGCAACGGTGACTCTCGCCGGTGAAAAAGCGGTGAATCTCCGACAGACGCAGCAAAGGTAAAGCAGCCATCGCTTTGACCGCTTTGACGAGCAGACGTAAAGCAGACGACGTCAACTGCGCCAACACGCCGACGCCGTTAAAGAATGAGGGGTCTCGCCGCACACGAAAGGAGGGAAAAGGTATTTGGGAGGGAACTTGCGGAGACTAACACGCTCACTCTCGGTTCTAAGCAAAAAAACCTCGGCGCCCCGGGACACCTCGCCAGTGAGTCCATTGACTTCCCTCCTTGATGCGCGTCTGCTATTTGTTAGACAAAAACAACGTACCGCTCCAGTTATTTCGTCTGCCCTCTCTTAAAGGCGAAGTCGAGTTCGCTCCGAAAGTCGCAGGAAAGGTAAGACAGACGCAGACGACGTTGCGAGCAGACGACGTTGCAAAGGCGCAGACGACCCTAAGATAGGGGGTCGCGATCAGCCAATCAGGGCTCGGCGTTCTGACGTCACCGCTACTTCCTTTCTTATGCACAGAAGACGATAATGAGCCCACTTGCGAGGCGTATACATGAAAGACTTCGTACGCTGCCGTTGCTGCGGCAGCTTATGAAACCAAACTTCTAACCGAGAAACGCATGCGGAAGCGCTACGTGCATTGCATTGTTAGCGGGGCTGGTGACGTCACTCCACACTTCGTACTCTGCCGTTGCCGCAGCAGCTTATGCAACCGCAGTCTTTACGGAGAAACGCATGCGGAGAGCACTATGTGGTTATCATCTATCACGTGGTTTTGACACCTGTTTTGTGGTTTTCTTATTGAAAGAAGTGTCAAAACCACATGGCAAGAGATAAGGTGCGCGCGAACGGTGATAAGGCGAGAGCGATGGTTTTCTGTCGACTGTTCTGTCGAATACTGTTGCGTCGACTACTGTTGCGTCGACGGACACGAAAAAATCCGACCAACAAAAAATGTATAAATTAGCTGTAATTTTTTTCCCAACGCCGAATGACGGTTCTGCGTGAAAGGCTGCCCCGGCGGAGTCACAACCTGAACTACGATACACAGACACCAAACTCAGTTGTTTCGACCGTTTTATGACTTCCTTTTCGATGTTTGAAAGGCCATGGGGCATTTAAAAAAGAGAACTTCGTCCAACTTCCCGACTCACCGATCATTTTCAGTGCTACATGTGCCGAGCGCCGCCATATTTTCTGACGGAGGATAAAAAGCCACGAGGCTACATCACTCCCGACTCCGATTTTGGGCATTTCAAGTCGTAGTGCGTTCGCAGTTACGTTAAAAGACACGTTTTACGAATTCCGTTTTTCAATATTAAAGAAATGTCGCTTACAAAGCGTATAAATTTCAAAATGTTTGACGTCACAAATAAAAACAAGCGAGGAGATTAACAAAGTGGAGGAAAAGCGCCAAAAATAAAAAAAAAAAAGCGCGCGCGCAAAATTTTTTTTTTTTTCGTTGTGGTTTTTTTTAATTTTTATTTGTGTCAACGACAACAACTTGCATCGTTTTAGACAACAACGAGAAATACGCCTTTGGGGTGTCAGTGCCCGTTAAAAGTATCATGGATAAAGCATCTAACTATCAAATACAAATTGGTAGCATCGCGAAAAAATACGCAGGGAAAGGGGAAATGGACAGGACGAGCGCCGAACTTCAATTAAACGTTTAATGAAACCAAAATTCCGAGGTAAATTACACCGTCATAGCGTCGACACGTGTTCAAAGAAACTTATTCCTTTCTTCTGTAAATACACCGATGTTTGATTGACACTATTATCACCCTCCTTTCCTGTCTTGTAGGCTTCCAGCAGTTTTGCAGTTTTGTTTAGCATTAGGTTGTCGTCAAGCGAGCAGTGTCAGTAAGGTATTTAGATTTGTTGACGACTACCTTGTGGTAGCCAAAATGCCTGAGGGTGCTTCGCATGATAGCGTTGTCAATTCAGTGTTCGATGTTTTTACGCAACACACTGGGTGACTAGAATTAACACACGAACGCCAAGACGGCATGTTCTTGCAATTTCCTGACCTAAAATTGAAGTTCACGGAGCGCCATATGTGTGTCGGCTCTATCACCCTCGCAATAAGAAGGGACCCTTTTGATTCTTCTCACTCAAAGCTAGTTAAAAGGGGCATCGTGTCTTCGTGTCTGTTGGCTGCCTTAAAGATATCTTGCCATTATAATTTACAGGAGAGCTTTGGGAGGCAGGTTGAACGACTTAACCCGCGGGCTTCCCAGCTTCCGTTTTGTTGGCGGTGGCGAAAAAGCTACTAAGGAAGTTAAAAACGGGACCACAACTACATAGAGAACCAAATAGGAAACCAGAAGTAATTCCTTATATTCACAAGATCTCTCATAATAAGAAAAATATAGCGGGGCGCTTCGATGTGCCTATTGCCTTTTCGACCCCACGTAAGATGTCGCAGTTATGCCCCAGAGTGGCTGAGAGAGGTGGGAGTGGCAACAAATGTGCGATAAATTACAGGAGTCGGGGTGGTCTATCGTATCTATAAATTGCGCAGTCGGGGTGGTCTATCGCATTCCGTTAAGCTGTTGACGAGAATACACCCGCCAGACTGGCTGTTGTGTCAATGATCGCGTACGCGAGCATGCACTTTCGCTGCGGTCTTACCACTGAGGCGCACCTTTTCTTACACTCTCACATGCATGTGTCAGCTGAAATTATACAACACGATTTTGTGCAAGGGGGCTGACAAAGCTGCAAGCGAATAGCTGGAAGCATACGAGATAGGAATGGAGGGTTATAATTGTGTCAGTCAAACATCGGTGCATTTACACAGGAAAGATAACTTTTTGGAGCACGTGTTGACGCTCTGACTGTGTGGTTGGTTACCTCGATGGTTTCTTTTCATGAAAGGGACCATGAAATTATCTTTTTACTTTTGCCACAGAACTTTTACATTAAACCAGCAATGTTCACTGAATGTCGAAGAGGCATCCGTTTTCGTCTCGGTTTAATAACTTCTACACAAAAAAGTAATGAAGTATCGACTTTTTCTTTCTCTCCAACTAACCGCAAAACAAGCTGCGGCGTAATTTTGACGGTCGTGACGTACAGTGACCTACGCTGTTTCCGAAACGGGAAGTTCTCTCGGCAGTAGAAGAATGGGAGCGTTAGTGGCAGTTAGCGGCGGCGAGTTGGCGGTGTGCCGGTAGGTTTTACTGCGCTGATGGCGCAGATGTCACCGATGTATTTTCTGAATCGGCGCCATCGGCGCGATAGCCATGGACACATCGCAGCTGAGCGAGATTCAATGAGATATGTTGCGCTACAGCGACAGCATGGGACTAGTCCCATACGCCGGTATGCCTGTTGGGAAGTGCGGCGAGTCTTCCGGTGAAGGCTCCAGAAGTCAACCCAACTGTCATTGTTGGTAAAAGGCGGCCCGTGTCAGTCGCTTGCAAAGCGACGTAGATCGAGATAAATGGTCAATACTTCAGCTTGGGCGAGTTGGTTAAACATGCTAATACTTCGCAGCGCACAACAGACAACACACCATCAAAACAGATACACACAAAGAAACAACACTCACGCAGCGCTGACTGTCAACTCTCGGATATATTAATCTTCGTTCTTATCTTTCACCCTTACGCACTAAAAAGAAATAAATGTTAACCAAGGAAGAACAGCGAAAGAAAAATAAAAAATAAAAAGAAAAGGGAAAGATTAATATAGGAAAGAAAGATGGAAAGAAATGGAAGAAAATAAGATCTAGTCCTACTACAGTAAAATTACTGAGGAGGTTTTCCTAAATAATATAACTCTTTTCTTGATAAGCTAATCGACGGGGTACTAACGCATACACCGTCTAGCAGGTCTATGCTCGCGGCTTCGATGATTTCTCGAGTTAGTTTGTTGTTGCTTCGTCCCAGTACTGTAGTGGATGTTCCCCCCTTCTGGGCAACTGCACAGTACTGGGACGAAGCAACAACAAACTAACTCGAGAAATCATCGAAGCCGCGAGCATAGACCTGCTAGACGGTGTATGCGTTAGTACCCCGTCGATTAGCTTATCAAGAAAAGAGTTATATTATTTAGGAAAACCTCCTCAGTAATTTTACTGTAGTAGGACTAGATCTTATTTTCTTCCATTTCTTTCCATCTTTCTTTCCTATATTAATCTTTCCCTTTTCTTTTTATTTTTTATTTTTCTTTCGCTGTTCTTCCTTGGTTAACATTTATTTCTTTTTAGTGCGTAAGGGTGAAAGATAAGAACGAAGATTAATATATCCGAGAGTTGACAGTCAGCGCTGCGTGAGTGTTGTTTCTTTGTGTGTATCTGTTTTGATGGTGTGTTGTCTGTTGTGCGCTGCGAAGTATTAGCGAGATAAATGGCCGCGGCGTTTTTCGCGGCCTCGGCGATGCAGGAGAGAGCCGACGTTAAAAAAGATACGTTTGAACTACGAGAGTGTCAGCAAGAGCCACGTAAATACCTGTTCACACTCGTAGCGGACGCGCGCGTTTGATGGAAGTGCTGTATTCGCGCTGCTGGTAAGCGCTTCGGGACCGATCTTTTAAGATTGCAACTCGATACTGACGCGACACTCGGCAAAGGAAGGTTGGACCGGCATTGCACGTAGCTCCCTCGAAATGCTATAGCTCGACAGTGACGTGCAGTCTGTCAGAATAAAAATGGCATACTAATAACAAAGTGTACTATCGCGGACAATATGAGCTGAAACAGCGCTCCGGCCGCCGCACGGTACTACCTGCGCCGCCTGTCGCCTTGCTCCGCACACATGGCGCACCCTGAGTACGAGATAAATTCTCACTTGCGCTCGCTGCGCCACTGCGCTCTTCCGGCCGTCTGCAAGCGAGACGGCGGGTGCGACAGCGGGCATGTGTGTGGTCGGGCGGCGGGGGGAACAAAATATTACACTTGTCGTCTCTCGTTTGGAATTGATTTACTTTATCGCGCAGAATCCAGTAAAAAAAGCGCTAACTGGTGAAGAAAAAATATTGAAATGTCTTAAATTTCAGCTGCGATTATCGTTTTTGAAACTCACATCAAAAACGTTGCAGGTTGTTTTTGTTTGATTATAGGTGCATGCACAAAGTAGGACATCGCAAAATATTGGCCAAAATCTGTATGCCGGATTTAATCCGGCTCCGAAGTATTTACTTTTTTTTTATTTTTCATTAATCACAAATGTTTAAAATTAAAAAAAAAAAAAAAAAAAAAACGGGAAGCGTATACATGTTATTGAGAAGCTTTGTAAGCTTGATTGGTATGAAAAGGGTCAGAAAGTTTTATTTCTTTATTACTGGGCCCACGTGTTTGTTTCAAACAAAACAAGTTGCTGACAAAACACCAGTTCTTTTTTTTTTTTTTTTACAAATTCCTAGTATTAATAAAGTGGAACAAACAGTCATGTATCTGCCAGGAGAAGGAGATTGAAACTTAATCGAAAGAATTTTTACAGAGGACAATGTCAGACAGAAAAGATTAATAGTCGGCGTGGAATTTCAACTGCACTATACAGGAAGTTCGGGATCAAGGAAACATTACACAAAAGTATGCTTGGTTAACGGCGTCAAACAGTGTGTCGCAACCGTAGTATCAAGCTTTGTTCCAACCGGCAGAAGTCCGCTTCAGTGGGTCCTGAGGCGCAGTAAAGCTTACAAAATAATTTAATACCGCGCCATTCTCCCCTGACCCGCAACCACGGCTTCCATCCTGTCGGGCAAGAAATCATAGAGCGCGTCCACGAGATCTGACTCAGCCCCGAAGCCACTCCCATTCACTTCATTGCTTTCCACAATTTGTGGGCAGTGGCGTGGTAGAGGGGGACGCCGTGACATGGCTACCTTGATGCGCCTCCAAATGTTTTCGATGATATTCAGATCGGCTCCTTTTGGGGGCAAAGGCAGCTTCGTCAGGCAGCTCTCCTCGAGGAGATACGAGCGTGACAACGCATTTTCCACTTTGGCGCTTTCTTGAAATGCACTGAAATGCATGTTAGCTGAAAACGTGACCATTAGGCTACACGGCACAGGAATGGTGATGGTGGTTCCGTCGGCCGATATTTTCGCTAGCAGACGGCCGGAAGAGCGCAGCGGCGCAGTGAGCGCAAGTGATAATTTATCTCGGCCTCAGGGTGCGCCGTGTTTAGGGAGCGATGCGACAGGCGGCGCAGGTAGTACCGTGCACAGGCCGGAGCGCTGTTTCAGCTCATATTGTCCGCGATAGTACATACCGTGTTACGAAGGTAATCCATACGGCGTTTATTTGAGCTCTACACTCTTAGAAAAAAGGATAGGATAGTCCTCCCTTAAGGAAGGAATGGTCTTGTAACCTATGTTCCTTTAGAAAGGGAGCAACTTTCGTCCCTGAAGCAGGGGAGCAAAGTTCCTCCGTCGCTTGCATCACAATATGGCGGCTCCGAATCGAGCAAATCGAGCCCAATAAGGCTTGACGAGGACGCTACGTCTCTTGTACGGGACGAGAGGAGCAGCAAATGTGTGTGTGTAAAACGTTTAATGAAAAAAAGAGAAGTGGTCGCACTTGCGCGTGACTTCTTTATAAAAGCGTAACACGAGCTTTCCGCGAAGTGTGTTTATTTCATCTCTAATTATGCTGCATCTGTAATTATGCTACAAAATGTGGATCTGAATATTATTTAACAAAACTTTCGGAAACATTCGCCGGCTATTTATTGTTTACGATCGCGGTGCTGGTGAGGGAGGCTCTTACCCAATAGGCGACGTGGATTCGGCTGACGTGCTGCATTTCCGCGGATGCATCGCAGTGAAAAGGCAGAGAGCTTTCGAAGGAAAGAAGGCGCAAAAGAGTTCAGTTTTCTTTTAAAAGTTCTATAGCAAATAAGTTTTTTTGTCTCCCTATTTTTGTGTTTTTGTGTTTCTTCTCACACCTTTTACGACGTGCGGCGGATGAAATTCGATTTTAAAATCATTTCATGGTCTCATTAGACTTTCAGTTGAAGTTCGGCGCTCGTTTTGTCCATTTCTCCCTTTGTATTTTATTGCGCGCTGCTACGAGTCTGTTATCACGAACCAAATCGCATGCATCGCTACATTGATTAGCTATCGAATGAAGGCTCAGAAGAGGCGCGTTTGGATAGAAGCGAATAAGCTGGCTTCCAGAAGGCGCGATTTCAGGAAACGACCACTTACCGTCTTGTTCAGTCGTGAAGTTTGTCGAGAACTCTGGACCGGGTTTGACGGTCACAGCATGTACAGAGATGATGTAGACGGTGTATGGACGTAGCTTTTCGAGGTTGACGCGCTGCGACGACATGGGCACAATTAGTTTGGTCTCGGCTTGTTCGATCACACGGCACGGGATGACCGGGCGCAGTGGTCTGTAGACGACTCCGTAATCACGAATGCGACCATTGGGCGTGGCCGGTGCTAACCAGGTGAAGCTCGCCTGCCGTGCGAAGCTTCTTGTCATCTGAAGTTGCCGAACTTCGCTGGGCGCTGCATGGAAAAAGAAATACCGCAGAAGTAACCCTCTGGTAATTCTTGTTTGTTCGTTGGCCCTTTCATTATACTCTGTTTCACTTGCACTGGACTGCTTTAAGCAAGGGCGGGTAGCTTTTGCCTGTGTCTCACAACCGTCCCAATCTCGCAGATTGTCGAGCGACTGTAAAGCGCCTAATATTCTGTGTTTATTTTTTCCAGGAGGCAGCTTTCAGGAACTCAGGGAATGATGTCACTTAAAAAACTAAGGAAGTGGCCGAAAGCTGCTGGAACGTCATATTATGCCGCCAACTCTGCGGTTCAACATCTAGTGTTCGACGCTTATCGTCCCTGCGTGGGAAGCCCCGCTGAACTTCTATACGGCAAGCAAGTATTCTAATATGCGTCTCTGGCGCATTGGGACGCCAAGAGGGACACGGGAATCAAACGGCAATAGAGAGAACGTGTAGATAAGGCGCAATGACAAGGCAGCGAAGCTCGCGCCAACATTGGTTCAAGTCGTGGGGAAACAAACGCAGGAGGTGCGCGAACAGCAGACGAACTTGCATGCCATATAGATACTAGTGAACGTACCGTCCTCAGCGGACCTGACTGTCCACAGACTCGTCCACTGACTCGATGTACCGTCGGGCGTGTCCAGACGGAGCCGAACGGTCAGCTCCGTGAAGGGACGCGTGGGCACGACGAATCGGTCGGTGGCATTCACACCGGGTTCGGTCAGGTTGAGGGACTCCGTGGTCCCGTTCACTTCCAGGGTGACGTTGGCGCTCCAGCAAAACCACGACTCTCGAGGTGGGTTCTGCACACGTGCGACGCCAAGTGCGACAAGCTTTGGAGTGCTGTTGTCCAGTAAATTAACCTCGAAAATTGCACAACCGAGCGAGCGAAGTGTACCAGCACGAACTAAACAAATATAAAATGCAAATTGCAAATTCCGCACTAAAAAAAAAAAAAAAAAAATCCGTTTGTCAAAGGTTTTTTGACGCTTTAAGAAATCTTTTAGTTTGTTAAGAACGGTTTACTCTCACGCACTATCGCCTCCTGGTGCACTAGAAAGGCAAGTGGGCGATGAAGAACTCTTTCCCATCAAAAAAGGAGCTTAAAAGCACACCTTACAGGTTTTTCACGAAGAAGACTTTTAGGGGGTGCTGAAGGGGATACTTCAACGAAATCTGAAATATACCCGTGGTGTTAAAAAATAGGTCGAATATGATCCACAATATCGGTAAATGACAATCGCACGTTTGTATTTTGAGCCTGGGTGGCTGTATTTTTCGTTATAAACGGCCCACTCTGGCAAGCGCTCGGAGAACAGCCAGCTGAGAGCACGTGACATCGGCTGCAATCGTGACGTAGTTCGTCTCGGGACGAGCAGAGCTGCGGCGAGGCTGACGTCGAGAGGATGTCGCAGTCATTCCAGCCACCGAAGTGGCTGCTTTTGTACGAATTTTGAGTGACGGGTTAATCTTCTATAATCTTGTAGGGGGACAATAGCGACTTCTGTTACACGCAAAAGAGATTCTCGGGGGAGAGGGGAGTTCCTCCTTCTTCTCTTCTCTCGTCGTGGCTGGAGGTGAGACAGTTACCGTAACTAGCTGTCAAGGTTCCTAGACGGGCATTACAAGTGAGGCGTTAGCGGCATCCACCAGGGCCCGTTTTCTCGAACCCGAACTGTGGGTTGAAGTTAACTATTGTCCCTAGAAGGGGGAATTCTAGGTCACGTTACTGGGAGAGCAGGGGCGCCGAGGGAGGAGCAGTACCTACAAGCAAAATGGCCGCGACGTCGCTTAATGAGGGCTAATAGTTCTGCTCGGTTCTGCTGAACATTAATTTCGATCTGGCTGTTATATTAATGACGCACCATCAACCTATGATCACGTCAAGCAAAGCAGTAGTTCAGAGGGACTACTAAACTAAACGACGGCAGCATTCCGCGAACGCATCACTCTTCAGCGGTCCGGGATCAAAGACATATGACGGTACATAAGCCTTGCAAGTGTTTTTATGGTGAGTAAAAAAATGTTTTGCGAACGAGTGTTGGTATATATTTAAACTAACACGTTTAATTTGTTACACTACGCACGCCAACTCGTGAGCAGCGATTACTTTGCGAAGAAAGGGGGTTATCCTCGATAAAGTCTTCGTTCCGAGTGAACAGCTGGGACATTGTACTGTTTTTTTGTTCGCAGTGCGCCGACAGAATGCCGACAGCATCGAGGTTTCTAGATATCCCCGGTGGCCAGCAATTCAACGGTGACGAGAAGCTTAGATTCTCGTCACCGGTGGATCGGTTGGGCAAACGGAGGGCAAACAAATGAGATCTGCAGGAATCGCCAAAAACCTGCATCGCAAGGAACAAAAACGAGACTACAGCACCGGCGTTGCCAGACTGGAAGGCACACGGGAAAGTTATGCGTTGTTTATGGCGAAACATATTGAAGGAAATGTTTCTTACATTTTTTAATATTCGTCGACAAAATCTACCATAGTAGCTAACATTTCTTCGTACCATCTGAAGCAAATAAATTGGTCTTCAAGTACAACATTGCTATATTTTGACTTAAAATTCCATACTAGATCAATAACAACCAGCGGAAAAAGAGGATAAACAAAATGACTGGCTTGTTTCACCGATAGATGGCGCATCTTACTGCCCAATCAAAAATAATTATTGTTGTTCTATATCCAGCCGTTTATTACAGTACCTAGGTACTTTTTCCTTCCTAGGCACCGTGGTTTACCAAAATGGGTTTGCCATCGCTTCGAGGAAACCGGCCCAGGTGCTTTTTGCTAATCGTTTTATTCGTTTTAAAATTCTTTTTCGTGTCTTTTGTAACAAGATATTGGTTTGTCCGATACGACACTGCTCCTTGGAACACATATAGACCAAAAAATAAGCGCCGAAGTTTCGTTGTAGTATCCAAATTATGGATAAGCCGAAGAACCCCAAAGTTTTTTTTCTTTTACGTCCAGATTTTTTTTTTCTGCAGAAGCCGTAACATTGTTGCGGGCTGTGTGACGTCACCATTGATGTTTTGCGGTTTCCGGAGTCGCAGAGGCAGGGCAGTTTTTTTTTTCGCCTCTCTGTTGCCCCGCCAACGCTTTCAAAATCAAACCATAAGTATTCGGGAGTTCCACTCTACTTTTGTGTCGTGTCGCAAACGCAAAAAAAAAAAACAAAAAAAAACGTGGTCGCCTTTTTGTGTGACCAGCTCGGCTAGCTCTCCAAACCTTCCAAAGTGAACCGCAAAATTAACGAGTTTTCGTAGGCTATTTTCCCACCTCCACTACGCTCTCCGGGACGAAGACTCCACTACTGCGCATGAGCGGCGTTAGCCTTGCCAGCAGAGTCCCGGATATCATAGCGGGTTGCGGGAAAATGTTGCGGGACAATAGAAACGATCTACGAAAACTCTCTATTATATTGTTTCTTACGTCTCTCAACGCTCTCCGCAACTCGCTACGACTAGCGGCGTCTTCGTTGCCGAGAGCGTTGCGGAGCAGGGAAAACGATTTACGAAAACTCCTCACTGCCTCTCGCAACGGGTAGTGGAAGTTGCGAGTGCTTCGCGGTTTCTGTGTCCCGCAGTCAGCAACCCACAATCTGATTTAGTTTGAACCAGCCTTCAGTCTCCTCCGGTATTTCTTAAGGCGGTGAACCAATTTTCAAGTATTACGGCTTCTGGCCTGAACAAAGCTTACAAAAAGAATCAAGGTGAAGATCTGTCTAAAAAAACACATGCAAAAAAAGATTTACATTAAATGCATGGAAAGAAATGGACAGCAGGATAACAGGGACGAAGGGAGGAACGAGATGGACATTCAAGTGCCGACTTTCAAGGGTAATCACACGGGGGAGAAATCCTTATTTTTGATTCCAGGGATGCGCATCACGCGGCAACAACGTTACGCTTTTGCGCGGAGCCGCGCTGGACGTCAATGGAGGATAGGGGAGCTTTTGCTCGGGCTCCACAAACACGCCCCCGCCTTGTCGTGGGATCTATTAGAGGCGAAGCTCCTTAGGGTCTAGCCTTGTCCGTCCGGCGTCCGTGCTCACATCGATCTGGCTGGTGCTCGTGCTCGTGCTCGTGCTCCTGAGCTCACGTACTCACGTGCTCGTGTAGGGCAAAAAATAAAAATAAAATGATGAAAAAAAATGTTAACGCAGTCGAAAGGATTCAAACCTGTGCGGGGAGGCCCCAATAGATTTCTAGTCCATCGCCTTAAACACTCGGCCACGACTGCGGGACGAGTAGGGGGCTCTGAGATGTGGTAGTAACTCAAGAGCTGGGGATGTCATGGATGAAACGTTGCATGTAGCCGCTCAGCGTCTATACAGGAGAGGGCGCTGCGTTCAAATGCGAATATAATCGCGTTAAACTTTGCATGCATTGGCTCAACGTTTATAGATGAGAGGGCGCTGCGGTCAAATGCTCAAATGCGTATATAACCACGTTCCATACCACACATTCTCTTTCTGACATGGATGAAAACGAACGAAAGGCTCGGCATTCTGCGGCTCGCCGTCTACGCAGACAAGCACCACCAGAGCTTCGCCCCAATCAACATCATTCACCACGCGAAGATGCGATCAATGTTTTTGCAATAGACCCTTCCCGAAATTCAGTGCCATCTGGTGGCTATAATGGCAGTTTAACATTTGCCGTACTAATGGCGGCAATGAAAATGTAGTCTGCCATATTTTATGGGGCGCCGTCACTTTAGCAAGTCAATAGCAAATGACAGTGTGCGCTTCACTATACATTTCCTTCTCGACATCTTTTAGTGACAATAGAAACGAAGATGCAACTAGTCAGAACGAAACGTCAACCCACGTACACGGCTTGATAAAGTTATACAAATCAATGGCCTTGGAGCACCTTGATGCTACCAACAAATTGATTGGGCCCGAGCTTGAAATGAACACTTACGCAGATCGTGCTTTCAGTTCCTGCTTCATATCGTACTAACGTCGCGAATGTATAAGCCTCGAATTATCTGCGGAGGAGCATCTTCAACTTCTTCCTTCATCAGTAAACAGAAGGCCGCCATTAGTACGGCACAAATGCCATTTTTCAGATGATGATAGTGATCAAAGTGGCCAGACTGAATTTCGGAAAGGGTCTATTGGCGGTATTTGGTTCGCGTGTCTGGCAAACTTACAGATTTTGCTCAGCGGTATACTGGCAGTAACATCGGGATCGCCTAAATTGTTGTGACTTGCGCTGCTTGCGCGTGTCGGCCGAGGCAACCGAAAGAATCTTCGATATTCATCAATTGGCAACTTTCAGCGATGGTGGTACCACGGTGTGAGAAACGAGCTCCCCAGCTCCTGGATGATTGGCTTCAAATTAAATGTGCTTGGTTACACCTCCTGACGCGGAAGTATGACCGTAAGGCTCTCATATCACTCGTATTTCCCAAAATTAGAATTACATCAGCTTCACAGACTGAACCTCGTTCAGCAGTTCTACGATATAATCATCCAGATCAGAGCCATTTTCATAGGAACTAGAGCGGCCCCTATAGGCTGTAAAAGTTGCGAATGTCGTCCTCAAGCGCTCTTCATACAACTGTTTTTCGACACGTCCTTTGCGTTGCATCCAACCATTCAAGAAGCATCTTTCTTTTAGCCGGAAGCAGTTCGTCGTCTTGCGAATCTAACAGCGCTGCAGCAGTAATAGCTTATCGTCGTTTCATGTGCGCCTCCACTTTTCTACTCTCGTCAGCGCGTACTGAGCCCTGTTGTCGAGAGTGCGACCACTCAATGCGTCTGATAACACTGATATCCCTTCGATTATTTTAGGCAATGACCGTAATCTAGGTGAATACAATATTGTAGGTAACATTTCTCCACGTGAAGCTTGAGTAGGTCTTGATCGAGGACAGCTTAAACTCGGGATTTTTTGGTTCCCTCCAGATTCATAAAGCAAACTCGGGTGTTGCATCTTAGATGTTCTTTTCTCTTTTTTGTTTTGTCAGTACACACTGGAAACACAATATTATAATGATCACAAATAGTGTACACTCTAAAACAGCTGGAGCGTCTACCTCACCGCAAAGCAGTTGAGAGAGTCAATCACCACAATCTACGGCGGGAGCTTGGCGAATGACAAGGCTGCCTCCAGATTTCTTAGAGGCGAGAGCCGTTTCTACTGCGACATGAGAGAGTTGGGCAATATGTTGAGCATGCAGATAGTCTCCAGCTACTGCAGGCTCAAGAAACGCAGGGCGTGGCCTACTATGTTCGCACTCCTTGCTTCGTCATTTGTCCTCCGGCTTTCTTATCAACAAATGCCGCCATCTCAGTGGCTGGGGAATGCGTAATGGTGGCGTTATTGCCGCACTCAGCCAACTGTGTACCCTAAACTCTAGAAAAAAAAAATGTTCGTGAGTTTATTTTTCAGCAAAACATGAAGAGAGCCAATAACGGCTTAAAATACAAGAACTTGAACAAACGACGAAACTCTAAATACGATTAGATTTGAAAAATCCTATGTGAGCATGGGCAGTGAGCAACTGAAGCATCAAGACTCGTTCACACAGTTTCGTCGACTGCGTTGCGCTGCGTTGCGTCGTACAGCACAGCGCCTCCCCATTGGATCGTCGTAAGGGTCGCCATGGCAACATCTCGACGCAAGCAGTCTTAACGAGGCGCAAGTGGTTGCACACGCACTGGAAAGCAACTGAGCGAACGAGCCTTCATCGTGATTCGCATCGCTTTTTTCAGATATGAGCTCATTTTGAGCTTCGTCATTTGCTGGGATCCTTCTTTTGGTCGTTGTTATTGGCTGCTTCCCCGTTCTTCCAAAAAATTAACTGACGGCCATTCTTTTTACAGTGCACGTTTGGAATGTAGGAATGAAATAAACGCGCATGGGGGGGGGGGGGGGGGGCTTTACGCGCCATATGTTCCATCAGTCACCTCCTTCTGTGGTAAACTTAAGAGTTGTCCGCGTGTGACACAGTATACAGAACTAGGAACTCACCTCCCACGTTATTAGTACGCTGTCAGCGCTGGAGTTGTCAATCTTGACGCTATTTGGAGGAGATGTGGGCCCTGCAATCGGAGCACCTCATTTACAATAAATGGTGACGCACAAAGAAAGAATTAAAGCTCGGACGCTTTGCACCCTTTAAATTTTAACAAAAAACGCTGAGATACAGAAATACACGCGCGACGTACAAATAACTGAAACTGGAAAGAGGGGAAGAACAAAGGGCGGACCATTTTTTTTTTTCTGCTTGTAGATGAATATCTTCAGTCGCGCTGTAAGTTTGAGCAAAATTATTATGCTTACAAAGCTAGGGTAGTAATAGACCGAGCTCACCAGGAGTTGCGCGACGCCATCGCTGCCGCGGTGCATTCTGGTACCTGTAGTTTTCCTCAGTTTTCCGGCCGCGCCAATGCACAATGTACGCCCGGCGTTTTGAAATTTTCGGGTTAGCACGAGACTTTTAGCCGGGTGTTTACTCATGGTTTTCAATGGATGGCTTCACCTGTTCTATGCTACGGTGCTATAGGTACAGAACGAGGCAAAAAGGCCTGGGATATTATGTCTTCCCAAAAGAAAGCAGCATGGCATAGAAGGGTAAACAGAGCCGGACAGAGCGGCAGGAAAAATAGCGTTTTTCAAATTGCTTTGCGATTTGATTCATAATTTATATCCACCCTATTGCACGTCAGCTAAAATGTGTAAGGTTACAGGGCACGAGACATAGAGCGTTCCTAAAGTGTTCCGTACGTTGGAATATCTCTGAGCACTCGCTCCGTAGCGGATTATCCTCTGGTCTGTCTCGAATGGGACCTCCACACTGCTTTGCGGAGGCCGTTTTTGATACACTTTTTGCTTGATTTATTTTGGTGGTTATAACTGTTATTGCGACGACATTTTTCAAGCACACCCGTGCTTCAAAAAATCAGA
Source organism: Ixodes scapularis (assembly GCF_016920785.2). Taxonomy (NCBI): domain Eukaryota; kingdom Metazoa; phylum Arthropoda; class Arachnida; order Ixodida; family Ixodidae; genus Ixodes; species Ixodes scapularis. The sequence goes on from NW_024609884.1 coordinate 81,801,669, forward strand.
ACAATTCCTAAAAAAAAAAACAGCAGCGATTCCCGATATGCATCACTTGAAATAAAACAACTTTTTGGGAAGCAGTCTTCATTTTTTTTTTATACAAAACGGGAAAATACCACATATTGAAATTTATAAGCTCAACACTTACTGCCAAAAATGCAAAAAACGAACCTTATCTATTTTGCGGTGGTCTATTAGGCTGACGTTACTGATCCGTTCTGCATTAACGCCAATCGAGACCGCCGTAAAAGCTTCCACCGTAGGGCGACTGTTAGCGTTCGGAGCTTCCGCAAAAGAAATAAAACTGAATAGAAACTGTTCACGAAAGACCATCTACACCCCAAGTTTTCAGGTATCTGGTATGGTTGCTTCTTTTTCACAGATGCCAATTTTTACGGCGCGTTAGGCATGGCCTAACACGCCGTGTTCAGATGTGGATCATTTCTTCTTTGTGTGCAGGCTTCTCCCCGCAGTTCATCTGTACCCTGTCGCACAGGCTGTCAACCATAATGAAATAACTTCTAGAAAACTGTCGCTCACCAAGAAAGTCTACTTAGCTCCTCTTGCTTTAATGTTGATTAAACGTTATGCACAAGACTGAGCACTACCAAGCTCAGGTTTTCACCAACATGCACATTTGATGCAGTTCCACGGTGCTACACCATGAGCCGATGGTCGGGGGACAATCAGCTCGATGGTCCCTCGAATTTTCTTGTTCTTTGCATTGCACTCGATGTTCACTTGTTTCCGAGTTAATTGAGACCTCCGAGCAGGCGGAATGCTCCAGTAGTGGCGTCGTTGTCTTTTCCCCGCGGCCGCAGTGGGACCACCGCGTGAACCGCAGTGAGCTCACGCGTTCACGAAGACGAAGAAGCAGACGACGGCGAAAACACTGGGTTGTGTATATGTTTATACAGCCTAAAACTTGGTCTGCCTCAACAGGCGACGAGTCTTCCTCCCTGCTGTAGATGAGCAATTTATCCAGTGCAGTACAACCGCTAGCCTGGGCTCTATAACGTGCACCACGCAGTAATGGTACACGACCGCACGCCGGTACGATGCTCATCCAGATCGAAACGGGCAGGGGTGGGGATTCAACCCAGGATTACAGTGTTCCAGGATTCTGGGTACTGCAGCGCGAGCTTTCGCTCCACGTGCTCCGAGCTGGTGTGCGCTAACCGCCTCGGCAACCGATCCCCCCGGACGACGACGACGCAGACGACAAAGCGATTATAAAGCGATAAGACGACTGGAACTACTTTTCTGCGCTTGTTGACAAACTAAGGCATCACAAACAAAACATCTTATGAGGTACAGACATGCAGGAGAATCCAAGCTGATACCGAGGCGTCCAAGCGATAATCTACGATGACGTACGCGCAGCCCTTTGTAGCCGGGAAGCTCGAAATGGGGGACAACAAGTAGCATGGCGGCGGCACAACTTCCGGAATGCGCGCGCCTGCGCAGTTCGCTTGGTGACATCGGTCTATTTTGTTTTGGGTTTGCTCATTCAGCCGGACGTTCACTGGTGGCCGTCGCTGTGTGCGCAACTGCTAGACCGTGCTGATGGCGAGCTTCCACTGTTCAATAGTGACAGATGTGCCAGTTGGAACATGACTTATTTTCACAAAATGCGCCGCAAGACAAGGACAGAGTAAGTGAGACAACACGAAGCGCTTCGTGTTGTCTCACTTACTCTGTCCTTGTCTTGCGGCGCATTTTGTGAAAATATTCCACAGTTCTTTTGCAACGTGCATATTTCACATCATCAAAATTGGCTGTCTATAGTAGCCTATTAATGTGAGCTCGTTCTGAGCATGCCCTCTAAATAGCGCCCTCAAATAATGCGTCCTATCATAGCCTCCTCTATACTGACAAAGCCTGGCAGATTGTCACGTGACGCGGCCGCCGAAAGTGAAAAGGTAGAGCGGCAGACTATGATGATGATGATGATGATTTTATGGCTGTTCCCTTTGAAGCGGGCGGTTTGGATAGAAACCAGACCTAGCCGAATAAAAACGGAGAGAAAAAAAATTGCACTACTGTAGCATTCTTCGCCACCAGTCCTCCAGCCTCCTTTTAGTCCTCTCGACTGCGTCGCTGCACCTCCAGCCGGGCTGCAGTGCCACTGCAGCGCCATTTAAGTCCGCACTGGGCCAGCACACAGCATCCCTGCCTGTGTCCCCAACTCGGAAGCCAAGGGCTTCTGCCAGAAATTGTTCGTGTGAATGTGCCTCGTCTAGATGCAGCCCGTTGTCTGGCGCCTGGCCCCAATCCGCCGGGTGTCTTGGTACGAGACTTGGGCAGGAGAGCACAATATGCTTGATAGTTTCCTCGGTTTCGCCACATGCCCGGCATGATGTTGATTGTACCTGTTGGTCAAAACGCTGCCTGTACACTAGCGTTCTTAGCCCTCCCGCACGTGCTTCAAAAAGCAGGCGGCTGCCCAGGCTATTATCATACAGGGTTGTCTCTGTCGATATTTCATTTTTCCAGCGGTTGTACACTTGCAGGGTTGACTTTGAGCGGGCCGCCTCCGACCACTGCACAGCCTCTTCCTCGCGCACTCTCTTCCGCACCTCCAGTTCCCACTTTTGCTCTGTAGTGGCAGCCAAGGGCACAGTAAAGAAGCCATATTTCTTTTCCAGCTGGTACAGTCGCTTTCTCCACTTTGTCTGCATCCCTGTCAGGTGTATGTACACAAATAGTCGTTTGGCCCACCGTCCTCGGTCCATGAGTCGCAGACGCCCGTCGTAGTCGATCTTGCTAGCTGCTTCTCTGGCTTCAAACGATGACCATCCAAGATCTCCTTGGACAGCTTCGTTCGCCACCATGCCATGGCAGCCTAGGGCCTGCCTCCCAACTTCGCGCTGCCGGCGCTCCAGAATGTCCCTCACGTCTCCAGGAATGCACACAACAGCATTAGCAAACGTTAGGCCAGGGACCATGGCTGCTTTCCAGGGTTCCCTTGTAACCAGAAATCGATTGCAGCTCCGTAGGTTGTGCTTGCGAAGGACACTGGTGTTTCGCACGGCCGTCTTTCTGACGTGGAGATGGTGTTCCGCTAGGTATTCTGGCTTATTTGTGAGTAGAATACCCAGGTACTTATAGGTGCCTTGCAGGGGGATTCGTTCGCCCTTCAGCACGCAGTGACCAAGACGCGGCTCTTCAGGTCCGGCTAGTTGCACGACTGCCGACTTTTTGCTGTTGAAGCGAAGGCAGCGCGCATCCGCCTCTTCTACACAAATGACTAAAAGCTGCTGTAGTGACTACACTTTCCGCTGTAAGTACGATGTCATCCGCAAAGGTGAGACTTGGTAGCGTCCAGTTCACTGGCTCTCCTTTTTCTAAATGGGTGAAAGAGAATCCTACCCCGACTGGAGCAAGCGCCTGTCTAGCCCCGACACATAGAGGATGTATAAGAGAGGAGAAAGCGGACAGCCTTGTCGTAGACCTCTTGTTACAGTCACTTGCTCCGATTTGGCACCATTCATCTCTGTTGTCACCGCGTTGCCCGAATACAGACATCGGACGAGGGCCAACCACTGCCGTGGCATGTCTAACTGTTCTAGGTGCTGGAGCAATAACTCGTGAGGTACACTGTCGTAAGCTTTCGCAATGTCAAGGAAGCAGCACAGGAGTTTTCTTCCTTCCTTGCGGGCGACCTCAATACACTGGGTGATAGTAAAAATGTTGTCCTCCAGTCGGCGACCCCGACGGAAGCCTCCCTGCAGCTCCGTTAACACCCCATTCTCCTCTGCCCATGCTGCCATGTAATCTTTCACTATATGTGCGAAGGCTCTGTAGATGGTGGAAGTCACTGTAAGTGGCCGATAGTCCTGAAGATGTTGTCGGTTGCCTCCCTTCTTAGGGACCAAGACAACCCGACCAAGCCTCCAGTCTTGGGGCACGGGTTCTGAGCCACTGAAGATTGCACTGAAGATCTCTACCATCTGCTGCCTTGTCTTCGTTCCCATCGATTTAAGAATCGAAGCCGGAATCCCGTCCAGGCCCGGAGACGTAGACGTCTTCAAATGCGCGAAGGCCCGTAAGACTGTCACCCACCTGATGACCTCCTCCTGCGAGTGTTCTGCTGTGTGTAGCGTCGGTTGAGAGGATGTATCCTCTTCGGTGGTAAAGTTCTCCCTCAGGTAATCCGAGAGGTGGGTGCCAAGGTTGCTAGGTTCCTCCCCTGTGCTTTCGTCAATAATGGCTGCTTCCTGGTCTCTACCATCCAACGTTCCGAGGTAGGCCCAGAACTTCCTCGGTGCGTCCCTGCCGCTGCATCTAATGTCCCGGACAGTGGCCAGATCCGCAGTCCTTATCTTCGGTTGAACCAACTGTTTAGCACTGTTTTTCAGTACTTGATAACTGTGCCATTTTTTGTCAATCTCGTGTGTCTCTCCTGTACGGAGCGCCATTCGGTGATGCAGGTTAGCATCCTGCCGGGCATGGATGGCTGCCTTGACCTCACCATCCCACCATCTCTTACGTCGTCTGCGTCCAGCGAGCCTTTTTGGTCGTGTCGCTTAATCAGGTCTTTAAGCACTGTGATGTAGGCTTGATATCCAGTCGCCTGTTTCCTGCTTTTACTGTTCTCAAATGTCTCCATGATAGTCGCCACTGTCCGCTTGCTCAAATAAGTTCGCCGTGGGCGTTGATATCGTTCCTGTGTCTTTTTCCAAGTGGCCTTACTGAAGTCCAACCTGAGGCGATTATGATCACTGCCAAGGCTGTGCTCGCCGCCCTCGTCTATCAAAACTCGAGCAATGCTTTTCCCGAGACGGTGAGACGCTAAAGGATAATCAATACAGGTTTTGCTTCCTCGAGCGCACCATGTGAACTGTCCCTCACATGTTGACCGCAGGTTGAGTACCTCAAGTTGCAGCTCTTCCGCTAGCCATAGGAGCCGCCGCCCATTACTGTCCTCCCACCCGTCCAACTCACCAAGATGGCCGTTGAAATCTCCCATGATCAAAATATTCTTACCGACGCCGAGGGCCTTCGCATCACTGGCAATACATGTCACACTCGCTTAGTTCTCATCCTCCCGCGCACTTCCCACAGCAAGATAAACCACGCACACTGCCACTGGATACTGTAACAGTTCTCCTGTCACCCAGATGTGGCCTTGGCAGGTCTTGTTTTCCCTCTGCCAGGATGCCGAGCTGCGGCATAGGATTCCTACTCCCCCTCCTTTTCGCTGACCTTCCTGCCGGTTGCACCCGGTCCACTGCCAGTCCGGGTGAATAGGCGGTTCCTCAAGGTCACGAAGGTGTGTCTCTGCAACCCCAAAAAGCACGATGCTCTCAGTGTCCATTACTTGATAGAGCTCCTGCCATTTCTGCTCCCGTCTTGCTCCCTTGAGGTTGAGAAACCCAACTCTTTCCGTCACCGTGTTTTGGTGTTTCCGCCGTCTTCTCCTCACAACTCGGCCCTTCACTAGATCACCGTCATTACAGCGTCTGGGTTGTCTTACTCCTGTCCGGTGGTCTCCAGCTGCCTCCGAACAGTCTGTGCCACCATGGCCTGTATCCATGGGGGTGGGTCCAGTGGATAGCACCCTGGTATACTCGAGTTGGGCACAAACGGGTATAGTCCCATATTCATTTGCCGTGGGTTCGGCATCGCCACCCATGGTGGGTCCATCCAAGTTGATGGTGGCATTTGTCTGAGATGGAGGCACGTCGGTACCGGGACCGCTGGGGTTCTTTCTCTGGATGGTGCTAATTCCCGCATGAGAGACTTCTTTTCTGGGAGCGCGCTCCCCTGCATTGTGGCGCATTCCATGATTGGCCGCACCACTTGACCCCTGGTGTCCGACTTGAATCTCGGCCGGGGGGGGGTATCCCATCCAGGTCTCTCTGGACGGCGACGGAGCTTCCGGTCTGCTGTCGTGCACCTGACTTCCTTCCAGGCCTCGGCGAAGTACCTGGTGGTGTACTACTTCTTCTGTATTTTGTGTCAGGCTTTTTCCGTCCAACTGCTTGGGATACCAATGACCTCCTGTGTTGCTTCTCCTCTTCCTCCGTTCGCCTAAAAAAGTTTCCGCGACTTCTGCTAAACGGCCCGTCACCACGTGGGTACCTTCTTTATTGTAATGCAGCCCGTCCTTCTTTATTGTGGCTGTGATCGCTAGGTCCCGAGTTAGGTCCACATATTTGGCTCGTATTTTTTTGCACATTTTTTTGAGCCCGTTACATGACTATAGTCATGTAACGGGCGCCCCGCTGCGGCGACACGCCGAAACACACTCGTCCCGAGCGATGGAATGTCCGCTCGTGCTTCTCATGTTCCTCGGGCTACCGCTTCGTTTCCCGTTGGGTTTGAAAACAATGTTTCGGGTCCTCACGGCTGCAGAAGCTGTGCGCTGAACACCAGGTTTTGCGAGAAATGCTCCGTGCTACCAGATTCACGCGCTCCAAATCTGCGACCAGGCACTCTATGGCTCCTTCATCGAACTGCCAGGCTTTGTGAGTATAGAGGAGGCTATGGTCCTATACATGTTTTGAGACAGCTGTGCATGGGCGCCGCCATAACAGCCCTTCAATTTTTGTTTCCTCTTATTTTGTTCGGTTCACTTCATCATTGCCACTTTAGGTGCTACTGCGTCCATCTCCCCACCTTAGGCCTTTGCGGAGGCTAGTCAATTCCCGCTTCAGTGGCTCGGCATCTCAGTAAGATAGAAGGTCAACAAGGGCGGCTCAGTCTGGCGCGTGTTTAAAGTGTCTATACTTCGTCTCACCTTAGCATAGACTATTGTTAGCCGCGCATGCTAAAAGCGCAAGCAACTTGCTTTGGATGAAGCCTCGGCGACTGCACGAGCGCTCGTGCAGCAAGTGCTCCAGTCAAGGCAGTCAGGTCTAGCCTCTCGCGCTTGCACAGCCTTCGCAGTTAGCCCATAATAAGGTGAGACGAAGTATAGTCAGCCCCATGGGCGTTTGGTCTGTCCGTTCTAGACAAGAAATTTAGCCAATGCAGTGTACCACTGCTATACTTTGTTTCACCTTATCATGTACCGCAGGAAAGGCTACAAGCGCGAGCTCCTTGCTCTAGGGCACATCTCGGCGGCACAAGCTCTCGTAAGTTAAGAGTAGCTCCCAACGCTATGAGCTCGCGCTTCTAGTCTTGTCTGCGGTGCAAAATAAGGTGAAACGGAGTATAGCCTGGGGTCTTCAACGTGCACCGCACACCGGTGATACACGACCGCATGCCGGTAAGATGCTGAACCAGATCGGAACGGGCAGGATACCACTGCTAGCCTGGGGTCATTGAACTCAGGCTCCCTGGAATCTTCAGCACGAGCTTGTTTGCCAAAGCCTAAAATAGGTCCTTCTAGGAGATAATTCGGAGCATCCTTTTTCTTAGTTTCGTTCCACGAGTTCCAATACGTCAGCCTACAGCGTTGAGTGAGAAAGCGCGCTCTTCAACCGCGGTTCCCTGCATATTCATCGCCCTCATGTTTGTGACATGACGCCGAGACGGTGGCGCTGCCTGTGGAACGGCGCATGTGCAGATGCTTTACTAGAAAAAAAAGGCTACTCGTGGGCACTGCTACAGTGCCCATGCTGCAATCCCCAGCTATTCTTGGACATACCCAATTGCTTATTTATTTATTTCTCGACACCTCAAATCTAGAAGAGAAGCATGAATAAAGTAGAAAGAAAGAGAAGAAAGAGAGTGAGAGAGAGTATGTGTGTGTGAGAGAGAGAAAGAAAGAAAGGGAGAGAGATAAAAAAGGAGATAGAGGCAAAAACAGACAAAGAAGGAAGGGCAAGTTCCTTTTTTTGCCCCTGCATTCAGCTTCCCCGATGACGATGATTTTATTCTCCCTGCACCTGGCATCGGAGCGAACAAGAAATACAGCGGTGAAAACTCGTTCGCTCAATTCACCAGGACGTAGAAAAATATAGAGAAAAATTTAAAAAAATGCATTGTATATTTGAATATGATTTTACGTCCTAAGGTTCTACAGCACAGAAATAGCGTCTGTGCTGTAGGACCTCGTGCATGCCGAAGCCCAGACTCGTAATGCTAGTGCTTTTGAAAAGAGGCGGCGATGCTGTTTCACGTTTATAACGATAGCAACTCATCGACTTTCTTGTTAAAGAAAAAGAAAGAAAAGGCCCTTACTTCCGCAAACAGTTCGAAATTTTGTGGTCAGCGAGCCTGTTTCCTGAAACTTTCCGTCGGAGTCAATGACCAGCACCCGGACTTCGTAAGCGCCACCGATGCGTAAACCAGTCAGCGTTCTTGAGTACTTGGGAGCCTTGGGCACGGCCACCACGACCACTTTGTCCCAGGACTGTTTCAACTTCTGTAAGAGAGAGAAAAATTCCCGGTTCCCTGCCGTGACCTGCAAATGAACTGCGGCGATAGCCGAGGCGCTGCACACTTCTGGACACAGTTGCTCTGCGCCGTTTAGCGTTTGCGCGATTATGTCCCGTTAAATTTAGCGGATAGCGTCCATCTGACACTTTGACGTCCCGTGACACTTTTGCAAGTTTAACCCCATGTTGCAGTAGAGAAAACTTGGTTCATATTGAGAGCTATATAAAAACATACTTTTCGTGTAAGGCTCGTCAAAATATTAAAAAAAAATGATGCCGAAGTCGCTGCTGTCGCTACGCCAATTCTCGACGAAATGCGTAAGCACTTAGCGCGGGAGTTCCGACTTGGCGAAGGGTGGGAATTCCAACCTCGCAACGGTCCGCATACTGTTGTCTTCGGAGAGTCCGTCCGTCTGCTCTTCCGTGCGTCGGCGCTTTCGGATGCAGCCACCCTATCTTCCCTCGATCGCCGCCTACGGTCCGCATAGCTCACGTTAGTGCGGAGCGCAAGTTCGTCTGCTTCTTGCATGATGTCAGAACGCCGAGCTCTTATTGGCTGATTGAAAAAAATACTGGGTGGACCTCAAGGCATCTAGCACTGATTTCCACCATCCTTCCAATCAAAGCCAATCGGAACTCGGCGTCGTTCTAACGTCACCGCAACCCCTGCGCAAGAAACAAACGACTTGCTCTCCGCATAGGTTGCTAAGACCGCCAGTCTTGATGGTGTGGAATCCACGTTTCAAAATAACCGCGGAAGCTCGCCGTCAGCACGTGCTCAGCAGTTGCACAACATCTATGGCCGCCAGTGAATATTCCCTATGTCAGACGCAGTCTTTGGAATGCCCTCTGCTAAAGTGAACGATAATAAATTTTTCCCGAGCGAAGCGAGGGGATACCGCGCATAGTCAAGACCCACTAGAAGACAAGGCCTGAGCATTACGTCATCGTCAGTGGATCCCCGATCCGCCCCAAGCGGCAAACACGCTCGACGAGAGTCCATCTTGGCGTCGCCGTATGCTAACGTCGCGCTCATTCTGAGACGCTGTAAGACGCGCTGGCGGCGATGCTGAGGCAAGCTAGGCGGCGCCACCTAGAGCCACTACCCTATTGGAAAAACCAGCATGAAAATCTAACTGGGCAAGCTGGTAACTAAGCTGGTCAAACTGGTCAATGTGGTAGTCAAACTGGTTTAACTGACAATCAAGCTGGTTTAAGCTGGGCAAAGCTAGAATTTGAGCTGGTCAGTCTGGTTTAGAGGGGTACTCCGGCCGTTTTTTGAGTTACCCAAACAAATAGCATTTTCTGACTAACCGGACTTTAGTCGTCACGGTATGCTATTTATTTTCTCGAAATTCTAAATAGCAATTGAGAAAACTGTAAATGAAGACGATGCCGAAACCAACATTCAAATTTTCGCGCTGTCCAGTGGTGTGACGTCACAAATGGTACAGACTTTCAGGTCGTACATGTAGTCTCAAACAGAGTATGTCGAGTGTTTTTTGCGTGCTTCTCAGTGAATCAGTTACCAAACATTCTTTTCTCACCATCAAACGTCTTGTAATCAGTTGGGAACATGGCTTACTACCCACTTTGTACCATTCCTGTCGTCACACTTCATTGTTGCCAGTAGGTGCTCCCGGTTTGAGAAACACGATGAAAACGAAATTTGAAAATTCAAGAACTTACGCGAATTTTTTTTTCTTTCCACACAATACTTGGGGAACTGGTAGAGCCATGTCTATGGGTGTGTTGAGCCAATTTTGGGGCCAATCAGCGACCATGAAAAAATCGCCGGAGTACCCTTCTAAGTAAAAACCAGCATGGACTAACTAGAATATTGTTTTAGACTCAATCTGGTGTAGCTGGGAGCTAGTATGGTCCTAACTGGTCGAAATAGTCAATCTGGTTTTCCATGGAGCCATGTGGTCAAGCTGGGAGACAAGCTGGTCAAGCTGGGAGACAAGCTGTTAAACTGGTCGAACTCATAATCGTGGTGGTCAAGCTGGTCTTGCTGGGAGAGCGCACGCGAAGCTCGGTTAGAGATGGTCGAACTGGCATTGCTGGGAGGGAGCGTCAAGGTCGGCTTACGCTGGGACGAGGCCACGTCCTGTTCTTTGTCCTCTCGTTTTTGGTAGACGACCGGGCGCTTGCGCGCTGCCAGCTGCCTTTGTGTGCGAGAAAAGAGAGAGAGGGAGGTAGGAACGGAGAATATGAGACACGTTTGGCTATCTTGGGCAGATTTTCGAAGGGACGGCTGTGTGCGCGTTGTTTGGAGACTACTTGAACGACGGTGCAACTGAAGCGGGATTTGAGGAGACAGCGAGCGCGGCAGTCCGTTTAGCCTGGGAAGAAGTCGGATGCCCCGACTGAGGCGTCGCTTCGTGTCTTTGAACGTGTGTGTGCTCCTGAATGACGGTGGTGCCGAGGATTTTTGCCAATGCCATCCAAGCCACACGGATGTCCTCGCCTCTGTTAACTACGCGAGAGGCCGCTTCGTCCCCATTACTGGCGGGAACCGGGTTCGCTTCTCTCATCCGTGGAGTATTTTCTTCTGTTTTTCGCGTTTCCAGTATATTTTTTTTAGTTGAGAGATAAGCAATTTAGTTTTAATAACATTGTTTGTTTTGCACCGAGAACCACTGTCTGTGCGTCCGTTGTACTTTGTCACCGCCAAGGATATGTAGCATCTGAGCTCATCTGAGCAGGCCGCAAGTACAAAAATAATAAATTGGATGCCGAGTTGGCTTTTCCAAAGAGCTTGGCTTGTTTATCCTGTGTATTAATTTAAACAGGTTAAACTGGTCGGCAAGTCCATCAGTATGACCAGTTTAACCAGCATGCTGAACTGGGCATGGTGGGGCAATAACCCAGCTTGAAGCTGGGACCAGATCAACCAGCATGACCAGTTTCCCAAACTGGGCATGCTGGCGCAATAACCCAGCTTGGAGCTGGAACAAGATCAACCAGCATGACGAGTATAACCAGATCAACCAGCATGACCAGTATGACTAGATCGATCAGCATGACCAGCATGCCAAACTGAGCATGTTGGGGCAATAACCCAGCTTGAAGCTGGGAGCAGGGCCCGTTTGCTTGAAGCGCTAACCGCGGCTAAAGCTAGCCGCAGTGCCTAGGAGAGGGATTTTAAAATCACGTGACTGGCTTGGTAGGGATGCGGGGAAACATGGCGGTGCACCGGTGAGTGAGCGTCGCTCGCCTTGGAAATAATATGTCGTTGTAACTACAATATCGGGCGCGTTAGTCAGCAACGAATGGTGCAGGTGAGTTTCGCTTTGCCTTGCCTCACTTAAATCGCAAAGCAAGAGCAATAACCTCACAGCATTTTTTAGATAGTCTTTCGATTCTGGCCATTCCTAAGCCTAAATGAACGCGATAATTGTCGGCATGGCAATCGGCCTGGTATTGATAGCACGCAAACGCAGACAGCGTCCCAATAGACCTTTTTCTAAATTTGCTAAGCACCGGGGTGCATGCTACGAGTGTATTTACACGCGTTGCACGTGCTGGCTAGAGTCACTAAATAAGCTACGCTTTCAGAGTACCGCATTCCTTTTCTTTTTCATTTTGCCGACAATACAGTCTCCCTATTCAACAATATTCTGGTTCGCTGCGGCATCATTGGACAGCGGCAGTCACGTGAGTCGCTATCATCATCATCGCATTTTTTCAACACCACCATCTTGGGTCCAGCGATTCGCTGCCTGCTGCTGTTTTACTGTTTACTGCGCGCGCACGCTGAATTTCGTCGCTCAGCATGCATTTTTTCCTTCTTTATAGCCGCGGTTAGAGCTTTGAGCAAACGGGCTCAGCTTAAGCTGTTTTTTTTTTTATTCAATAGGGTAGTGATGACGATTGAGGGGAAAAGGCACAGGCCTGTTTTATGAGCATGGTATTGGCGTAGCGGGGTCTGTTTGAAAGCATAGCTTGGAGCCGAACCTATGCGGAGCGCAAGTTCGTCTGCTTCTTTAGCAGCGGTTGCGGTGAAGTCAGAGCAACGAGCTCTGACTGGCTCCGATTAAAGGATAGTGGGTAGACGGCAAGGCAGCTAGCATTGAGGTCTACCCTCTATCCTTCCAGTCAGAGCCAATCAGAACTCGGCGTCTTTCTGACGTCACCGCAACCCCTGAGCAAGGAGAGGACGAACTTCCGCTCCGCATAACTTTGCCGTGTTGGTAGCAGTCGGCATTTGGAAGATGGCGCGGCTGTATAGACGGTGTCGCGTGTGCGTCTATTTACACTCGGTGATCTGAGCAGATGAACATTAACGTGCTGAAGGAGACGGTGGTGTGGCGAGATCAGGTGCGTACTCTTTCGCCGTACTTTTCAATTGGCAATTGATGAACAAAAGGAAATCAAAATAACTTAACGCAGATGGCTGAATTTATCCAGCGCATAATATTTTGAACAACCCAAGGCTGGTTCACACTAAAGTCCCTTTGCTAAGCAGCAAAAGCGATTGATGTGCACACGCGCTCTTCCATTGTTCCGTGCCCGCGTTCCATTTCCGGTTAGGAAGAACATGACAGATTTGACTCGACCTCACTTTGGAGTAACGGTGTAATTGCATGGCGCCTTGGCGTTCGAAAACCCAGCGCCGCGGGCAGAGCCAGGGCGTGCACGAGACGCAGAAAGTGGGCTTGACATGCTCTCTAAAAGTATCCCCTAGCGGTAGCATATGTTGGTATATGGCTTGAATTATCGCGTAAGAGTGAAATGCAGTAACCCTTCATGGTTGGAAATATGGTGCACGTGATGTTTCAATTATGATCATGCAGAAAGATGTAAGAAGCGAATGTGCCGCTCGAACTCTTTTTTGCTCGGACAGAGTGTGACTGCTCGGACGGCAGAGACCCGGCCCTCGGCGCTTGGCGTATGGATTATGTCGATCATTCGGCTAGTCGCACTCTTCCACCATGATTTCAGATGACCGTGATTGAAACATCACGTGCACCATATTTTCAGTCAGCGAGAGTTACTCCGACGCACTTATAAAGTTTGTTTCTCGCGACCACCGCCAGAGTATTATTTCCGGCTTCTGGTTGGCCACTATCGAATTTGGGAAGACGCCCTGGAACACGCCCAGCCCGCTTTCTGCGAATGGCGCCTCCTCATTCGCTTCCTACACTTCCCAACGAATGGTCAAACTCTCTACATATACGGCTCTGCGAAAACCTACCCGTGTCCAGCGCTGTTCTTTCTGAATAGTCACGTGACATGACCCGCCAGAATAACTCGGAAGATTTCGCACACAGCCATGGTGGGCCAATTAGGAAGAACATCGCGTACAACGCGCTAGCAGACGACAGGAGCAAGGGGAGAAGGACGGGGGAGGAGGACTTGTCGATACCTTACATCAGAGCCGCATATTGAGAGAGTCTGGCCATTCATTGGGAAGTATAGGAGGCAAATGAGGAGGGGCGCCATTGGCCGAGAGCGGACTGGGCGTGTTCCAGGGCGTTTTCACAGATCCGAATGCAGCTAGCGAGATTTATAATGCAGTTAATGCAAAGGTGCAAGAGAGCTGGACAAGTATGACAATAATATTCCCTGGAGAAAGGGAACAAAGGGGACAACGGATATTCAGAAGCCGCAAATAATGCCCTGGTGGTGGTAGCGAGGAACAAAATTAGTAAGTCGGTCAGAGTAACTCTCGGTGACTGAAAATATAGCGCACGTGATTTTTCAATCGGTCATGCAAAATCAAATTCTAGGAGAACGATTGATGTGATCCGTACGCTAGGCGCCGTGAGCCGGGAAAATGCCGTCCGAGCGACCAGACTCCGATTGAGCAAAAGAGAGTTCGAGCGGCACATTCGATTCTTACAACTTTTTGCATGATCATACTCCAAACATTACGTGCTCTATATTTTCAACCATGAAGAGTTAGTACTCCATTTAACTGCTATGCACTTATTAAAATTGTTTCTCGCAACCACCACTAAGGGATATTTTCGGCTTCTGGTTGGTCAAGACAGCACATTAAGCCACCTATCTGCGTCTGCTACACGCCCTGGCTCTGCCCGCTCCTCCCATTGACCAAACTCCCTCTATACACCAACTCAACTCTCCTACGTCACGCCGCGGTGGTGGCGCGCCGGACGCACTTCCGGTCTGTGGCGGTGGGCAGAAGTCGCCGTGCCAGACATGCATTCCTGTGTTCCCTTGGAAGAAACGAGACAAAAAACCTGCTTTCTCGTCAAAATGCTGCGACGGGGGTTGTATTAAGAGAGTCTGGAAAGGTTTGGAGATCAGTTTTCATGTGTTTTTGCCCCCTCCGTTCGTCCGAGAACGTGGATAGTAGCCGTGAAAAGGGCAAACCAGACGCTGTCGAACTACAATTGCGTGCGCGGGCAACACTTTGTGGTCGGCAGATGTATTTGCTTTGTTCCAACATAAACAAGAAAAAACCGCCAAGTTGTTCGAACCACCCACGGGTTCAGTGCGTCTTCAAATTCACACGGCCGCCTGATCGTTTGAACTTTCGTCTGCTCTTTCAAACGTCTGCTTTTTGTCGTCTGCTCGTTCAAACAAAAGCGGCCCGTAGACCAAACCTTGACCCGGTGATTGCAATAAGAAATAATTGCAGACCTCAAAAGACTTAAGTAGGCTCGGTGTAAAAAGTAGATACAAGATGTTGATCATTGGTACCGGTGGTCATCACCGACTTGCTACGCTTGGTCTGTTCCCACTTCCGATTTTCAGTATCGACGTCGATCATCACCGCTACCTTCTACACTTTTGCAACACGAGCGACGTCGCTACCGAAAATAGCTGGAAGAATCTCATCTTGTTTTTGGCGTCCATTCTGCGGCTTTCATGCGAATGAATCGCCGCACGTCAAATTATTTACGGAAC
This sequence comes from Ixodes scapularis, assembly GCF_016920785.2. Classification (NCBI taxonomy): domain Eukaryota; kingdom Metazoa; phylum Arthropoda; class Arachnida; order Ixodida; family Ixodidae; genus Ixodes; species Ixodes scapularis. The sequence continues at coordinate 81,816,872 of NW_024609884.1, forward strand.
GTTTGGCGGCGTAACGAGCCTTGATAATTTCGCTTAAGCGATTAAAGTGGTAAGACATTGCGATGAGGACGTAGAATCGACAATTCCAACGCGAAAAAGAGTAGGCAGACTCACACAGACGCCGACAACGTGACATCCGAGTGGTTTGTTGACGCGGGACGCGGTGCTTCTTGCCCGTACCCCATTACGCATGCGTTCGAACTGTCGTCTGCTCTTTCAAACTTGGCTGATTTTTGTCGTCAGCTCGTCCAAACGACAGCGGCCTGGAAACCAAACGTTGACCCGGTAATTGCGATAAGAACTAAGTGCAGGCCTCAAAACACTTTTGAAGGTTGGTTGGGGTAAGTAGGCTAAGTGTAAACAGATACAAGAAGATGTTTATCATTATTGTTACCAGTGGCCATCACCGACTTGTAATGCCCGATTCTACTTGCAGTTTTCAGTATCGACGTCCACCATTTCAGCTACGGTCCACGCTTTTGCAGTCCGAGCAACGTCGCGTCTGAAAACAGCGAGCAGAATCTCATCGTGGGAGTCAGGCTTTAGTGCCCATTTTGCGGCGTCCACGTGAAATGAATCGGCGCACGTCACATTATTCACGCAAAGTTTTGCCTCGTTAATTTTGCTGAAGCCGCTCAGGTAGTCAGACATTGTTAGGAGGACGTAAAATCAACAATTCCAACGCGAAAAAGAGCACGGGGACTCCTACCGACGCCGACAACAACGCAATTCAATGGTTTATTTATGGGCGACGGCGGGCTTCTTGCCCACCGTCCAACGCGCATGCGCGGCGCCGGTGGCGTCCGTTAGGGGCGCTCCGGTTTGTTTGTAAACATGAGTTGGTGTATATACGGCTCTGCCTTACATGTATCACCGTAAAAAAAAGTGTGCGTCTACTCTCCTGCACAGCACTCGGAGAGCCAAACATTGAAAGTTACGGAGGCAGCTCAGCGAATGACGATGCCGAGCCATATGTTTAGACAAAAAAAAAAAAAAAGAAAAGAAAGGCAATCTGAGTTGTGACATTAAAGGGGCTATACAACAATTTTTGTACTTTGCACAAAAACCGCTTAGAACGGATCCCTGACATTAATGACCTATGAAATACGCGTTCGTTTTTCACCCCACGCAATAGAAGTCCCAGAAAAAAATTAAAGAAAAACGAGCAGCGTTCACTCCCTCAACTCGCAGCCAGAACAAGCGGCCACGTGATCTGGAGCCGATTATATGCCGCCAATGTAGATCATAGCCACGCGCTGGGGTTGGCAAAGCACAGGGCACGCGCTGAGTTCCCGATATTGTTATGGCTCGGCTATTGTCGTCGTTGCAGCGATTAGACACGGGCCACTACCCGAATACTTCTCGAGCTAGTAATTATCACGAGCCCAAATCGAGTGCCCACCCAATGCTCGGATTCAATCTATGAACAGCATTCAAATATCGTCATATGGGTGTACTGCGATACCCACGTTACGTCATGAAATTTTGCAAAGGAGAGATTGAATGAAAATGATCGCTTTTGTCCTTGAAATTACACCGCAACAAAGGAGTTTCTTGGCCAGCGGAGTTGCGTGCGAGTATCCTTGACTCCCACTAGTGCCAGTAAGCTCGTGTATAGTGAAAAACATTCCAACTGAATATCGTCGCACAGCTCACTTAAGCAATGCAAGCGTGACGTTTTGCATTGCCTAATAACTCAGACTGCGTTTTTTGGTCTAAACATATGTTTCGGCATCGCCATTCGCTGAGCTGCCTCCGTAAGTTACGGTGATCGGCACTCCGAGTGTTGGGGGGGAAAGCAGACGCACGCGCTTTTTGGAGTGTAGCTTTCATCTGGCCGTGTGGTTCACACAGCCCCGTTTTCTTACGTTAAGTTACGTTACGAAAGATTACATACAAACCACCGGAACATCTGTGATTCATGCTAAGCTTAACTACCAGTTCAAGGAGATAGCCTGGCACGCGACATTCGAGGCACGAATGTTTCGATGAATTATACGTAAGTAAAAGGTCTGTGTGAACCAAGCTTAATTTACACAAAAAGCATGTTTTCTAACCATCCCGCGGCTTTTTTTTTTTTTTTTTTTTTTTTTGGGGGGGGGGGGGGAACATGGGGCTAAAGTATCAAAGAGCTGACACTTTGACGTCACGTGACACTAAATTTACGCTAAATTTATAAAAGAAAGTTTCCCGTTAAATTTAGCGCAGAACGTTTGCCAAAACATTCTTTCCGCGAAATTTAGCGGATAAATTTTCCCCCGCAAATGTAACGAAGAAATTTATTCGCTAAATTTAGCCTGCAAGTTGTGACGTCGTGTGACACGACGTCATAGCACTGTGACCACAATGCAACCTTCTACTTCAGTTGTGGAACTGTGAAAGGGGGTAACCCCCCGTGGTAAAGAGTAGTTCAAAATCAGTATGCTGCAAGTGCACTTAAGTATACTAAAAGTATACTTTCTGTGTGGTCTCCGTATTCAATGAATACTTTAAGTGTATTTAAAGTATTCCTCCAGTGAAAATGATGTTGTACTGACAGTATACTTGTCCGTACAAAACTAGTACATGCACTAGACTCGTACTGCCCATGGTAAGAAGTAGTTCAAAATCAGTACACTGGAAGCATATATATATATATATATATATATAGTATATATATGCTTAAGTATACTGAAAGTCTACTTCCAGTGCTTTCAGTCGGCGTACTCAACACTCTAAAAAATGCCCGTGCGTCTGCTTTCCCGCACAACACTCGGTGAGCCAATCAGCGCAACTTACGGAGGCAGCTCAGCGAATGACGATGCCGAAACATATGTTCAGACCAAAAAACGCAGTCTGAGTTGTGTTATTAAGCAATGCAAAACGTCACGCTTGCATTGCTTAATGTCACAACTCAGACTGCGTTTTTTGGTCTACTAAACATATGCTTCGGCATCGTCATTCGCTGATCCGCCTTCGTAAGTTGCGGTGATTGGCTCTCCGAATGTTGTGCGGGAAAGCAGACGCACGGGCTTTTTTTAAAGTGAAGTTATAATTAACAGGTATATATATATATATATATATATATATATATATATATATATATATATATATATATATATATATATATATATATATATATATATATATATAGGGTGTTTTCTTTAACTTAACAGATCTGTTTAAAAAAAGCCGGGAACGTTAGACTTATGCGGTTTGAGCAGGTGAGTCATACGGCCAGGGGGACAGAGTATGGGGGGCTAATCGTAACGATTAGTCTGCTAATTAATTAAAAGTCGCTAATTAACCTTCTAATTAATGAAAATAGTCATAAGGTTCCCATTAGAAACTTGCTCAGCGTCATTGGAAACCACTAAATCAACACTTTTTAGAAGGATATAACGCAGGGGCAGTATATTACGCCGTTCCGTAAAAACGCTCCCACGAACGAATAAGGTACAAATCGCTCGACACTGTAAGAGAAAGAAATTTCTCCCAAAGCATATGGAATCGCAAACCATTGCTTTATCGTAAAGTATTAATTCAAAGCTTTCATTAATTTTATTTAATTGCAAAGACACTGTAGCCAGGAAAGATGCATGTCAGATATCGTCTGCATTGTCAAGAGGGCAAAATCAGGAAAATTATGTTGTCGCTTAAATGGTCGAGGAAAAACGCCAAGTCAATTTTCATGGTCAACTCTCAGTTGGTTAGAAGCCAGTACACCTCTGCGAATCTAGACTCATGTTGGTGTGCTATACATTATTATAGGGGGCGATATTATTTGTTTGAAATAGACTTTGAGAAAAAATGGGCTCCCTCTTACATGGATGCCGTCTTCACTTTGTTTCTGCGCCTCGGCGAACATTAAATGGGAGGATAACCGCAGCAATATTTTGAGTAATTAACCAAAATGTGTTAACTTTTATATTTTATTGATTCTTTTTACATTGAGATGAAGTCAGTAGTAATTTCTACCATTCGTGTATAGTTGCTGCAGATTATGCTAGTTAGATCATATGGCATGCAAGAGATACCTACGAAGCAGGTTTTAAGTTGACTGAATGCGAAGCTGGCTGAACCCAAAGGGGTTTTGCGGGCCATGTTGGAATTGCAGCTCTAAAGACAGCGATCATTAGTGCCTAACCAACTGAAAACATTGGCGAACCAGCAAGGAGCTTTGAGATATTAATCGGTCAAGTTTTGTGTTTTCTTCGTCCGATTCCAGACCCATGTGGGTAAGGGTGCCGGAAGGTATGTACTTATGAGTGCACAAAATAGGTGACGAGACCTCCCGACAGTATTTTCTTCGTGGATGGGCCGATATCGCACCTCTAAGATACCGACGATAGCCGAAAACCGCTAAGTCACTCTCCACTTTCCCCGCTCCTGCCACGCGTGGTTCTTGAATCGGGCGAAGAAAGCGCAAAACTTGAAAAATAAATATCTCAAAGCCTCTTGCTGTTTCGCGAATAGTTTTGATTGGGTTAGGCTCCAATGATGACTGAATCTAAAACAGCAATAGTTAAAAAGGTAATTTAGGGGTTTTAGTTATTTAATAAAAATGTTGCCACGGTTATCCAAATATGTAATGTCCGCCAAGTCACACGACACACTGACGACTGCATCGACGTGGCAGTGAGCCCTTTTTTTCTAAAATCCTGTTGATTAAAAAATACCACCCAGTACACTTGACATAATGTGACAAAATGATGCTTCATTTCTCATTTCAGACCACGTGGTCCAAAAGTACTCCGGGGAAACAACCGGCACAGTCAGAGTATACTGACGTCGCAAATGCAACAACATGAAAAACGCCTCAAAAAAGCACAAATAGAAAAATTATCTACATTGTATGCCACGGAAAGTAGCATTATCTAACTTGTTATTAATTATTTTAGCTAGTCAGTTTTACTATATTTATCAATTGAAAAGTCTACTTTTATTGCAAAGATACCTTTTATTTTCCCTGAACTGTATTTGTTACCTTTATTGAAGAATAAAAGTTTATTGTAAAAACCTGCAAAGCACTATTCGGAAGCTAGAGGATCGAGGGCAATTGCACCAAGTGTTTGATGCTGCTGATGCAAAAACATGCACATGCATTTTTGTTTTCAAAGTGCACCGCCACTTGCATGCTGCCTCATAGGCTAGTAGACAAATTAGGTTTGCATGATAATCCAGTGTTTTAATGATGCAGGTCTCAGCGCAATATGAACTGTTTTAGATATCTGCACTTCTGCATCCACAGCAAGCACAAGACAGGAGGACGAGGAAACCATGACTAATAATGGGGATATAAGACGCTCCACCTTGCATAGTCACATGCAGCGCAAATCAACTTCTGAGCCGCACAAGCGAAGTGGTGTTCTCAATAGAAGCTTGCTCTGAAATTGGCCGGAGAAATCGGCGCCTTCATGTAACAACCTCAAGCTTTCACCGAAAGTGTTTTCATGGTGTAGATTTATCCTGCCAAAACTCTAAGACATCTGAATTCACGTGAAAAGAGCTTGACAATTGCAACAACGAACACTCGAACACAGTCGATCGAGAGCTCCATCTCCCGATGGTGGCGCCTCTGCATTATCATCAATTAAGTTGTCAACAGCGTTTCTTAACATTTCACAAGAATGGAGCTATATGTCATGAAATTTCACAGGTTGTAAACCAGCCGTTCACCTTTGAAAAGTCAGCTTTTTAAATGCAGGAATGAAGCTATATGTTATGAAATTTCACAAGTTGGAATCCAGCCGTTCACCTTTGAAAAGTCAGCTTTTCAAATTAGGGCGCCGATTGTTCAGGCCAATTTTAGACCGTTCTTTCCATTCAGAACGCCCGACATACACGGCATCCCAGATAACTTGCACCATAATTAAAAAAAACACTGGAGCGCTCAGCAGGAGCGAAATCAACTGTCTGTGGTTAGCAAGCGTCTTGCGAAAGTGCAAAGACTTTTTTTTTAATGCACCTGATTATCTAAATAACTAAAATTCATTAGCTAACCTTTTAAATATTCTTTTAAGGGCCGAGATGTCAATTGGAAAGTTGCAAGGTGCACTGAGAAACACCAAATTAAAGTGTTTGCAACATGATACGTTTTCATGCTTTTCTCCGCTCTTCAAAGAACGGAGAAATCACGGTGCGCGGCGCGCCCGCACACCGTGATTTGGGAAGCGAGTTGTCACGCGATATTTTTTTGTATTTCGAGGGCGTTTTTTGAAGGCTAGGAAAAAGGAGCTTGCAAAGTGCACCTTGTTGAAAATAGTTTAATTGGGTGTTTCTTAATACGCTCTACAACTTTCCAATTCACACCTCGTCCTTTAAACTAAGATTTCAAAAGTTAGCTTGTTAGTCTTAATTAAATAACAAGGCGTACTAAAAAAAAATCCGTGCAGTTTCGGAAGCGACTTGCTAAAAGCGTTCAGTTGGTTTCACTTCCGCAGAACGCCCCGGTTCTTTTTAAAGTGTCGTGCAAGCTATCTGGGACACCCTGCATATATGTACTGGTAGTGTACATTTAGTACACTAAAAGTGTACATGTAGTGTACTAAATGTACACTTAAAGTACGCTAGAGTACGCTCGAGGTACACCTATAGCGTACTACATGTGCACTAGTGATGTACTAATACTATACTGTTTTGTTTTATAAGAGTGTGAAACTAGTGCGATTTGAATACGCACTCTACGTGCACTATTAGTACACATTCATATACTGATATTGAACTACTTTTCACCGAGGGCCTCCCCCGCCCCCCCCTCACTTACTTCAGTACGCCTCCCGTCGTTTAAAGTGCCATCCGGATTTTTGTTTCAAAACTGTGTGCTGCATAGAGCATATGGCTCTCCCGTAGAGTACATTGAAACGCCACCGAGACGCTGCGCTTCAAAACGTACATATTCCATTCAATACACTACAGTTACCATAGCAGCCATCCGGCGCATCGAACGACGTAAGGTGAGCCGTGAGGGAAAAGGAGGGATATGCTCGTGCACGCAGCGTCTAGGAGCAGTTCAGTAACCCCTTTGGTGAAAAGTCGTTCAAAATCAGTATACTAAGTGTGCACTGAAGTACGCTAAAAGTGTACTTTCGGTGTGGTTTTCGTACTAAATGTATATTTAAGTGTACTTAAAGTATACATCCAGTAAAAATGGTGGTCGACTGAAAGTATACTCGTCCGTGCAAAACTATGCTGTGTTTCATACTTAGTGTGCAACGCTGTCAAAGCTACTGGCGCGAGCGCATGGCTTCATCTATGGTTTTGTTTGCGCGAGAACGCATGCAAATGATCAATGAGATCAAGCCCCATGCTCGCGCAAGTAGCTTTGACAGTGTTGTACTGTAAGTATGAAAGAGAGTATAGGCCCCTTTCAAAAAATCTGGCAACAGCGAAAATCCGCTGAACGAGTCCAACAACATTGGGCCGCCGGCGCCATTGGGAAGGACTCCGTTGCGGCCGGCATAGTTGTTTTGACTGTAGCGTTCTTGTTTCGTCGATCCCTTCGCTTCTGTATGGCTGCAGGTAGCGTTTTCCCGATCACGGGTTGGGTGAACGACCTTTCCCAGCTCCCAGCCGTTAAAGATGATGAGGTATATCGCTTCTTCAAGAGCCGATCGGACTCGGAACAACAATTCGACAGAAGTTACAACTTCCTCGTTGAGGGGTTCGTGGTCGCCGTATCTATAAAGGCCAACTACGCAAGAAAAATGTAATTACTAAGATCTTTGTAGTTACGACATCAAACATGTGTTAGTATGCATCAGAAAACGATAGGAGCCGATTATAATTTACGGGCTGTAGTTAGAAGTCGCCAGTACTCTCCGGATGTGCGACGAAACAGGCGCAGCGCTTCGCTGTCGCTCGGACAATCGCGCGATGAAGTACACCGCATAAAAGCGACGAGCGAGCGACCAAGGCGATGAGCGTCGTTTTCTAGAAATCCCAAACCAAGCGACATGACAAGCGACAGTGAAACATTTTCGTCGCTCGTAGCTGACTTTCGTCGCTTGTGCCGTCGCTCGACTCGTCGCTCGTAAAATCGCGTTTTTTACTTGGAATTAAGACTTAAAATTTCAATGCGCAAATTAACCAGTAAAGGACGTATTCGACGCAAGTTCCTACTTGATACGTCGAGTCCCTTTTTCTTGAGGGGGATTTTAGAGTTGAAATGTAGAGCAGCAAATTTTGCAGTGAAGCAGAAGTTGCAAGCGCGCGCATGTTGCTTGCATAAAGCGCGCGCTGCACAAATGTCTGCGCTACAGGCAGGTTAAAGCGTCAGGTCGTATGGCTTCATGCGTACCTAACATATAATTTACACGCGCAAGTTTGAAGCACCGCGAGCTCGCGTGCATACCTGAAGCTAGGTGCTCGCGAAGCTGTCACGTCCACAAGCGATACCACGAGCAACATTATATTTGTATTTGACGCTTTAATTTCTTCAAACTAGCTGAAACTTGAAAACTCTACCTCCAAACGCAACAAAGTGAGATTCAAAACACTTGACTCAAACACCCAAGAAGCGTAGCGTGGTAACGGTTCGTGTTCCGTTTTTGCACTTCAGCAGAGAAACGTTTGCGCGGCTACGCCGCCGTCAACCGATAACGAGTACATTTACGAATACGCAACTTAATGCCAGACTTCTCCAGATACCCAATCTGCTTACAGAGGGGTGCGCAGCAGTACGTTGGCATCGTGGGCAGGAATTGACTAGCGTCTACGGCCAACGCAGCGTATGGAGCGGCGTGCACTATCCTGCAGCATGGCGGCTGCCACTAGTTGCTGTTGCGTACGACAGGTGGCGCGTTTTTCTCTGATGGGTCTATAGTACATTTAGTAGAATCGTAGAGCCCGCGGTCAAAAAAGTCGTTCAAAATCAGTATACAGGAAGTGCATTTAAGTATACTAAAGGTCTACTTTCAGTGCATGTAGTCGCCTTACTCAAATTACGGTAACGGACATATATATATATATATATATATGTATATATATAATGGGAATGAGTGAAGATTGACAAGTGCAGCCGTAGTAATATTGTGAGCGAGGAGGGGAGAAGGTGATAATTGAATTTATTGCATTAAAGTTAATGAAAGGGAAAGAGAGCTGGCGAAAAATTGGGCCAGGAGCGGGGATTGAACCCGCAACCTTCGCCTATCCAGGGCGACGCCTAGATATCTTGGAAGACGGGCCCTTTCCGACATTTGCAAAGCTGAGATGACGTTCCACGTCACTGCCGCAATTCGGAGCTAGCGCGGGCCTTAAATCAGCAACGGTTGTCGTCTACCCAGTTAAGCGAATTCGAAACTAATAGTACACAGAGAGCTGGTCAGAAATTAAGTCTGCCGAAACCAGGTGGCCGCGATGGTCTAATCGGTTAAGGCGTCGCCCGGACAGGCGACGCCTTAATCCCCGCTCCCGGCCCAATTTTTCGCCAGCTCTCTTTCCCTTTCCCTAATTTTAATGCAATAAATTCAATTATCACTTTCTCCCCTCCTCGCTCACAATATTACTACGGCTGCACTTGTCAATCTTCACTCGATCCCATTATATATACGGTGCAGCCTATCCCTATGGGGAGGAGTGGTTCCCTAGATATCCTGGAAGACGGGCCCTTTCCGACATTTGCAAAGCTGAGATGACGTTCCACGTCAGTGCCGCAATTCGGAACTAGCGCGGTCCATAAAGGTTAACTGCAAAGAAAAAAAAGTGTTTTTTTTTTAAACAGCCTAATTGGGACAAGCATGTTCCAAAACAAATGTTCCGCGAAAAAACTATTTTTTTTTTTAGCAATATTTACGTCACAGGGCGTAATTTAGTCGGAGTCAGAATATCTCCACATTTGAAACTCCCGCTCTTTCGACCCCCCGGAGGAGAACTACGCCCCGCCCCTCACTCTTGGATTTGCTCTTTTTTTTTGTTGTTGACTTGGTTGTTGAGTTGAACGACGCAGAGTCTCGACTTCCGGTAAGATCTGGCAACAACGCAGGCTAAACATGGCGCCGGTATTGTTTTGGTTTGACGGTACACAAAAAGCTGCGGGGTTTGCGAGCACATAGCGAAGACATGATCGGAGAAGTGCCCCTGCGATGTTCCCGGAAGACGCAAATTATCATTCGTAATCGTCGTGTGTGCTTTGAAAGCGAAGGGAGTCACAGCAGGGTCCACGAGTGTGCAACCACATGCCAACGTTCACGACAGCGCTGCGTTGACTTCGGCGATCTCGTTCTGTTTGGTGCAACACGGTGATGCGACAAAGAACTGAAACATTCGTGGTGTGTGTGGTGCAGTGCTTGGAAGTGTAACACCCAAAACGGAGCGCAAATTGGCTGTTGTGGGTTTTAGGTTAAACGGGTTCAGTCCCGTCGTCGTCAGCTGATCCAGTCAAACTGCTCCGGGAGGACGCAGCGAGCGTTTTTAAAAGTAAATCTTCCTTCTTTTCGTTTCGAAATGTGGAAGATTCCCGACGCATACTGTGAGTAAAAAGCTGCGGGCGTTTTCAACAAAATTAGGTCGTTTTAATCAAACAATGAACTCCGAATTGTTGTCCTAAATCTGCCGTTTTTATACTTCGTGTTGGACTGCGTTTGCACGGCGACGTGTTGCGCTCATCGTGCGGTGCGAATAAATTTGGGCAAGAGTTCCTACCTGTCCCCAGATACATGAACTGAGACCATTTTTTACGCAAAGAACATAGTGCTTTTTTAATTTGGGAAGAGGCGTTGTGCATATCTTACGGTACAATCACTTGAAAGTTCAGAAATTGGGGAGGGCAAGCAAGCTTTCCGAACTTTGGCTCATTGCTCTGGCACTGCCCCTAGTATACCTACTAGCAGGTACAAACTGCTCTAAAGCAGGTAAAAGACTGGGAAGTTGGGACGGTGCGGGCGGAGTCCGCACCGTCCCGACTTATATATATATATATATATAAACGAATATGTGCAGATGAATGAACCGTACTTAATCCAATGAATCAAAGAATCAAAGTTTTCAGGAGCCCGCCGAAAGCCAAAAAACGGCGGAGCCAGGATATGAACTCTGGGCCTCCCAATGTCCGGTCGGGTGTGCTAACCTCTACACCACTCCACCTTGGCTTTCTGGCGTTTCCTACCTGTCTTATTAATGCACAAGAAACGAAATGTATCCAATCGCAAGTGTTCTGGAAACAGACGCCGCCGCGCGGAACGCGGTACGACGCTTAGTGTCACGTGGTACGTGCTCGTTTGTGCTTCAGAAATCCTCCCACTGTTTGTCTCGCCTCGTGTACATGCAGTCTTCTTTGTTTATGAGCTTTAGAGACACGGTATCATCATCAACTGCGAGAATCAAGAGCCACGTTATTGAATATACAACACGGGCACTTTGATTCTTTGATTCATTGGATTAAGTACGATTCATTCGTCTGCACATATTCGTTTATATCCTCCTCGGAGACCACGTACGATGGTGTGAAGTGCCCGTGTTGTATATATATATATATATCAGTGTGTCGAACCGAAAAAAATACGGGTTCGGTTACGGTTCAGGTTCAGGTAAATTTATTTTGTTCCGGTTCAGTTGCGGTTCGATTAATTCGATCCGCGAACCGGTTCGCGAACCGGTTCGGGGCGCTGAACCGGTTCGCGAGCCGGTTCGGAAATTATAAATGACAAATTGCAACATCGAAGTAAATTACAAATAAAACATCTGAAATCAGCACATACGAAACGGGATACATCGTAGTGTAAGGCTCAGGGATTTCTAGCAGGAATGGTTTCTTTATGTGCACTCAAAGGTTACCTCACCGACGTTTACGCATTCGGACTTCATCTAATTGGGTCCGACGCAGTAGCTGTAAAATCCGCGACCTCCTTACAAACCCACTTACAAGTAGAACTCGCTAACTATCCCGCCACCTCGGCGTGTAAGCAATTGAAGGAACAGTGGAGAGAAAATACAGCTTTCTTTATTTGAACTAGCCTTCGGTAACTCAAATTAGACCCTTAAAAAAGTTTTCATTAAACAAGATACGGAATATGAAAAACACTTCACCGAACGCAACGCCAGAAGGACGTAATAGGATACATATTAAGATAGAAGAGTTCGCTGTCTCACAAATATGTTAGCTTCTAAGTGCCTATACGAAACCGGATGCATTATTATCAAACTCCACAGGCTTTTCTTTTCTCATTCCGATGGAAGCAAGCTTCAAGAACTCGCGCGTTCTAGAAACGTGTTATGAAATGAGCACACAGCAGCATTTAGGATTTACGAGATTGTAGGAAAATAAAATCCCGTGACGCGATTTTTTTTTTTTTTTGCACAGCTTTTCAATTCTCTTTTTTCCGTGCAAGCCGCGACCAGCGCAATACTGCTTCCTATGTCAAGATTCATGGATGCAGCGTTTGTCAAGATTCATGGATGCAGCGTTTATATTCCTAAGACTGAGTGGAGAAGAAAAATATGTAAGCGAGGTGTGTGTCAGTTGACGGCACTTAAAAAACAAATGGCATTGATAGCACATTCATTGTCAACAACAGCGCGTGGCCGAACCGTTTTGACATGAGCCGGTAACCGTTATTTTTTTCCGGTTCAGTTCCGGTTCGGGTTCATCGCGATAACAATATAACGGTTCGGGTTCGGGTTCAGTTCCGGAAAAAATACCGGTTCGGTTCCGGTTTTCGGTTCGGTTCGGTTCCGGTTCGACACCCTGATATATATATATATATATATTGTGAGCCATACGGCAAAACCCGCATTTCGGTCTGGCAATCATCGTGCCCACGCGCTGAAGAACTGGCGCGTGCAGTTGTTCTTGGTCGCCTCGGCGCGTTATGCCGCCATCTAACCCAGTTCTACATTCTTTCTTTTCTTTTTACATTCTTTATCTGCCTACCACTCCTCACATTTGGCGCAGTCGACAGCCAACGATTCCAGGGACCCCGACCGCCACTCGCCCGACCGCACCGCCTGCTCGCCTTGCCTGAATTTACAGTGAAGTACGCAACCCGCCCTGCCTGCCCTTCGTACTTCACCCGCCCGCAAACGCAAGCCCGCCTAGTGCCCGCCAGCCACCATGCCACTTATAAATTGGGCCGAAGCTGTGGCCGACGACCTCGCCGGATTTACGGTGGATTTTCTCCGAAACGAGTTACTTCGTCGGAACCTCGAAGTTACCGGAGCCAAGGAGGACATCATCCACCGCCTCCTCGCTGACATCGCCCAAAACAGACCGCCAACGCCACCGGCATTGCTCCTTCCCGACCCTGCGACTTCCGCGCATTGCTCGCAAGAGTCATTGACTCTTCAGACTCCTGACCCAGCGCAAAGCACGCAGCTGCTTAAAAGCTTGCTGCAACAATTACTCAACATGTCTCAACGCCCAAAGGCCCCCGTTCAAGTAACGACTCTCCCAGATTTGTCCGCATCGCTGCCGACTTTTAGCGGCGACGGAGGCATCTCAGCCCGACACTGGATTGAGGAATTGGAACGAACACGAGGACTGGCGTCCTGGGAACCTTCGACGCTGCTCGCAGTCGCCCTCGGACAGCTTCGTGGCCCGGCAGCCGACTGGAAAGTCGTCAATGGCCGTCAGTGCCCAACATGGGATAGTTTCAAGATCGCGTTCAAAGCGCAGTTAGACGACAGGTTATCCCTCTTGCAGCGGCAGCACAAGGTTACCTCTCGAGTACAGTTACGTGGTGGACTACTCTCTAGCAAAATTAAAGCTCATCTCCAAGTGCCCGGTCATTCTGACCGACGTCCAACGTATTGAGTATGCTATTCAAGGGGTTCAGGACGGACACTTAGCGACATCCATTGCAGCGCAACGCCCACCAACAGTCGCTACGTACATGGACATTGTCACAGAACTTGACAGGACATTAAGCCACTCCATTCTTCGACCGAGCCGCGCAGAGAACTCAAACGCCAAGCTTCCAGTTGCCAAGCCGTATCCGGCATCTACGCAGAGTTCACTCGAAGCAAGCATTTCAGATAGAGCTGACCATATGCCCGCATCGCCGTGACGCATTTCATCTCTCCCACCAGATGAACAGGATGCTCGCTACCTTACGATCACTTCAAGACATGGAGCCCCCGCCTACCATCCCGGCCAAGACTTGAGCAACGCCGTATGCTACAACTGCCGACAGAAGGGTCATCTCTCTGCCAAGTGTAATGCAGCAAGGACTTCAGGTAACCGTCAGTCAGCTAACTCCAAGGCCAATATCCCTTCCATGTCGTGCCTTCAAGACCCTAATTCGCTTGAGGGCTCATTGATCAAGTGCGCAGTGGTCCAAGCCGACATTCCTGCCATCGGGAAGATTGACGCTTTCCCGGACAGTGGGTCCAAGCTGACCATACTGTCGCACGATGTCAAATCCTCAAGCTTGCTACCGTGGACAAAGCCACCCATTACCGTCGTTGGTGGTGGCACGGTCGTCCCATCGGGTACACTGTGCACCCGCATTTCTGTAGGACCCATCTCTGCAGTCGTTGAGGTGATGGTTCTTGCACGCAATCCCCTGCCATTGATCCTCGGCGAGGACTGGTTTGAAGCAGCGCACGCAGAACTTCTGGTGAGACCACCTAACCCGACTGAGATTCGTCATCCCAGCACAGGTGTTGCCTTGATATGCCAAGAGAAGGTGTTGCCGAAGATGTCCAATGCTGTTCTCCTCTGCACCACAACACTACCATCAGCTACACCGACAGTCCCAGTGACAGGAGGTCTCCAGCTTGAACCTCTTCCAGATGCCAACCAGCCACCGTGGTTAGCTTTGGCATGTTATGAAAGATTGCTTCAGCAAGGAAGTGACCATCAAAAGACGTCTGACACAGGTAATCTTCAGACCAACAAGACGAGTTCGATTATGTGTGATGCCCAGGGGTGGTTCTCATTTGAACCCGTTCGCATTTCTACCTTCTCGTTTTTACCTTCTCATTTCAACCCAGCGCAAAACAACTATCGCGTTTCTCCCTTTCTCATTTAAACCGTTCTCAAAACAAACTTTCGGGTTTTGACCCTTCTCAAAACGACTTTTCTCATTTTAACCTTTCTCATTTCGAATTTTGTCAAAACATACTTTCTGGTTTTGACCATTGTCAGAGAGACTTTTCTCATTTTAACCTGTCTCATTTCGAACCCAAATTAATCCAACATCATGATCTTGCAATCTTTCTGCGGTATTTATGGCGAATTCGGGTAAATAATTGCCTTCGAGTCCTTGCCTGTGGCACCGGCGACCAAAAACGCGCCAGCGGCGCATCACGTGACCTTCTCTACCCGAATGCAAAGCACAATGAACTGGCGTTTTTATTTGACTGGGTCGCGAGTGAGCTCTGTTAACTTCTTCGATCATTCTATGGAACCATGAGCACGCTGCATACGCCAACAACATAAATTACGACTCTTTGAGATGTGTGTAAACAGAAGCGGCCTCACAAAACTTTGCAAAATATTGGCATTACCACAGTCCGTACAGCTGACAGAATATTAAAATATAAAATCAATGAAAGGGCAGATGTATAAATCAGTGTGGTGCTGCCCGCACGCGCGTCAAATTTCAATAAACTTCGTTTGGATTTTCGATTAACTGTTGCCACGGAGGCTTGCCAGCGTCGCTTTCCATATTCTGTTTACTGTTAGTAGAGAGTTTTAGTAGATCGTTCCCATGACTCTGATAACGATATTCGACACTCCGCCACCGCCTCCCTTGCGCATGCATAGTATCGTTATCGGGGGTATTGGAACGATCTACTAAAACTCTCTAGTACCTTTTTTGGAATCCTCAGTCTTCTCATTGCACCCACCCTCCTTGAAATTGTAATGCGTGCTCAAGTTTCAAACTGCATCACTATGCATACTTTTTTTTCAGCGGTGTAATAACTTGTTATTACAGAGTTGTAAAATAAAGTGATATATGATCCAGCCCGTGTCTCAGAGCCAACATACCTTGCTCAGGCTGGATAAATTCTTCCAAAAATGTTGACTTTCTTTGAAACATAAATTATCTTTCTCTTCGTTGTTTTTGCTATCTTGTCTCAGAGCACAAAAGGGTGCCTGTCTCGATGGCTTCGTTTGCCACTCGAACCCGCTATTTGCCGCCTCAGCGAGCATTGTTTCGTTTGGTTCCTTATCCCGATTCTGATGTGGCGATACCGGATACAGTCTGGCAGACGAGCTGCCCGACCTCTTGGAGCTCGGGAAAACTTCTGCTGGTAAATTGCCGGTACACGCCTGAGAAGCGCAACCCGAAAAGCTTGCACCCACCAGCCTTTGACCACGCGAACGCCCTTGCCGGAGGTATGGGAAACTTTTTTCAGGGAAAATGACCACTCGAATGAGCCATTACAAGCAAAAACACACGACTAGCACAATGATCCATTCGCTCCACACAACGACATGTTAACGACATACAGCGACAGAAGAGGAATGAAGTACCGAATGTGTGCTAGCACTTTTGAAACCACGTCACCATGTAACCACGTAGCTACGTCAACAGACTCGGGGTGGCACGCAGGCATAAGGAAAATTGTTTCATGTGCTATGCAAGAGATGCTGCCGTTTCGCTTCATCTTCAACCGTCATCCCCTCAACTGTTTTCCTTCTTTCTATACCTCACTACGGTGTTCAAATGACAACGGGTTCAAATGAGAAAGGGTCGAAACGCGAAAGGTTAAAACGCGAAGGGCGTTTTGCGAATGGGTTCAGACGAGAAGGGTTCAAATGAGAATGGGTTCAAATGAGACGGGTATAAATAAGAAAGGGTCGAAACACGAAAGGTTAAAACGAGAAGGGCGTTTTGCGAATGGGTTCAAATGAGAAGGGTTCAAATAAGAATGGGTTGTTTCGAGATACACCCATGCCCAGATTGGAACACAGCTACAGCCAGAAGAGTCCGCCACAGTTCAACATGTCCTGCAACAACACATTCCCCTTTTCGCCACCAATGATAACGACCTGGGCCTGTACGAAGGAACCGAGCATGTCATTGACCTTATTCCAGACGCCGTTCCTTACAGTCGTCAACCCTATCGGTACGCGGCAGCGGCGGCTGACAAGCCAACGACGTCCGGGTCTTTGACCAAGAGCCAGTCGCCGGCTTCGACGACGCCGAACCTACTGGGCCCGCCGCCGAGATCGGGCTTCTTCCAGTGCAGACCCAAGGATACCGCGTTTCCGTTCTCCGTGAGGTAATACAGGACCCCGGACGACTGCCTGCCGCTTCTGCAGCCCAAGCGAGAAACCGCGCAGACCAAGGCCAAGCCGACTGGCATAATGATCCACAGGTCTCAGGAGGTTCCCGAATCAGACTTGTTGGGAGCCAAGCCGAAGAAACCGCCTCGAATGACAACGACCGTGAAGCCAGAACGTTCCGCGAGCTCCACGTACAGTAACGCTAGCAGCAGCAATAAGACATTCACGAGGGCACCGCCCTTTAGGAATAACCGCGAGTCTACAGCTCTACCGTGCTTAAGGATTTCAACGTGGCCGGAAAGCAGGGCCTAGCAGAAAATACGTCCTGAGACAAAGGCCACCTGGTCATGGCGACGTCTAAGCGCGACTCGCCGCTTAAAGAGCAGCGCTGGCCGGAAAGAAGAGTGCGCTACAAGGCCGAAATTGTGGGCTCCAACTTCATCATAACACGGGAGGAAGCCAGTCCCGACAAAAAGCAGGAAAGCGCTTTCGACTGCTCTAAAGCCTTTGCCATCGAGCGACAGGTCTCCAAAGTCAAAGAGGGAGAGTCCTCAAAGGGTATATCTGCTGCTAAAGAACCACCGATACCGACTTCAGAAGAGGAGACTGCGGTCTCGAATCAATCTTTAGAGGCTGACTTAAAGACAGGCCAAGTGGCTGAAGGCCTCAGCCCGGCGAAAGCAGACGCGTTCACCCAGCTTTCAGATGATTTTGCCACCGACGTTGGGGACAAGCTCGTTTGTCCCAGACAGCAGACACTAGCCAAGAATGACATTTTGTCGCCAGCTGATAGCAAAGACGGCGGCAAGTTTCGAAGTGTTTCGGCTCAAACCCGAACTTCCGACACGCCGTCGCAGATGCAGCTTCTTAGCCCGGGCACGGAAACAGAAGGCAGCAGGTCTGACGACAAAGACGAGGATTCCATCGGAGAGCCATTCCTTTGGGAAGACAAACTCAGTACTGCCGCCTTCGCTGTAAACACGACCATGAACACCAGCCTGCAGGTTTTGCCTTTTGAGCTACTACACGGATATGTCTCCAAACTTCCATTGGAGACGTTTCGGCGCCCAGAAGCTACCACTCTTGAAACAGGGCTTCTACACCTCGCGGGACGTCGAAGCGAAGCGCAGCAAAACTCTGCTCAAGCCAGACAGCAGCGGAAACATCGCTACAATAAAACTCACCGTGATGGCACCTTTCAAGTAGGCCAGTATGTGTGGCTTCAGCGCCAAGAGCCCATCACCAATGGGACGACGAAAATGGCCCCACCATTCAAGGGTCTCTATCGAATCACGGAACAAAGGACCCTGGTCACTTATGCGGTCCGCCGCGTTGCTGCCCATGCGACCAGCACTTCATCCAGGGATGAGGAGGTTGTGCACTCGAGCCATCTTAAGCTGTTCCGTCCGCCATACATGGACCCTGCGCTCTTCCCCCTTGAAAGATCCGTCCCCGTTACTTCGCAACCTGGTGGAACGAGTGACAGAACAGCCTTCGCTGAAACTGTTGTGAGCCCTACCCCACACATTCCATCAGGCGAAGAAGAGCCACCGTCAACTTTTAGTAGTCTGCGGGGCCACATTCAGCAGCCTAGATGGATTGATGACCATGAGGAATGAACAGTTCAAGAGAACCAGGATTGGTTAAAAGAGGGGTGGGATGTGAGCCATACGGCAAAACCCGCAATTCGGTCTGGCAATCATCGTGCCCACGCGCTCAAGAACTGGCGCGTGCAGTTGTTCTTGGTCGCCTCGGAGCGTTATGCCGCCATCTAACCCAGTTCTCTCTTAATTAAACCTTTTTACATTCTTTATCTGCCTACCAGTCCTCACAATATATATATATATATATATATATATATATATATATATATATATATATCAGGGTGTCGAACCGGAAAGATACGGGTTCGCTTACGGTTCAGGTTCAGGTAAATTTATTTTGTTCCGGTTCAGTTCCGGTTCGATTAATTCGATCCGCGAACCGGTTTGGGGCGCTGAACCGGTTCGCGAACCGGTTCGAAAATTATAAATGACAAATTGCAACATCAAAATAAATTACAAATAAAACATCTGAAATCAGCACATACGAAACGGGATACATCGTAGTGTAAGGCTCAGGGATTTCAACCAGGAATGGTTTCTTTATGTGCACTCAAAGGTTACCTCACCGACGTTTAGGTATTCGGACTTCATCTAATTGGGTCCGACGCAGTAGCTGTAAAATCCGCGACCTCCTTACAAACCCACTTACAAGTAGAACTCACTAACTATCCCGCCACCTCGGCGTGTAAGCAATTGAAGGAACAGTGGGGAGAAAATACAGCTTTCTTTTTTTGAACTAGCCTTCGGTAACTCAAATTAAACCCTTAAAGAAGTTTTCATTAAACAAGATACGGAATATGAAAAACACTTCACCAAACGCAACGCCAGAAGGACGTAATAGGATAAATATTAAAATAGAAGAGTTCGCTGTCTCACAAATATCTTAACTTCTAAGTGCCTATACGAAACCGGATGCATTATTATCAAACTCCACAGCCTTTTCTTTTCTCATTCCGACGGAAGCAAGCTTCAAGAACTCGCGCGTTCTAGAAACGTGTTATGAAATGAGCACACAGCAGCATTTAGGATTTACGAGATTGTAAGAAAATAAAATCCCGTGACGCGATTTTTTTTTTTTTTTGCACAGTCTTCCAATTTTCTTTTTTCCGTGCAAGCCGCGACCAGCGCAATACTGGTTCCTATGTCAAGATTCATGGATGCAGCGTTTGTCAAGATTCATGGATGCAGCGTTTATATTCCTAAGACTGAGTGGAGAAGAAAAATATGTAAGCGAGGTGTGTGTCAGTTGACGGCACTTAAAAAACAAATGGCATTGATAGCACATTCATTGTCAACAGCGCGTGGCCGAACCCTTTTGACATAAGCCGGTAACCGTTATTCTTTTTCCGGTTCAGTTCCGGTTCGGGCTCATCGCGATAACAATATAACGGTTCGGGTTCGGGTTCAGTTTCGGAAAAAATACCGGTTCGGTTCCGGTTTTCGGTTCGGTTTGGTTCCGGTTCGACACCCTGATATATATATATATATATATATATATATATATATATATATATATATACATATGGGTGATTTCATCTCAAATCGGGCAGGCTAAAAGTGTCTAATTTTTAATTTTCACGAAAAAAATATATGTTTTGGGGGTATTTCTCAAATGAAGGAGGGCGCAAACCGCATGTTCTCCCGATTTTTCGTCCTCGAGTTACGAGCCGTAGAAGCCGCAGTGGCACAAACTAGTGTTTTTGCCTGCCGTCACAGGTCGCGTGTTTGACACCCTCTGCTGACGCTATTGTTTTCTCTACACCCTTTTAAATTTTCCCCCTAATTTAGTAGGTATTATAAAGGTACCTTGATGTATTCAAATATTTTTAGAAATTTGATTGTTTTCTAAAACACATGTCAAACTCGTCACTCCGTCACTTTTTGGTCAAATTTGACAGGTCATTACTTTGTCTGTACTTAAGGTAAATTTTCTTTCTTTGGCTCTACAGAAAGCCCAAAGCAAGCCCATTATAGATATAATATTATCATTCTGATCTGTCGACTAGCCGCTCCGCTACCTTCACGTAAACGTTGTAAGAAATAACAAATGTTTAAAGTTTGAGGTCGATTTTCTCAAAAACCCCATTTTTGTAAATTTTTATTTTTTAAATTCTTTTAGACATATTAGTCGACTACAAGGAAAAACAGTCTAGAATTGTAATATTTTGGTTGTATGTCCTCTGTTTGAGCCGCAATCGCGTGAAATGTGTGAACATTTGTTATTTTTTACAACGTTTACGTGAAGGTAGCGGAGCGGCTACTCGGCAGATAATAATGATCTTATTATATCTATAATGCGCTTGCTTTGGGCTTTCTGTAGAGCCAAATAAAGAAAATTTACCTTAAGTACAGACAAAGTAATGACCTGTCAAATTTGACCGAAAAGCGACCGGAGTGACGAGTTTGACATGTTTTTTAGAAAACAATCAAATTCCTAAAACTATTTGGATACATCAAGGTATCTTTATAATACCTATTAAATAAGGGGGAAAAGTTAAAAGGGTGTAGAGAAAACAATAGCGCCAGCAGAGGGTGTCAAACGCGCGACCTGCGACGGCAGGCAAAACTCTAGTTTCTGCCACTGCGGCTTCTACGCTTCGTAACTCGAGAACAAAAAATGTGGGGAACTTGCGGTTTGCGCTCTCATTCATTTTAGAAATGCCCCTAAAACATATATTTTTTTCGTGAAAATTAAAAGCTGGACCCTTTCAGCCTGCCCGATATGGGAAATTTCATCTCAAATCGGGCAGAATAAAAAAGTATGAATTTTAATTTTCATGAAAAAATATATGTTTTGGGGGTATTTATCAAATAAATGAGGGCGCAAACCGCATGTTCTCCGGATTTCTTGTTCTTCAGTTACGAAGCGTAGAAACCGCAGTGGCAGAAACTAGAGTTTTTGCCTGCCGTCGGAGGTCGCGTGTTTGACACCCTCTGCTGGCGCCATTGTTTTCTCTACACCTTTTTAACTTTCCCCCCACATTTAATAGGTATTATAAAGATACCTTGATGTATTCAAATAGTTTTAGGAATTTGATTGTTTTCTAAAAAACATGTCAAACTCGTCACTCCGGTCGCTTTTCGGTCAAATTTGACAGGTCATTACTTTGTCTGTACTTAAGGTAAATTATCTTTAATTGGCTCTACAGAAAGCCCAAAGCAAGCCCATTATAGATATAATAATATCATTATTATCTGCCAAGTAGCCGCTCCGCTACTTTCACGTAAACGTCGTGAAAAATAACAAATGTTCACACATTTCACGCGACTGCGGCTCAAACAGAGGACATACAACCAAAATATTACATTTCTAGACTGTTTTTTTTTGTAGTCGACTAATATGTCTCAAAGAATTAAAAAAATAAAAATTTACAAAAATGGGGTTTTTGAGAAAATCGACCTCAAACTTTAAACATTTGTTATTTCTTACAACGTTTACGTGAAGGTAGCGGAGCGGCTATTCGACAGATCATAATGATATTATTATATATATAATGGTCTTGCTTTGGGCTTTCTGTAGAGCCAAAGAAAGAAAATTTACCTTAAGTACAGACAAAGTAATGACCTGTTAAATTTAACCAAAAAGCGACCGGAGTGACGAGTTTGACCTGTGTTTTAGAAAACAATCAAATTCCTAAAAATATTTAAATACATCAAGGTATTTTTATAATACCTATTAAATGATGGGGAAAAGTTAGAAGGGTGTAGAAA
Organism: Ixodes scapularis; assembly: GCF_016920785.2. Classification (NCBI taxonomy): domain Eukaryota; kingdom Metazoa; phylum Arthropoda; class Arachnida; order Ixodida; family Ixodidae; genus Ixodes; species Ixodes scapularis. The sequence continues at coordinate 81,839,339 of NW_024609884.1, forward strand.
ATACAATAACGTCAGCAGAGGGTGTCAAACACGCGACCTGCGACGGCAGGCAAAAACACTAGTTTCTGCCACTGCGGCTTCTACGGCTTGTAACTCGAGAACAAAAAATCGGGAGAACATGCGGTTTGCGCCCTCCTTCATTTGAGAAATACCCCCAAAACATATATTTTTTTCGTGAAAATTAAAAATTAGACCCTTTTAGCCTGCCCGATTTGAGATGAAATCACCCATATATATATATATACATATATCAGCGTGTCGAACCGGAACCGAACCGAAGCGAAAACCGGAACCGAACCGGTATTTTTTCCGGAACTGAACCCGAACCCGAACCTTTATATTGTTATCGCGATGAACCCGAACCGGAACTGAACCGAAAAAAAAAAAATAACGGTTTCCGGCTTATGTCAAAACGGTTCGGCCACGTGCTGTTGACAATGAATGTGCTATCAATGCCATTTGTTTTTTAAGTGCCGTCAACTGACACACACCTCGCTTACATATTTTTCTTCTCCACTCAGTCTTAGGAATATAAACGCTGCATCCATGAATCTTGACAAACGCTGCATCCATGAATCTTGACATAGGAACCAGTATTGCGCTGGTCGCGGCTTGCACGGAAGAGAATTAGAAGGCTGTGCAGAAAAAAAAAAAATCGCGTCACGGGATTTTATTTTTTTACAATCTCGTAAATCCTAAATGCTGCTGTGTGCTCATTTCATAACACGTTTCTAGAACGCGCGAGTTCTCGAAGCTTGCTTCCATCGGAATGAGAAAAGAAAAGGCTGTGGAATTTGATAATAATGCATCCGGTTTCGTATAGGCACTTAGAAGCTAACATATGTGTGAGACAGCGAACTCTTCTATTTTAATATTTTTCCTATATTACGTCCTTCTGGCGTTGCGTTCGGTGAAGTGTTCTTCATATTCCGTATCTTGTTTAATGAAAACTTCTTTAAGGGTCTAATTAGAGTTACCGATGGCTAGTTCAAATAAAGAAAGCTGTATTTTCTCCCCACTGCTCCTTCAATTGCTTACACGCCGAGGTGGCGGGATAGTTAGCGAGTTCTACTTGTAAGTGGGTTTGTAAGGAGGTCGCGGATTTTACAGCTATTGCGTCGGACCCAATTAGATGAAGTCCGAATGCGTAAACGTCGGTGAGGTAACCTTTGAGTGCACATAAAGAAACCATTCCTGGTAGAAATTCCTGAGCCTTACACTGCGATGTATCCCGTCTCGTATGTGCTGATTTCAGATGTTTTATTTGTAATTTATTTTGATGTTGCAATTTGTCATTTATAATTTCCGAACCGGTTCGCGAACCGGTTCAGCGCCCCGAACCGGTTCGCGAACCGGTTCGCGGATCGAATTATTCGAACCGCAACTGAACCGGAACAAAATAAATTTACCTGAACCGTAACCGAACCCATATTTTTTTCGGTTCGACACACTGATATATATAGCGCGATTTTTAACATCAACATATTAAAAACGCGATAGACAGGCCGATGCCGTTTTCACAGATTATTTGTGGGGCTCGGCGGACATTAGATGAGTAAATAAACGTCACAATACGTTGTCTAAATAACTTTTTTAATTGACAGTGTAATTGACCATGTCGAATTTTCAGTTTTAAAGGGGCTATGAATAAAAGCTAGCCCAACTGAAACAATTTACGAAAAGTTGACGAGGTTTGCGTTATTCATAGCTAAACGTCTGCCTTTCGTCGCCTGATTAAAAAACAGCGCACTGGACAGAGCGCAGGATGTTATGCTTGCGTAGTCATTTCGGACGGACCGTTGGAAGTATGATGCTGGAGCATCCATCAAAGGCACGCTCTAAAAAGTGTGCAACTTTGTTCATTCTGAATGCGACAGTACTTTATGAGGGTTGTAACTTCACTAGAAAATTAAATAATTCATGGAACTCCAATATGAGAAGTTCTCGCTAACACAAACATGCCATCACCGACATGCCATGTCAAAACATCTAAGTCACTCTCCACTTTGCCCGCCCCTGCCGCGCGTGGTTCTTGGATCGGGGGAAGAAAGTGCAAAACTTGATAAATAAATGTCTCAAAGCCCTTGCTGTTTCGTGAATAGTTTTGATTTGGTTATACCCTTGTTACACGGGCACACTTAACTGCAGTTACGCTGAGCCTTAGCGCACAATATTTGCCGACAACATTCTTCGGCTATGCAGTCAAAGCTATGGGCGAACGTGCGCTTGAGCATCTTGATCATCTTTCGAAGCAGTGCACGCGCGCTCTTCACTTCTTGTGAAATAGCTATCCGAAACTATAGTGCGGTATCAGTGGTGCCGCGTAACAGCAGTTAAGCTGAGTTAACCGCGGTTAAGTGTGCCCATGTAACAGTGGTATTAGGCTCTACTAATGACTGCTTCTAAAACAGCAATATCAAAAAAGGTGAGTTACGGATTTTAATTAATAAAAATGTTGCCACGGATATGCACCCATGTAATATCCGCCGAGTTGCACGGCACACTGAAGACTGCAACAACATGGCAGTGAGCTCCTTTTTCTAAAAACCTCTTGATTAAAAAATATCACCGGGTATAGCTGACATAACGTGACAAAGGGATGCTTCATTTCTCATTTCACTGCAGACCACGTGGTCCAAAAGTTCCCCGGAGAAACGACCGGCACTGTCAGAGCATACTTACGTCGCAAATGCAACATGGACTATACGCCTAAAAAAAAAAAGCACAAATAGAAAAATTAGCTACATATTGTACGCCACGGAAAGTAGCGTTATCTAACTTGTCAGTAATTATTTTAGCTCTTCATTTCTACTATATTTATCAATTGAAAACTGTACCTTTATTGCAAAGATAGCTTTTATTTTTTCTGAACTGTATTTGTTACCTTTATTGAAGAATAAAAGCTTACTGTAAAAAACTGTTAGCACTATTCGGAAGCCGATCGAGGGCAATTGCGACAAGTGCTTGATGCTGCTGATGCAAAAGCATGCACATGTCTTTGTTTTCAAAGTGCACCGCCACTTGCGTGCGGCTTCATAGGCTAGTAGACAAACTATGTTTGCATGATAATCCAGTGTTTTTGTAATGCAGGTCTCAGCGCAATATATGGATAGGGATACATAATAGGGACATAAGACGCTCCACCTTGCATAGACACATGCAGCTCAAATCAACTTCTGAACTGCATAAGCGAAGTGGTGTTATGATTGGAAGCTCGCTCTGAAATTGGCTGGAGAAATTGACGCCTTCCTGTAACAACCTCAAGCTTTCACCGAAAGTGTTTCATGGTGTAGATTTATCTTGCAAAACTCTAAGACATCTCAGTTCACGTGAAAAGTGCTAGACAATTACAACAACGAACACGCCAACACAGTCGATCGAGAGTTTTACACTGTAAAAAATCTACGTAAATTTCACGTGTCTTTCCCTCGCGAAAAAGCACGGGCACGCTCATTGTTTCAAAATACGAGGTTTCCCCAACTCAAGCTGAGAGGCGACGACGAAGATCGTCCATAAAGGACGTGTTTTCTCAGCGCTCTGATAAGCCTAACAATTCGGCCTTACAGGTCAGTTTTACCGGCACTCCTTGCCCCGAGGGGCCCTTCCAAGACTTGACAACCTGGAGAAGACACCAGAAAGCCAACCCGCACTGCCCGCGGGCCCGGACGCCAAACCATCAGTCTTTTCGGTGACCGTTTTGACGACGCCAGCTGGCAAAAGACGCTCTGGCACGAAGGCCCTCTCCATGGAGCAGACGAACGCGAGCCCCTACCCGGCTCCAAGCAACACCACAGGACACCCTACCCAACAAGGTCAGTTGGATTTTTCAACACTCTCACCACAGGACAGCCAGTTTTTAGTGGCATGTACCCAAGAACGCCAAGCGATCGAAGAATTTATGCAGAATCGAGTATCTATCGAGTTCTACATAAGGAATAAAGAACTTATTGAGTCGCTCCGCTCCAACAGTAGAGCCTACGAAGAAATGATCACGAATGGTGTCGCTTTTCAAGAGTACTTCGCGCACAAGAACGAATTCAAGACTTTCCGAGCTCAGCGAAATTCCCAGACACCACCCCAACACGGCGAAACGGGTGAGAAAGAATCGCTGACTCGGTCCAGCATGATGGCAAGGCATAACATGCCTTCCACATCAACCAACTCGAATGAGAATTCATTGCGAGAAGTCGAGAATATGGAAGATGATGGATTTCAATTTCAAGGTTCACAAAAAAGACAAGAAAGACAACGCGCCAACTTTACTTACCATCAGCAGAAAGTCACGCAAGCAACACAGAAAACACCCAGGCACACGGTCGTTCTGAAACCAACGTGCAAAGAGCGCGTAGACAACTTCACCGGCAGAGACATTGTTGGGTCAATGGAAAAGGCAGGAATTCAAAGCAAAGATGACTTCTCCGTCCACCGCAACCAGAAATCTAACACTATTGCGATCACAACAAAGAACCCCCTCCTTACGAATAAACTACTCAACATCAACCAAATCGTCAAGGGCGAACAAAGCTACGAGATAAAACCCTACATGGCGGTTTCAAATGATCCAATCCGCGGAATTATCTACCTTTCTGGACACGACGTGCAAGAAACTCCAGAAACCCTCATGGAAAGTCTTGACTGCAGAACACACACGATCGTCGCAGCTCGTCCCATTGGGCGGTCGGGCAGGACCATCTTGATCACTTTCGATGGGAAATCTATTCCAAAGCACGTTCGTTTCCTCTGCGAAATATTCAGAGTAACCGACTATCGACCAAGACCTCTCGTCTGTTACTTATGCCATGAAATAGGCCACAAATCGGACGTCTGCCTAGCGGCATCAATCGCTGTGACCGATGCGGACACACTCATGATAGCGAGTCCGGATGTGAACTACAGCCTAAATGCATAAACTGCGCTGGTCCCCACATCGCCACAAGTAACGACTGCCCCAAGCGGAAAATTCCTCCAAAAAGACTCCCGGCTCAGACACTCCAGGGAAAAATGCCCCTTTTCAATATGACAAAAATGGACCTAGCACCCGCCGGATCAAACTCTTCACAATCATGGACTAACCCACCCCCACAAGGAGCATGGGCAACACCTTGCAATGTCAATCCATACGTTCCACCCATGGTATTCGGAAAAGTTTCAGATGGCACCACATCAACCGTGCAAAACCTGCAAATTTCTCCAGCCACAAATTGCGGAAACTCAAACTGCCAACAACAACATAATCACACCAGCTGCGAGCAACGTCTAACGGCAATGGAACAACGCATGGACAGAGTCTAAAAATCCCTCGAGAACATCTCGCAAACCCTACGAGATATCCTCAAACGACTAAATGATTAACTTGCCCATACACAACAAAGAAAACAAACCAAAACGTAAGGCAATATTTCCTTGGGTTCTACAGTGGAACTGCAGGGGATTTAATAACAAGGCAGCGGAACTTAAAGAAAGATTAGAGAAAATGAGGGAAAACAAACCACACGTCATCCTCCTACAGGAAGCAAACGTCGAAAACCTCAATATTCGAGGGTACACTACATATATTCATCCCACCATCGTCCGACGATCCCGCAACTACCAAAGCCAACAATCCACTGGTACAACCTATGGCCAAGCAACCACCCTCGTCTTGAACGGTACAACACAATCACAAATAGATACCTCGCAAATATGTAACGGAACCAGAGAAGTTGTGGGAGTTAAGTTACGCATAGGCAATCAACAATTCGACATCTACAACTTCTACATTAGACCGGGACAGAAAGAAGGAGACGACGCAGACTGGTTCGATGCCACAGTGCCAGGCATCGAACCCACACTCATCGTTGGGGATATAAACGCCCAATACCCACAGTGGGGGTACGAAAAAGCTAACAAACGAGGACGGAATATAACCAGCAAATGCAAGCAACTGAGGCTGGTCCTTCTTAACGAGCCCGACACCCCTACAAGGATCGCAACAAGCACCAGGCACAACGACACAACCCTGGACCTCACCTGGGCCACGAAGAACTTCAAAGCCTCCTGGCATACGTTGCCAGATCCGATGGGCAGCGAACATCTGCCCATAGTAATGCGACTTAAAACAACCACTCCAGCCAAACATCAGGCGAAATTAATTAAATGGGATGTCTTCCGCACCGCCATAGCCGCAAGCAAGGAAGGACACCTTGCCACCCGTATTCAGCGGGCCCTTAAGGTCGCAAAGACAATATACCAGATTAAAGAAGATTCTCCTATACCCGACCTTCATCTCCTCCATCTCTGGGCTAGTCGCCTCCAAGCGCTCCAGAGATACCGAAAAAATAAACAAAATCGAGCACTTCGGACCAAACTTAACTTAGCCACGGCGAGGGCCAAAAGATACACTCTCGAACTTAGACGAAACAGATGGTGGGCACACTGCAGCTCCTTCGGTGAAAAGACTGGACTAAAGAAGGTATGGAACACATATCGAGGAATGAACTGCAAAACCAAAAGCAAAAACACCGGTTCCAACCTCGCATTACGGCTAAACGTAACAGAAGAAGAGCTAGCAAAAGCAGCGAGAGAGAGTTTCTTCCCTCAACCAGCCAAGGAACTACCGGATACTTCCTATGCGCCGGAACCCATAAACGCATTAATGCCAGCAGACTCCCCCTTCACCATGGGTGAGCTCTTGGACGCTCTAGCAAAAGAAAAAAGCAACACAGCTCCAGGCCCGGACCACATTACCATCACAGCACTCCGAAACCTTCCAGATGAAGAAATGCGTGAGCTCCTAGACAAATACAACGAGATATGGGAATCCGGTCAACTTCCCGATGACTGGAAGATATCCGCCGTAATTCCCATTCCGTAATTCCCATTCCGAAATTTCAACCTACAGTACAGCCTCGTACAATAGTGGCGATCGACATCAAAAAAGCTTTCGACTCCATCCCACATGAAACAGTCATTCGAGGAGCAAAAAATGGAGGCCTACGTGGACGAATTCTAAACTTCATCAAATCCTTCCTTCATCGACGCAAATTTCAAGTTCACATTGGAGGCACCACGAGCCCCCTCAGAAGAAACACGGTAGGAGTTCCCCAAGGAGCGGTCATCTCCCCAGTACTATTTAACATGGCCATGGCTGACCTAGCATTCCACCTGGAGGCAATTCGAGACGTACGTTACACTATATACGCTGACGACGTCACCTTATGGATCAACAAAGGCACACCCAACATTCAAAAAAGGCGACTTCAAGAAGCCCTGGATGTTACCATGAACTTTATGCATGAAACAAATATGATAATCTCAGCCGAAAAGACCACCTACACAGTCGTCGCCTCAAAGAGGGCTAGAAAGAAAAACATCGGAGACACAATTAATTTGTACGTTGATGGCGCCAAAATTCAAAGACAACCAAGTGTAAAGATTCTCAGTCTCTCAATCGACGAGGATGGGGGAGCACGGAGCTGGCTGAACCAGATTAAGATACAATGGAGACGCGGCCTTAACCTTATCAAGAGAACAATAACCAAAGCTTGGGGGGCAGAAGAAAAACCTTTAAAACTATTGGTACGATCACTGCTCGTCTCCAAAGCCATTTACGGTTATAACTACCTTCGTCTTACCAAGACCCGGCAAGATCAAGTTGAAACCCTTAAAGGGGTCATGAAACGATTTTCCTACTTCTTCCTCCTTAACTTTAATCCTCAACTCAAATGCGAATTGTGAAATCACGTGGTCGTGACATTCCTTCGGCACCGGCGCGATGACTCCTCGGTTCCACCGTGCTTTTTATGCACACCACAGAACTTGTCATTCCCCAGTGATAATAAGTTCCGTCAGGGCACTCATTGGCCACGAACGCGAATCCGAATATTCGTCGACGGATTGATTGTTGACGAGCGCATACGTCCGAGTGACGCAGTTCTCGTGTCCAATGCGTGAGCTGGGCTCTGCTGACGTCAGTTTGGCGCCGGTGACGCGCTTTTGGAACCGCGGATGTATTGTAGTGAAAAGGCGGAGAGCTTTCGAAGGAAAGAAGGTACAAAATAGTTCGCTATATTTTCAAATGTTCGTACTGAAAAGCTGGCTTTTGACTTTCTAGCCTCTTTCTTTTGGCCAACTAAACGATATGCGATTAGTAAAGTCCCAATTTAAAATCATTCATCCCAACCCAAAATTCGTTTCATGGCCCCTTTAACAAGGCAGCTATGAGAGTTATCACGGGTTTGCCCAAGATAACCCGCATTCCCGGCCTACACAAAGCGGCTCAAATAAACACAATCAAAGAACTAGCAAAAGCAGCACAAAACAGTCAGAGAGACCGCCTCAAAAGAACCGAACCGGGAAGAATCATCCTTAAGCACCTCGGAGTAACGGACTTTGAAATTCCAGCTATAAGGAGTATTCACTGGGTGCCGTATTTGTGGGGGCTGTTTAAAGCGCATGCTCAGACCGAGCTCACATTAATAGCCTGCTAAGACCGGCAACCTTGATGGTGTTAAATGCACGCTCCAAAAGGACTGCGGAAGCTCGCCGTCAGCACGCGCTCAGCAGCAGCGCACACGGATATGGCCGCCAGTGTATACTCCCTATAGCCACTTCTCCTCCTCCATGGGAAGACGAATGCATAACAGAGATCAAGCCTATACCCCAAAATCAGAGCAAAGAGCACTGTAATAGAAAAAAAAATGTTGCTAAAAGACACATAAAAGAGATAGAACATCTCCTTCAATGTAAGACCAATAAAGTCATTTACACAGACGCGTCGCGAAACGAGGACGGCAGGACAGCCATGGCTTGGCACTCCTTCCGCTCCGGCGAAACAAGCGCTAAAATCCTCCCTTATACCCCCAGTGCCAAAACCGCTGAACTCCAAGCAATCTTTTGGACATTAGAAAATGCCCAAGAGGATCAGCACCCCACAGAAATCTTCATCTACACTGACTCCCAAGAGGCTGTTAGAGAATGCAGGAAAGCCAGCAGCCGTAACAAGACTGTGAATGACATCAAAGCCGCAGCGCGCTATCTCCGAACTAAAGGAATCACCCTCAAAATTTCATAGATTCCGGGACACCAAGATATCCCGGGAAACGAAGAAGCCCATTAAACCGCGCGCAGCACGCTACAAGCAACCTGCTCCGCACAAGGCCTCCTGGACTCCTCCGCCACAATACCCACCGAGGACCCCGATCCCGATGAAATAAAGCCACTCGCAAGACAAGAGCGGAAAGCGAGGTTGACTGCTCTACTGCCAACGGAGGAACACCCGCTTCCATCAAAAAAACTCACGGTGGGAGCGGGTGTGGCTCCGGCGCCTCGCTTCCAACACGACCATTACACCAGTTCTACGAAAGCGTTTTTACAAACCAACATCAGAAGACGACCCGGGCCCTGACCCTAACTGCACAGAATGCCATGTACCGGCTACCTGCAGACACCTTATCTGGGACTGTCAAGCGAAAGCAAGAAAACGACAGGAAGCGATCTCAAGACTTGCCTCCGAACTCACACCACAAAACTACGAAGACTGGGTTACCCCCAACAGAGGTCCTCCAGACAGGAAGCTAATCCTCAACACTTCGTCAAAAAGGCGGGCCTAGTCCAATATATATAACCACTTCCCTTTTTCCCAACATCCCAACCCCTACCCTCTACATCCCCCACCGGATTAGATGACTTTCGTCAAGGTATCCGGCGTCCCCTTTCTGAAATGAACGTATTCTCACTCACTCCGAACTCAAGCTCGTTGGGTTTCCCTCATTATTTATTTGCCGCGAGAGCCGAGCCTTCCAGAAAAGCCGAAATCCGCGGAGTGCAAGCATGCGCAGATGAATCAGTATAGCCGTGGCGACGAAGGACAGATTGCTTGAGATAGTTTCGGTTTTACACTGAAAAAAACAACCTAAACTTTAGATAAAATCTTAGATTGACTAAATTTTTGTTAACTTTTACAAAATTAATATAGTGACATTATTATTAATAATATATATTGATTCGCTTAGTTTTGTATAAAAGAAAAAAAGAGACTTTTGAAAACTGCGCAAGACCATCGCTATTGCAATCAGCTTCCGGTCGGCCGCCGTTGGAGTTCCGGAGGCATCAGGCATCGCTTCCTTTCTACGTTTTAGCCGTTTTAGCGGATATTTTAGATATCCTACTAACGAATATCGTGTTCAACAAGGAGGTTAGAAGTACTAGGAGGGGGCACGTTGCAATATTGGTGAAGCCTAGTCATAAAAAGTTTAAACGATTTTGTGCCCAGCGTGACCGCAGATCTCTCTGGCGATTGGTGCGCGTGACATGTCACGTGTGAGATGGATGGTTGATTGTAGAAGGGCTCCTTGCAGGCTTGCGCGCGCTCCGTCCGGTAGGTTTTATCAGAGTGAAGGCTAGACTGTGGTGTATTCTAGTACCCCATAGCGAGACGAAGGCTATAGCTACGGTCACGTGATGTGGTCACGTTGGCATGGTAAGTGAGGAGAGTAAGGAGGAAAATGAGAAAGAGGCGAGGCGTCAAGGGAGCATGGCTTGTGGAGGCTACGCGGCCGACGTCATGCCCTCTCCTACCCTTCTATTCTCCATGGTGATCAAGGATAGCAAGCGATTACTGAGAGCTGTGAGACGCTGCTTCTTACCGACGCAAGTGGCGGAGAGTCATGGCCAACTGTTGCAAGCGCCGTTTGGGAAGATTTGTTTCTGCCGCAAGTGCGCCTCTGTTTCAAACTTTGTCGTGTACCGTGTGCTTGCTAAGCTATGCTTGATTCTAAATATGCTCTACCCAGTGTTATTTCGTTATTTTAAAAGAGCGTATCTTCAAAATTTATGGCTCTGTCAGCAGAGTCAGAAAGATTCGCGTGCGGCGGAACCGAGGGCCAGCCGAGGGTCTGTTCTGGCCGCCGTCCTACGACGCTCGCCCGACGAAGTTTTTGCGGAGTGTTCAAGTGCAGTCTGACAGCAGTTCAAGCAATCACAGGTCATGCTAGTTCTGACGTGTGATCCCAACAGCCTCTCGCCAACGATTTGTTTCATAAAGCGGGAGCGAGAAAAACGTTACAAGAGCGAGCAGTATGATTTCTTGCCTGTGCTGATGCCTGTGCCGTAGAGACGCGCGGTCTCTTTGCGTATAGGGAGTATTCACTGGACGCCATATTTGTGGGTGCTGTTTAGAGCGCATGCTCAGATTGAGCTCACATCAATAGGCTGCTAAGACCGGCACTCTTGATGGTGCGGAATGCACGTTGCAAAAGAACTGTGGAAGCTCGCCATCAGCACGCGATCAGCAGTCGTGCACACAGATATGGCCGCCAGTGAATACTCCCTATGCCGAAGCGGCACGCTTTCCAAGTTTACGATTGTGTGATGTAAATAAAGAGTTTGGATTTCACGTTTTTTAGTGGTGGTGAAAGCCGCTACAAAAAGCAGAGCAGTTAGAACAAGCAAAAGCATGAAAAAATAAGAAAGGACCTGAATATTCGATGGAGTTGAAAGACTACCAACGTACCAACTCGCCCAATTATTCTTTGTCAAATAATAATAACCAATAGTAATAAATAACTGCCAACTTTTAATTGACTACAAATTTGTGATTGATGCAGTAGAGCCCTACCCTGCTCTAGTGCTTTTATAATATCAAGAATTGTGCAAATGTGTAGGATAGTTCATAGCAACCATTTATGTCCGACCCATTATATTGAATTTTGTCTAAAAGCTCGGAGTTATATAAAAAAAGTGCTCATCATAAATTAAGCCGCACCACTGAATGTGTAATAGCATGTGACTTGTATGTGTGGTCTCAGCAAAAGAAAAGTATGCATTCAAAAAGTGCCAATCATTTTGTTTCCTCAGTGTTAGAGCTTCTTTCAGGTACTCGCAAAATGTGGGTGTCTACGTCTAAAAGAGTGGAATTGACATTTCCCGCAGGACTTCAGGCCTGACTCAGTTTGGCTAGCAGGTTGCAACCTATGGGAACCTGCAGGGAACTAACTGCATTAAAGGAGTAAAAGTGACGTCCGCCCACTGATCTCTGTTATGGGTGGCTGGATGGTGCATCGAGCAGACATGTATGAAGCCACCGGAAGTAAGCAGCATGCCCCGATAGCGAGCGCTTGACAGGCTTTTCAACTCTCCGGAGTGCTGGTTCGAACAGCGTTCAGGGCGCTGGGTTTTTTCTTGTCAACCCAAGAGAGCCTGCTTGTTGCGGAGTAACAGTGCATGCGCACCCGAAAAGTCTCCTGGGAAGCCATTTGATGTGAAAATTTTTAGATTCTATTTTATCAAAAAGTGTGTATGTCCCACGTTCAAATGCCTTATTGGGATTTCATCCAGAACTAATTTCTGCAGCGCACTGGCACATGCGGAGAAGCGCACTGAACAAAGCAAATCTATCGCAATGGTGATTCTGCGAGCGCTTTGAAAGGTTTGAATGGCATAAACAACTTTGTTTGCGCAAGCTCGATATTTCATTCATTTTATGAAGTGTTAGTGTTGAGAATACTTTGCAGGTACAAAATATCGCAATCAGGAGTAATGTTCAATACTTTCGTATCCATGGGGTTACCCTTTTGCATGACCAATTTTAAGCAATTTCAAAAAACGCAAAAACCTTCGCAAAAATTAAGTCGTTTACAGTAGTACAATTATTCTTGAAACCAATATCGAATACCGTATTATACTAAACTTCTAAAATAAAATTTTAATAGCACAGCCCTGAAAACGGCCATTCTCGGATGTTTTCGTTGTGGCCTTCATCAATATATATGTGCTTAAAATGTAGCAGCTGCAACCTTTAATCTGGAAAAGGCTATTGTTTGTCACACATTTTCTTTATGGTGCCTAAGATTTGAGCTAATAAATGTTGTGCCTTGCAATGAACACTATTACCTGTAGAATAGCCCTGGGCATGCAAAGAAGGCACACCACCAATATCTGACATATCAGGCTTTCAGAAAGGCTATTGTCCGATTTTCCTCACGTGTCAGGATGAAGTTGTTACTATCTTGCGTTCCTCACATTGTGGTCCTTTGAGCGAGTTATGTGATGTTATATCATAGGGTGGCATAGAATAATTTTCTTTTCTCTTTTTACGCAGGATGTAATTGCACACCATCATCACAAAGGAGAGTGTACAGTGAGGCAGGCTCGGAAACTTGAATAAAGTGATAAGTAGGATTTCAATTTCTGTCTTATCCATTACGTGAAGGAACACTGATCATAATGTTTGTATGCTACACATACATATTTTCAGTTGAAAAATGCAATGCAAAAATGCAGAAGGCGCTGGTACGTCATTTTCACGAGGAATGTTTGGAAATAGAGCTGCCAAAGATTTCCTCGTAAGTTTCACGTACATAACCGCAAATCAAAATGACGACTCTCCTAGTCAATGTTGGAAAACGGTAGTACATTATTTTCACGAGGGAAGATATGGAAATGATTCATTTCACATTTTCAGATCTATGCTCGCCACTTAAAAATGGAAGGCCTCTTTTTTTACAACTTTTCCCACGTAATTTCATAACATGATTGTACGTTATTTTGACGAGAAATGTTTGGAAGTAGAGCTACCAAGGACTTTCCTCGTAAATTTCCCGACACATTTTTAGGAGTGCATCTCCCGATAATGGCGCCTCTGCATTATCATCAATTATGTTGTCAACGGCGTTTCTTAACATTTCACGAGAATTGAGCTATATGTCATGAAATTTCACAAGTTGGAATCCAGCCGTTCAAAGAAACCTTTGAAAGGTCAGCTTTTTAAATGCAGACGCCGATTTTTCTGGCCAATTTTAGACCGTTCTTTTCATTCAGAACGCCCGACATACACGGCGTCCCAGATAACTTGCACCATACTTAAAAACTCTGGAGCGCTCTGTTGGAGTGAAATCAACTGTCGTTAGCAAGCGTCTTGCGAAAGTGCACAGATGTTTTTAATGCGCCTGGTTATCTAAATAACTAAGATTGATCAGCTAACCTTTCAAATATTCTTTTGAGGGCCAAGATGTCAATTCTAAAGTTGCAGGGCGCATTGAGAAACATCCACTTAAAGTGTTTGCAACATAATACGTTTTTGTGCTTTTTTCCGGCCTTCAAAGAACGCACATTCGCAGCGCGCCCGCGCCATAGAGTAATATAGTAAACGTAAAGAGAGGACACAGGAGCCGATTCGCGGCCCAGATAGTGCGTTTCATACCCTCCGCTAGGTGGCGCTTTTCTGCAATTTGGTTAAACTTACTTAAAACTCTTTCTGTGTAAAGTGTTTATTTTTTAAATGGAAATGCTTTAAAATTATTTAAAGTACTTAAAACAACTAAATAGTTTAAATCAAATACGTCACAAAAACCACGTGATGAATGGCGCCTGCCATGGCCTGCCTGCCTGCACGCCGTCGCCTCTGCATCATTCTGCATGGCCTCTGCTCGTCCCTGCGTCGTTCGTCTGTGCCGTGCGTGCCGTCCATATGTGCTTTCTGCTGCATCATGTTCGGTCGACTTTGCATCAATCAAGGTGATGCATGATCGCCCGCGTGCTCGCATGCTCGGCGTGAATTCGTGGAGCCGATCGGTTCGAGCTTCTCGCGCTGTTGTTTCTACCGGGCTGTCTGGCTGCACTTGAACGTGTGTGCATGTTGATTTTCGATGAGATTGTTAAAAAAAAAAAGAATTTAACTAACGACCCTGCACAGGACATTGTCCATGGGTTTACAGATGACGGTGTTGAACGAACCTCTAACATTGCAGATAAAGCCTTGGTTGTTATGCTGTCTGAAATTTCCAGGAGGTGCGTTTAGCCCCTTGCATACACTGTTGTGCACACTCCAAAAACGTCTTCTGTTTAACGCAGTCTCCTCATTTCTCTCATTCGGGAGCTTAAGGCCACGGTCCCACTGCATCTGGCAGTTTAGGTACTTTTTGGCAGGTCATTACTCATCTCCTTTTAAGTACTGTTTTGTGGGATTGATGTCATTCGAAAGGCAATGCAATCCTCTTTCATCTGGTATTATGTATGTGTTGGTTTTTACTGTACATGCGCATTTGTAGCGTTGGGAATATGATGGCGCGGACCCTCACTTGCTCCGCTAGTTCATGTTTTATGAACGATCCATCAAAGGTAACACGGTTCCAATATAGCAGTTTTGTTAAGATGATGTTGGAGCAGAATCTAACGATACACTTTTTTGGTATTTGCACTACTTTGTTTTTTTCATCCCTCCAAATAGTGCCCTAAAATGGACATTTTGCAGCTCAAATATGTTTTTAATGACCAGCGCTAGGGTAATGAAATTAGCTACAGGTGTAGTGCTTATAATTGGTAATATGCAAGAAAAAATTTAATGTTGCGTAAAATTTTTTTGTTTAGATATTTTATATCAAACGCAGCACTTTTTTGTGCTTCGAGTCATGGTACTTCAAATGCCACTGAGGAAATAATTAAGCTATTATAAAATCTTTTATAACATTTAGAGCTACAATAGTTGCCCAAGAGGTGGACGATGGCTTTTTTTCATTTTCGAAGTCATAACGCTCCAGGAGCCCTTCAAACTTATCGGTTTTGGCGCATATCTTTTCTGGACATCAAACAGATTTACTGGCATCTAATAACATTTATTGGTTGGAATAGATATACATTGCGATGTATTACATTTTCACAATGATCTTGCTTTGGTTTCTTAATAGGTGTAGAGCTTAGCTAATTTTAAAAACAATTAATAACGGTTTGGGTGTTTTGTTGCGCTACCTGGCGGATGGCAGACAAACTGCTGATTTCTAATGTTCGAAAAAATTCCGAGGGCGGCGTTGGCGTCTGCATCATCATCAATCTTCGTGTCTTTTTACCTTCACATTTAAAAAATATATTGAAAGATTTACTATCGATAATTGAATGGGTTAAGTACTGGGTCAGGTTATTATATCTAAAATAAATAAATACACAGGCGTAGCGTGATATAATGTGTTCATTATTCGATATGGTTGAAATCAATAAACAATAAAGACGAAGAGGAAGAGAATACATCCGAGTTCACTTCATGCCTAAAGTCAATAAATGAGCTTTAAAGTATCGGCACTCCGTTCCCCAAAATTGTTTTGGGCGCCGCCATTTTGGGTCTTGTTCAGAGTAAACGCAACTAGCGATTGTCATGATCCAGAAGTACGACTTCCTCAGCATTAGATGCGGTGCTAGGAAGCTGATGCACTATTGCAATGCTCTGTCGCGGGCTGTTTAAAGATTTGTGGGGGACGGAAAAGCGTTTCCTGTGATTTAAGATAATGCTTCAGATAACTGGCAACCATGATTTTTAACCACAATATGGCCAAGTGTCGTTACTCTGAACCGTAGCTAATTTACTGGCACAAGCGGGAACAATGAGGAAGAGGCAGGTGTCAAAAGGTAGTGGCTTGTGGAACCCACGGGGCTTACCTCATGGCCCCTACAGGTATTACAAGCCTCTTGAACAAGAACATGAATAGAGTCATTAAATAAGCTACGCTTCAGAGTAGCGACACTTGGCCATATTGTGGCTTAAAATCATGGTTGCCAGTTATTTGAAGCTTTATCTGAAATCACAAGAAACGCTTTTCCGTCCTCCACTTTAAACAGTTTTCACAAAGCAAAGCAACATTACATGAGCTTCCTAACACCGAATCTAAGGCTGAGGATGCCGCACTTTTGAAACATGACGATCGGCAGTTGCGCCTGCTCTGCACAAGCACCAAACTCTCGGGGAAGAGAATGCCGATACTCTAAGCGCAGCTCATTTATACGCTCTAGTTCCCGCGAAACTCCTTTTCCCTGACTGAAACTGAAAGTAAATATGAATAATGCACCATTATTATAGCCTATTTAGTTACAACCAACTACACATAATGAAAGGAGGAAGCGGCCGGGTAGGAGAAACGCGGGTTTTATGTGCGACCGTTCTAACCGTCTCAAAAGAGAAAACGCGCGAGCTTGCGCTGGTTTAAAAAAAAGGCATCCAAAGAAAAGAGGCGGCACGCTGTGTTCTTTGCTATTATGCGTCTAATTGCAAATTGTTGTGTCCATGCTTATACAGCCGGAAGTTAGTCTGCCTTGGTGGTCGTCTGGTGTCTCAGCTGTAGATGAGCAATTTAGCCAGTGCGGTACAACCGCAAACCTGGGGTCTTTAACGTGCACCACGCGGTAGTGATACACGACCGCACGCCGGTACGATGCTCTTGCAGATCGAAACGGGCAGGGGCGGGGTGGGTTCTGCAGCGCGAACTTTCGCTCCACGTGCTCCAAGCTGGTGTGCGCTAAACCATGCACTCGGCCACCGACCCCCCCCCCCCCCCCCCCCCCCCGCGTTGTGCGCCTAATTTATAGAGGCTTTGCAGCAGCTGTGCATGGACGCCGCCATAACTGACCTTCAGTTTTTGTTTCCTGTTATTTAGTTTATTTCACTTCATCATTACCAGAGCAGGCCAGGTTATTGCCACATTAGACTCAACTGTGTCCTTTTCTAAAGCATCGGCCTTTGTAGAGGATCGTCAACTACCGTTTCAGTTGCTCGGCATCTCGGTATTACAAGAGAAGGTCAGCAATGGCGGCTGTAATTTGGCGCGTATGTAAAGCGTCTATATAGAGGTATAAGTATTTGAAGATCGACGATGGACGTCGTTCGTCTCGAGGTTATGTAACGTAATAACATTATATAGATAATAAACTTGTTGAAGGACTGAACGACTCAATTTTTCAATTCTTGGATTGTAATATGGCGGTAGCCTATTGTACTTACTGTTGATGAAGAGCAATATGAGGTGACGAGGTAATGATTAATGATGAGGCTCTATAAGGACGACGACATTACTGGGTGTCGAACCACAACGTACAGTGCCAGACTTGTTTCAAGTATCGTGTACCCAAAGACTTTCTTCCCCCGCAACCGAATATGGTAGAATCAATGAGGACACTGCTTTATAACTGTACGTGGAACAGGAAAACTGCATTGTGCATAAGTGCGGCTTATTCGTTAATAGGAAGGACGGATTTCTAGCAGCATTCCCTGATTGACTACTTGGAACAAATGGCCTCGTTGACGTAAAGTGTCCCCGTTCCAAAAGATTTTTGAAGCATACTGAAACCGCAAAGGGGGTATGAGGCGAAAAATAAGAAAAAGGAGCCTGGTGTGAAAGGTCCAAATCACCACCATAGCTTCTACTATCAAATACAAGGGCAGTTACACAATACACAAAGAGAGTTTTGTGATTTAGTTATATTTACACTCAAAGGCATTGATATCCAACGTATTCAGAGGGATGATACCTTCTGGTCAATCAACATAAAGCCTTTTCTCCTCAAGTTTTACATGGAAGGCCCGACTTCCGCTGAAATTCCTCACGTAGACGAGTTGTCCGACCGAATAAACTGCCATTACTCCCGATCTGGGAATCTCTCGATCTTCGTTCGTGGGCCATAGTATCATGAGATCGAGTGGCGTGGCACTTCGTCCGCCGAATATTGCTTCGGCGGGTGTTTTTACTGTGTAAGATGAGACCGTCGGCGTGCGGCTGGAACAAGAATCTGGCGATTCTTCACTGAACTGCTCCTTCCGTAAGCTTTAAAAGGGCCTTTTTTCGTGTCGCACACCATCCGTTCTGCTTGCCCGTTAGTTGCAGGTGCACTATTGTGATGCCTGATACCGGTTTTTTTTTTTTTTTTTTCTTCAGAAACTTGTTTATTTTATTTGAAGCAAGATCTGGCGCGTTTTCAGAGAAAAGTATTTTTGGTAAGGCAAAAGTAGGTAAAAGGGACCGTAGAACGTCAATGACGTGTTTGGACGTCGTTGCAGGCATCGTGCAAACTTCCAGCCGCTTAGAGTACGCATCGACCATGAAGCCTGGTTCACATGCAGCGGTTTTGGCCCTAAAGCGGCGCGATTTCTGCCGTTGCGGCGCTCTGGCCAGCACCAGCGGTTGAGCGGCACGAGAGCCGCGACGGCAGAAATCGCGCCGCTTTAGGGCCAAAATCGCTGCATGTGAAACCCGCTTGACTCCGCAGATATGGATACGTTTCGCTACCCACCGACTGAATAGTGAATCGTTTTCAGTTACTGTTCATGATGGCGTTGGGCTCAAGGAAGTCTTCGAGTTTTTCCAGAAAGTTAGCCCAGGTGCCAGGACTTTTGTCGAAAGCGGTAAGTGTTCGAAACGTCGACAACGTCGGTAGCCACGTGTTGCGCTTGACAGTGGACAGTTACCATTCGCTGTGAAGAAACTTGCTTGTTTGTCTGCCATGAGTCGTCCGATATCAGGTCATCACCGCAACACCATCTCCCGACAGAACTGGTCTTCATTGTCCGCATGTCCATAGTTAGCAATCACGTGAACTTATAAATTCCCGAACGCTCATAACTTGCCGTCGCTAAACGCCGTTCATTCATAGCGTCTTCATTGCAAATAAACGTCTTTCTATTTCTTCTGATGGTTTTCATCATATTCCTCCTAAGCTGTACTTACAACATTATGTGTGTCGGTACTTCCGAAAATATTGCAACGGCGTTTGTTTTCTGGGAACTACAATGTAACAACCTTTGAACATCTTCCGGACCGCGTGAAACACAATATTTCGTGACGTTATTTTAGTCGTCAATAAAATGGTGAGGTAACTACCGTAAAGCGCGAAGCACTTTACTTGACGTCCGCTTCCACTTGTGTCTTGGAAGATTGAGTCTACTGAGCGTGCATTCCTGCAGAAGAAATATTTATTGATAGAATATTGACACGTCAATCAACATTTGATTCCTTCTTGGCAAGATTTATTGCGAAAGCCCGTTACAACCGCGAAACCGCATCATTTTTACCCAGCCTGACATTCTCGCACACATCCGTTTGCTGGGCCACGCTACTTGAGCTAGCTGAGCACAGCTGGCAGCGGCGCGAGCAAGGCCACGAGGGGAACGTGATGGTGCTCGAGCCATCCCACTGTGAACCAATGTTTCGGCCACCCCACGGGTGCGTGTCGCCATCTATTGGTTGAACTAACGCCTTGTTCAAGATGGCTGCCGTGGGACCGCAGCCTTAAAGGCCGGTTCTCACATGCAGCGAAGCGCTGATGTAGCGCTCCTCACGTGCCGTCAGCTACTTATCGTCTGCCATGAGCAACAGTTTTGACGGTGCGATACGAAGCTGGTGAACGCTCTCATCAGCACGCGCTTAGCGCGAGGTAAGCGCTATGCTTGTAGCGCTCCGCTGCATGTGGGAACAGGCCTTAAGACTGTTGGCCTCACAGTAAAGGCTGTGGTCTGTGGTCAGGGGGCTTCAAACGTAAGCTTGGTGTGTGTGTTGATAAGCCATTTTTTGAAGTTGACAACGAACACGTTTACTTTGTCTTTGATGTTCCGCACCTTCCCAAAAAAAAACCAAGAGCAATCTCCAAGCCCACAAACTTTGCAATGGAAATGAGGTCATTGAGTGATCCTCTATTGTTGAACTTTATTGTTCTATTCAGGAGATGAGCTTGCGATTGGCTCCGAAACTTACTGAGAGACACATTTTTCCAGAACCTTTCTGTAACATGGAAGAAAATTGTGCCCCACAGGTACTGAGTGCCTCACTCTTTCTTGAAATCATATCCCTTTTTTAGGCCAATGAACTTCCTGAGGCAGCCATGGCTACAGCCTATTTCTGTGATAGGATGTGCATACTTTTTGATTCTCTAAATAGCTAAAAAATTCAAGTAGACAGGGCAGAAGTTGCGTCATGCCATTTTGAAGGAAGAATCTGAAATACTTGATTTTCTCCACCAGTAACTCGGATGGATTTCAGCATGGCAGTTCCAAAGTAGGAGGCAGCCATAAGCCATCATGGGGTGGCAAGTTACTATAAAAAGTGTCCTCGTGCTCTGGGATGAGCTTTCAAGCAGCCATGACTTACACTACTGCTTTCAAGCAGCCATGACTTACTTACACGACGCATGCAGCAAGACACATTGAGAACGTTTTTGGAGCTATATACGACAAATGCTGAGCTGCAACACAAACCCAAATGTGCATCAGTTCACCTCAGGACTAAAACACCTCTCGATAAAAAAACTGTTCAAACTGTCGGACAATGAAAACGTAGAGGATGACAAGGCTGACCCCCTAAAGAGTTGCAAATATCTTCGCACCATGAAAGTTTAATTTCAGACATAGTGGAATGTCTTCCAATTGATGACTTCCCACCACTGGAGGATATTTCTGAGCTGGCATCAGACATCAGGTCTAACATCATTGATGACTCGTCCGCTTTTTTATTACGTTTGGGGCTATTTGATCAAGCTTTTGCTTGAACAGACAACTTACAGCTATGGCTGTTCTCAGCTGCTATCGGATGAGTCTAATAACTTGACCAGGCCTCACCAATACTGTCTTGTTGCTAAAGCATACCACGTGCCTGGAAAATTCTTCGGGAACTTAGTAGTACCACCACAGGCTGCCTTTCATTTCATTCAGCAACTGGAAAATCACTTTCTTTCCATAATAGAGAGTGTGGCACATTCTCGAGGAGTGTGTGCCGCCTTGTATAGCACACTTTGAGGTCTGGGTGGTTTTAGCCTTTGCCCAAAGGAGTACCACAAAAGGTTTTTAAAATTGTTTTGCAGAATACGCTTGTGTTGACATGTTTGATTTCTTAACCGGACTTTGGACAAAGTTCGGTTGCACTCTTCAGTGGCTAGTAAGCAACGAGACAGGTTTAACTGTTAATAGTGTATTAACAGAGGCGGTTGCCAAACCAAAAAGAAAAAGTGTTTATTAAGTGGGCGGTGCAGCTTGCTCTCCAAACATTTGTTTCCCATTTTTCCAGCGAATGTGTATCACGGCTCCCTAACAAAAATATTTGTCCACTTTCTACAAAATTTCGACAGAAAATTGTGTATAGAGGCTAAAAATATTTGAAAGAAAATGTATCCACTTTTGTATCTACTGTCATTAGTTTTTTAGCCGCTTTTTTCTGAAGCCATATTTCTTTTCTGAACAATTTCGGGGAATGTTTAGGGACGTTGAATCTTGTCAGATTTCGAATAGAGTTCTCATTGTTTGTTAATGGCTCGCCCGCAGTGAGTTTGAGGCTATGCAATTTGGTGTTTTTTTATATTTGCCGGAAATCGCGGAATTTGTACTATCCGGCGTGTGCTTCGCACTGTTATTATACTTTTATGACTGGTAATGATAGCGATGTCTTATTTATTTTTGCACTTACTTCCCGTACCCGAGTCGGCGTGAAAGTGAATGTATCATACAGCATGTTCTCCGTGGAAAGGGTTTTTAACTTGGTTCCGCTAAGAATTTATTACGAAGTGTACGATATGCTGACGTCCTTCATAGTCATTTATTTTTGTGAGTATCGATCTCTTTCGTATAAAACATACAGAGCTTCTCAAGTAAATCATGTATACATGAATGTGGTCCAATAAAATGTGTTCGAACCACTTACTGTTGTTGACCCCAAAATGCTCCACCAGTCAGGAGTCAATGCGGCGATTGTGTAACTTCAATGCTTTACAATAGAAAAAGAACAAGAAATATGTATACTTCTGCTTTGTGAAGTAACTAGAAATATTGTTTGACACATTTTGCACGGACTCTATCGTAAAAAATAAAGCAAAAGTGCGCCAGTATCAACGAGGTATAGGGCCTTAGAGTGATAAACTGGCACCTGAAAGTGACCCCCAATTGACCGCCGCCATGTTGTACAATTTTGACCACTAGACACGTGACCAGGCCAAATCTATGACGTAACCAGACCAAATCTCTGGCGTCAACGATAAGATGGCAGCGCCCAGTGCGTGTCGGAAGCGTTGTGGGCGTTGATCGGAGTGTGTGGATTTCGTGTGCGGAATTCGGTTTTTCTGGGTTTTGTGTGCTCTCCCGCGTAGGAATAACGTGAAGTACGAGGGAATGAAGCTTTTCTTTTTTATTTAATTCAGAGTAAGCCAGATTCGGTCCCGTGCTTCTCGTACGGGTTCGGATCACTACCTCGGACATCGCTCGGTCGTTCGAGTTTAATTAAAATATCCGCAATCGTTAACCACGGGAGCTCCTCCATAATCGCCGAGTCGAAGGATACGTCGAACCGATCCGGAGCGCGGAGTCTAAAGGTATGTAGGACGTAACCAGAACGCGGAGTTCTAACGGTACGGCGGACGTGCCCGGGCAATTTTCTTAGCGCGACCGTCAAGATTCGCATTTGAAGCAGCGAGAGAAATGTTGAAATCTTCGAACTGCTCGGTGCTGAGCTAACTACGGACCACTTCACTGTGTGATCCGTAGTGACGTGAAAAAGACCGACGGCGGTCACTCCGGGCGGACGGCGGCTCCCGGCCGCCTGCCGGGTGCCTTCTGTGAAGGGGCGACAGTCGTGTAAGCAGTACTGTACCAGCTTCTCTTATAGTTATGTTGTTCTCGAGCAGCTTCCCGATCACTAAACCCCGCAAACGCGTGCCGAAATTTCAAAAGGTGTCTGCCAACCTGGAAAGCCTTGAACTCCCGGGGAATTTCGGATCATCTGGGAAAGTCAGGGAATCATTCAAAAAGTGGGCTAAATAAGGGAAGACGACTAGTGAAAGCGGCATGGCGGTTGCTCGTCGGCACGGCCATGCTGCATGACATTGCCGAAATGTCATCCTTCGACTCAAAAACTCAAGGAATTTGATCAAAATAGTCAGGGAAAAACTTGGAAAAGTCGGGGAATTTGAAATCAGTAGTTTGTTAGACACAATGTTCGATTTTCTTGGCACTCCACGCGTTTTTACACACGAAAGGCACACGCCCGTGTATCACACGGCAGCCAGGCCAAGCGGCTGCCAGCCACTTATGCAAGGTCGATAAGACGCAAGCGTGGAACGGTTTCGGACTGCTGTAAATACACCAGCGGGAGCGTCCGGCCGCAGTCCGACTGCCCACGCTAGGACACCCGACACAGACTCCGCGTCCTGGGTACGTCTGACGTATCTTTAGATTTTGCATCCTAGGTACGTCAGACCTATCTTTAGACACAGCGCCTGATAATAGTAGTGAATAGGGTCACGTTCAGTGCGCAAGTCACTTTATTACACTCGGTGAGCGGAATTCCATTCCTTTGCGCAGGTAGTTCCCGAGCTAGGCATGCACTTGAAGACTATGTTTCACTCTTCCATAAAGCAAGCTTTGCGGGACCCCTCCGCCCTTGTGCACCCATTCGCAGGTCGTGTCGCCTTTCCTCACGTAACTCCCGCAGGTTCAGTGAGTTGCCGAGCCACTGCAGCCCCGGCGTCGCTCGGTACATACAAGAGGCGGCTCACGTCGGTCGTCCAGCAGCACACCGGAGGGACGCAAAGCTAGCAGCCTCCTTGGTGCACGCAAGACGAGGCTGAGCAGAGCTCCAAGCTCTTCTGACGCACATGTGCACTCCAATGAGACCGGTGTCGCACCCCGATTCCTAGAGATGTGGTCGCACTGGCAGTCTTGTTGGTCCTTGGGGGCCGTCGAGGAGTGCCAGAAAGCAAAATTCCATCCTTCTTGCGCAGGTAGTTCCCCAGCTAGTCACTTCCTTGACGACGTCGCACCCTCTCTGGAAGCAAGCTTCGGGATGCTCTTGTGCACCCATTTGCAGGTCGTGTCGCCTTTGCTCACGTAACTCCCGCAGGTCCAGCGAGTTGCCGAGCCGCTGTAGCCCCGGCGTCGCTGGTCGTGCATCCTGGTCCTGGTCGTGCATCAACCACCGCTGCCCATTTCCGCAGAGTGCTTGGGTGTGGTAGCTTGACGTGCTTTCGCAGAAAGCTGTATGCCTTTGCCAAGTAAAAATGGAGCGTGAGGGCAAACTTGCGCACATCCTCTGTACATGCGTTTTTGTTGCGCCTGACTCTTTTTAAGACGAGGTTGCGCATTGTGTTGGTGAATGCATTGTCAAGTATGTCAACTGCTGGCTTAGGAAGTCGTGTCCTCAGTTCACGGAGCAGCGTGTTCAGCTTCCTAATCCTGGCCGTCTTCCGATTGATCTTCTTCTTTGCCTGTTTCAACAGTTTCCTCGCCTTCTGCAGCTTGTGCCTACTCGTGGCCAGGACCCTGTGCAGTCGTGGTGACACAGCTGCGTACGAGTGGTCACCGAAGGAAGTGTTGCGTCGCATGAACACGGCTTCAGGGGAGTCTCTGACGTCGTAGCCTGAGAGGGGGAAGTAACCAGCTTTATACTGCTTCCAGAACCAGCAGCAGCTTGGACCTCTCCTGGGGTTGGCTGATCAGTCGTCGATCCAGGCTGCCTCTCTGGAGGGTGAGACCTGTCAGCAGAACAACGAGCGGTGACATTCGAGACTGCCTGTATTCCACAAGACTGTGTGCCAGGGCGTGCATTCTTGGCAGGTTATACTGTGCAGTGTGATATGTGACCACACCTTTTATGCGTTGGCCAGAAATGGCACTGACCCACAAAAAGGGGGTGCTGGGAGTTCTGGCTTATGAATAGGGTTCCATGTTTTGGATGTTTTTTAATTTGTGAGTATTACCTGGCTCAGTGAGCGAAAAAAGAGCCGTGATCAAAGGGTGCAGCCAAAAGCCGTAACCAAAAGTCGTGTCCAAATGCCGTGACCAATGCGACGCAATCCAAGGGAAAAGAAAATAAAAGAAAAACAAACAGCTGTGCTCACGTTATAATTTTCATCACGTGACTTAATTATTAATCACGTGATCGAACAAAAAATAAACCTAGAAATAAATTATCCCCTGCCCGGTTTCGAACCTAGGCTCTCATGATTGCAAAACTAGTGTGCTATTCGTTGCTTCAACCTTGCTCATTGACGTCAATATAACTCGGCCAAAGGTAATGCTCACGCATTCTCACATCATGAAAGAAAGCTGAGGTGCTCTCGTAGTTTTATTTATTTTTTTTCTTTTTAAATGGGGGTGATTTTTTGGTGCTTATTTGTTCTCTCGAATTTTGAGTTTTTCGGTGTCTATTTTTGATATCGACTAAAACTCGGAGTGTCACGGTACTTATGTGGTAAAAGCAAATGCATATCTGTGGCGTTTCTAGGAGACACAACATGATATGCACTATTCATTGCTAAATGGAGCACATAAAAACAACTTCCAAAGAAAAAGAGCAGCCTCGCAGACAGTTCAGTGCGGTCGGTGTTGTGGTTCAACAAAAGTACAGACGTTTATCAAGGTTCTCTGCCGTGGAAAGTGCAATTTCTCTTCAAAGCAAGCTCAATTCGAGTTCTTTCGGTTTTTGCAGATTTCAAGAAAAATTGTTTGGAGGTCATATTTTTATGTATATCAGTATATACTGAAAACACGTAACCCACTTATGATTGAATGATTGTAAAAAGCATACAGCATGCCATGGAATTATTATAATGGTGGTGGTTGAATGTGTTGCAAAGAACCTGAATGTTTTACTCGAAACTATCAACTTCATCCCAAAGATGCCACTTTTCTAGTGATTCGTTGACCACCACTTTCAGATACAAGAGACACACCTTTGCAAATTGTGCAACTAGTCGCCCGAAGTACCTGAAGACTGGAGCTGGTTACTTCCCCCTCTCAGGCTACGACGTCAGAGACTCCCCTGAAGCCGTGTTCATGCGACGCAACACTTCCTTCGGTGACCACTCGTACGCAGCTGTGTCACCACGACTGCACAGGGTCCTTCCTGGCCACGAGTAGGCACAAGCTGCAGAAGGCGAGGAAACTGTTGAAACAGGCAAAGAAGAAGATCAATCGGAAGACGGCCAGGATTAGGAAGCTGAACACGCTGCTCCGTGAACTGAGGACACGACTTCCTAAGCCAGCAGTTGACATACTTGACAATGCATTCACCAACACAATGCGCAACCTCGTCTTAAAAAGAGTCAGGCGCAACAAAAACGCATGTACAGAGGATGTGCGCAAGTTTGCCCTCACGCTCCATTTTTACTTGGCAAAGGCATACAGCTTTCTGCGAAAGCACGTCAAGCTAACACACCCAAGCACTCTGCGGAAATGGGCAGCGGTGGTTGATGCACGACCAGGACCAGGATGCACGACCAGCGACGCCGGGGCTACAGCGGCTCGGCAACTCGCTGGACCTGCGGGAGTTACGTGAGCAAAGGCGACACGACCTGCAAATGGGTGCACAAGAGCATCCCGAAGCTTGCTTCCAGAGAGGGTGCGACGTCGTCAAGGAAGTGACTAGCTGGGGAACTACTTGCGCAAGAAGGATGGAATTTTGCTTTCTGGCACTCCTCGACGGCCCCCAAGGACCAACAAGACTGCCAGTGCGACCACATCTCTAGGAATCAGGGTGCGACACCGGTCTCATTGGAGTGCACATGTGCGTCAGAAGAGCTTGGAGCTCTGCTCAGCCTCGTCTTGCGTGCACCAAGGAGGCTGCTAGCTTTGCGTCCCTCCGGTGTGCTGCTGGACGACCGACGTGAGCCGCCTCTTGTATGTACCGATTGACGCCGGGGCTGCAGTGGCTCGGCAACTCATTGAACCTGCGGGAGTTACGTGAGGAAAGGCGACACGACCTGCGAATGGGTGCACAAGGGCGGAGGGGTCCCGCAAAGCTTGCTTTATGGAAGAGTGAAACATAGTCTTCAAGTGCATGCCTAGCTCGGGAACTACCTGCGCAAAGGAATGGAATTCCGCTCACCGAGTGTAATAAAGTGACTTGCGCATTGAACGTGACCCTATTCACTACTATTATCAGGCGCTGTGTCTAAAGATAGGTCTGACGTACCTAGGATGCAAAATCTAAAGATACGTCAGACGTACCCAGGACGCGGAGTCTGTGTCGGGTGTCCTAGCGTGGGCAGTCGGACTGCGGCCGGACGCTCCCGCTGGTGTATTTACAGCAGTCCGAAACCGTTCCACGCTTGCGTCTTATCGACCTTGCATAAGTGGCTGGCAGCCGCTTGGCCTGGCTGCCGTGTGATACACGGGCGTGTGCCTTTCGTGTGTAAAAACGCGTGGAGTGCCAAGAAAATCGAACATTGTGTCTAACAAACTACTGATTTCAAATTCCCCGACTTTTCCAAGTTTTTCCCTGACTATTTTGATCAAATTCCTTGAGTTTTTGAGTCGAAGGATGACATTTCGGCAATGTCATTCAGCATGGCCGTGCCGACGAGCAACCGCCATGCCGCTTTCACTAGTCGTCTTCCCTTATTTAGCCCACTTTTTGAATGATTCCCTGACTTTCCCAGATGATCCGAAATTCCCCGGGAGTTCAAGGCTTTCCAGGTTGGCAGACACCTTTTGAAATTTCGGCACGCGTTTGCGGGGTTTAGTGATCGGGAAGCTGCTCGAGAACAACATAACTATAAGAGAAGCTGGTACAGTACTGCTTACACGACTGTCACCCCTTCACAGAAGGCACCCGGCAGGCGGCCGGGAGCCGCCGTCCGCCCGGAGTGACCGCCGTCGGTCTTTTTCACGTCACTACGGATCACACAGTGAAGTGGTCCGTAGTTAGCTCAGCACCGAGCAGTTCGGAGATTTCAACACTTCTCTCGCTGCTTCAAATGCGAATCTTGACGGTCGAGCTAAGAAAATTGCCCGGGCACGTCCGCCGTACCGTTAGAACTCCGCGTTCTGATTACGTCCTACATACCTTTAGACTCCGCGCTCCGGATCGGTTCGACGTATCCTTCGACTCGGCGATTATGGAGGAGCTCCCGTGGTTAACGATTGCGGATATTTTAATTAAGCTCGAACGACCGAGCGATGTCCGAGGTAGTGATCCGAACCCGTACGAGAAGCACGGGACCGAATCTGGCTTACTCTGAATTAAATAAAAAAGAAAAGCTTCATTCCCTCGTACTTCACGTTATTCCTACGCGGGAGAGCACACAAATCCCAGAAAAACCGAATTCCGCACACGAAATCCACACACTCCGATCAACGCCCACAACGCTTCCGACACGCACTGGGCGCTGCCATCTTATCGTTGACGCCAGAGATTTGGTCTGGTTACGTCATAGATTTGGCCTGGTCACGTGTCTAGTGGTCAAAATTGTACAACATGGCGGCGGCCAATCGAGGGTCACTTTTGCCTGATGAACGGTATACTAGTTTATCACTCTAAGGCCCTCTACCTCGTTGGCCAGTATTAAAAAAAAAAACAAAAAAACAGCGGCTTCGGGACAGGGTTGGGCAGAAATACTCAAAAATGTATTTGGAAATACAAATACTGGGATACATTAAAATAGTAGCTAAAATACTGATACTAAGATACATCTGTAAAAATGTATCGCGATACGTATCGGAAATACATCTTAAAAAGAGGCAAAAAGTATTTGGAAATACAAATACAGGAATACATTTTAGGGAGAGCAGAAATACAAATACAGGAATACTGATAGCGGAATACATTTTCCAAATTTTTTTAGACGCCAACTGAGATGAGGCTTGAAGTTTGAAGTGGATGTTTTCGATCCCGAAATTACTTTCCTGTAGGCTTGGCACTTTGCCTTGAAGATAATTGTTTCGGACGACAAGGAATCTTCCATGGGCTCAAAAAAAGCGTCCCATCAAGGGCTGACCGCGGTCCCTTCCATGATATCCTGTCTGTCTGACGAGGGAACCCTGTCAACATTGATCACATGATGTCACGGTGGAATGAAATAATATTCTTTATCTGTAGGTGTGGCCTTGAACATACAACTTTACCACGCTGCTGTATGAAAAGACAATACGTACTTTCGTTGTAGGTTACCTAGCTAAAGATCGTGCATACAGTGTCATTTGGAATTTTCGAGAATAGTGGACCACCTGAAGCATCTTCGAATACATGTCTTATCTTCTGTTACGATTGAAAAAACGATACGGTAGCATCCCTGTTCTGAAGGTCCTTACTACCGACCCTCCGCCACTGACGCGCGGATTGCAGTCCCCAAGTTTTGCCTAGCATTATCCAAACAGAAACCTCGTGGATTGCGAGCTGATATTGCCGGCACAGGTGCGAGCCCTCCGAGCAACAGTGGCCTCGAGACGAGTCGCGGGAGTACGTAGTCTGGGATGGCACAGCGAGGCCACTTCTGGCCTCCTGGGTTTCGGGTCACCAGAGCAGCGGGTCACGTTCACGTTCGCTGATGACGTACCCTTGAGCCGTGCAATGTTACGGGCGCAGCCGCAGATGAATTCGAATATGTGTTGAACTTCACAGCGTGAGTGAGCCTTCCTACTATTTCAAGTCAACCACCGCCAGGCTCGTGCTGCAACGGAATGTGACTCAGCTGTGCCGGCTTGGTGTATTCTGTACGCTAAGGCGAGAGAGACGGTTAGCAGCGGGCATTCGATGCCAGCAAACAATGACTCAAGAAATCCCTATCTAAGGATTTGCGGCAGAAGATGCTCTGACTCCACTCCTGGCACGCCACCTGGTTCGAGTCCCCGCCTACGCAACACTTCTCAGAAGAGAGAAGAGGACGCATAGAAAAATAGTTTGCAGAATCAAAAGGAACCTTGGTCAGCATAGTAACAATGCCCCAGCACCTCCTTGACTCTGATGCCCTCAGAAGTAAAAAAAAAATGCGTTCGGACTTGCTTTTTTTTTTTTTTTTCGGGGGGGGGGGGGGGGGGGGAGTATTTCTCAAGAAATGTAACGAAATACATTTCATCCGGATTGTATCGCGATACAATGAAACATTCCAAATGTATTTCGATACAGGAATACAGATACTAGTGAAAAAAATGTATCGCGATACAGAAATACAGATACGAAATGTATTTCTGAAATACTATCGCGATACATTTGTATCGCGATACTGCCCAACCCTGCTTCGGGAGTCCCGAGAGCCGAGCGAGGCGGGGAGGAAAGAGAGAGGGGTACCGGAGAACCGGAGCAGAAACGCCCAAACCGAAACCGAAACTAACTTGACCGGAAACGAAATCAGATTATGCCTAATACCGCCCGCTAGGAGCGCTACCTGTCACTGATCTATCTGGGCCGCTGGGGCCTATGGCAGTGTCCGCTCTTTACCTTGTGTATATTACTCTATGCCCGCGCGCCGTGATTGGGAAGCCAGTTGTCATCTGGTATTTTTCGTAATTCGCGGGCGTTTTTTGAAGGCTAGGAAAAAAGAGCTTGCAAAGTGCACCTCGTTGAAGACAGTTTAATTGGGTGTTTCTTAATCCGCTCTACAACTTTCCAATTCACACCTCGTCCTTTAAACTAAGATTTCAAAAGTTAGCTTGTTAGTCTTAATTAAATAACTAGGCGCACTGAAACAATTTCGTGCAGTTTCGCAAGAGACTTGCTAACAGCGTACAGTTGGTTTCACTCCCGCAGAACGCCCCGGTTTTTTTTTAAAGTTTGGTGCAAGTTATCTGGGACACCCCGCATATATGTACTAATAGTGTACATTTAGTGCACTAAAAGCATACATGTGGTGTACTAAATGTACACTTATATTAGGCTAGATGTACACTCGAGGTGCACTTATGGTATACTACATATGTACTTGAGGTGTACTAAAGGTATACTATTTTGTTTCATAAAAGTGAAACTGGTACGATTTCAATACATAC
Organism: Ixodes scapularis; assembly: GCF_016920785.2. Taxonomy (NCBI): domain Eukaryota; kingdom Metazoa; phylum Arthropoda; class Arachnida; order Ixodida; family Ixodidae; genus Ixodes; species Ixodes scapularis. Next base: position 81,870,810 of record NW_024609884.1, read on the forward strand.
CCTAAGTTCACTATTAGTATACATTCAGTATACTGATTTTAAACGACTTTTCACTAAGGGTGAGCTAATCTCACAACGTTGCCATAATGTCCCGACACTCTAAGTCCCGCTAGCTCAGAAATGTTCCTGCTAAATTTAGCGGGCCTCGACGTACACGAAATGCACATGGGATCCGCCGCGAAACCTCGCCAACAACGTCTATCGCCGTAAAAATCTCTTGTGACGTAGCGCTTAATCACTTTCTTCATAAACTGGTAAAACATTAAAGAAAACAAGAGACATTGCGTGCCACTTCGGCGGTATCCGCTTCACCTCTGCATTTCGCTATACTGTATAAGTATTTCTCCCTATCACTACGCGTACATGCCATGTCGACATACAATCAGATTTTTAGGAAATCATATTTGCGCCTCTAGTTTCCCACTAGTTTTTTTCCGGTTGAGGTAAGGTGGCTAGTCATGCCGAGGAGGTTCTAAAGGCCGGTTCTCACATGCAGCAAAGCGCTCATGTAGCGCTGCTCGCGTGTCGTTAGCTACTGATCGTTTGCCATGAGCAACAGTTTTGACGGTGCGATACAAAGCTTGTGAACGCTCCCGTCAGCACGCGCTTAGCGCGAGGTCAGCGCTATGCTTGTAGAGCTCCGCTGCATGTGTAAACAGGACTTAAAGGTTTTAGTTCCGATCGTGTCATCGAGGATTGTGTTGTTGCATGCATGCTTAGACAGCGGGGAGGTAGTCAGCGCCAATGGGCGTCTGGTGTCTCCGGTGTAGATGAAAACTTTAGCCAGTGCAGTACCAATGCTATAGGCTCCTTGCACTGACGTCACATCGCATACTTTTGAACACCATGTAAGAGAAGGAGAGAGAAGCTGCTTTTGTAAAAAATTTGAGTGACAGGTTAATCTTCTATAATCTTCTGGGAGGAGAATAGCGACGCCTGTGCAAATCCGGGAGGCACAAAAGAGGGTCCTGATAAGAGGGGAGCTCCTTCTTCCCCTTGTCTCTGGAGGGCATAGGAAGTGACGTCACGTGCAAGCCACGTATAGGCTTCTGGCACTGACGTCACATCGCACACTTTTGAACACCAAGTAAGAGGAGGAGAGGGAAGCTGCTTTTGTAAGAATTTTGAGTGACGGGTTAATCTTCTATAATCTTCTGGGGGGAGAATAGCGACTCCTGTACAAATCCGGGAGGCACAAAGGAGGATCCTGATAAGAGGGGAGCTCCTTCTTCCCCTCTTCTTTGGAGGGCAACGGAAATGACGTCCTGTGCAAGGAGCCTATAGCCTGAGGTCTTTATATAGCATGCATCACACAGTAGTTATTACACTACGGCATGCCAGTGCGATGCCCGACCGGATCTAAACGGGCAGAAGTGGGGAATGAACGTATACTCTATCAGAAATCGAAAATGTCATAGCCAAATGTTGCAACAAAATACTAAATTTTTAATTTACTTCGCCATCCCCTTTCCTCCCAAGTGGAGAGTAGAGAGGAAGAAAGCCATGCCCTTCCAACACCGCCAAGACGAAACATGACCCTAGCATCCCTTCATTGACGTCTCGTGCTCTGCAGAGAAGCACCCAAAACAAAAAACGCCACCCTTGTTGTTGTTTTTTATTGCTGTTTTTGCAGGTTTGTCATTGTCTATAATTATGTTAGTCAAATCGCTTCTTCTTAGTGTCGGTTAGTCGCTCTCTTTTTTGGCATTCCTTACCGGACCTAGCTCATCCGAAATTAACTAATATAATTCTAGGAAATTAAATCAAATCGCTATTTATGCTCTTCCGATGGTGGGCTTTCTAGTGAGGTTCCATCTCGATTTTCAACGACGCCGGTATTATTTATATACTGAACATAGAATGTAGTGCGCGAGTCGGTTTGACAAAGGGCAAGAGAGTAATTACCCGGTACTGAATCCAGTAGTTAGCCGCGTAGCTGTCGACGTCTTGCGTAGTGTCCCAACTCACAATGGCTGATGTCTCTCTCACGTCTGTGATGCTGGGCCGTGTTTTCAGCAGGGTATAGTCTTCAAACAAGGATTGGGAGAAAAAATATTAGTCAAATGGTATGGTGCTTTGTTTGCCTTTTCGTTACAGTTACCTTGCATGTGGATGTCGTGCCGCTGGATACTACACTCTCAACAAAAGGGTAGTCGTAGGGCACTACATTTGGGGTAGTCAGAGGCCGTCACAGATATCGTGATAACTGCGTCATGCGTGACAATCCTAGTGAAAAATCTTATCTGTACGAGAAATTTCTTGGTTCAATAAACGCATAGGATCAAATAAAATCATTTAAGAACATATAAAAACCATACGAGTATATAAGGATTTATAAGAAACTGATAAAAAGTTTCTTATAACTTTTTACATAACCTTATATCGTTCTTATAAGGCTCTTATAAGGCTCTTATATGCTCGTATATGATCTTATCTGTTCATTGGAGAGAAAATTTGCTGATACATATAAGATTTTTCCGGCTTACTAAATTGCCTGATCTTCAACATCTTAAATTTTCTAGGCTCACTAATGGCTGCGATTTCCGACAGTGCGAGGTGTCAGTGGCACGGCTGAGGTGTCAAATACCTATATGTGCCAAATACCTATATCCCCTGAACCTATATGCTAACAAAATACGTCATTGTAACTCTTCCTTAACTTTCTTTTTGGGCAATAGACCCTTTGCAAAAGTCAGAGTCACCTTATGGCAGTCCCAAAAGCTCCAATATTGTCACTCCAGCGGCGATGATAGAAGATCATGCTCGGCTAAATCATCGATTTCGTGAATCGAAGGGGACGTAAATGGACCAACATTTTTTTCCACTTTCTGCTCTATGCTTTCGAAGACGTTCGCTTTTTTCTGGTGTGGAGAAGCTGTGTAGCGCCGCCATTAGAGCGTCGGATTTGGCTCTGCACAGGTTGGATAGACTGACTTTCGGAAAGAGTGTCTTACACTGAGCTGTGCTGAAAGTTGACTACGTAACGCTGTGCATAATTTCTTACCGCATTAATACAATTACTTTGTTAAGCCTTTTCGAACTCACAGATTACCTACAACTTGGCTATTCAGAATTAACAAAAAATAACACGTGATCTAACCACTAGGATTCTTGACCAATCCCCTATTTGGCTAAGTGCCAAAAAAAGCTCTCGCCAACAACAAAATCAGTGACTGTAGTCGCTGACATGTTACAACGCCATGTATTACCCCTTATTTGAGGCATTTGAGGTTCAATCAATTAATAAATAAATTGGATGCTCTACCGCGGGCGTGAGCTTTCTGCCGTTGATAACCCATCGTTGCACGTGCAGACAAAACCCGGCGGAACGCAAAACAAATTCCTCGTTCATGTTTATACAGCCTAAAGTCGGCTTGCCTTTGAGGTGCGGTGACTGGTTTACGCTGTATATGAGAAATTTAGCCAGTGCAGTACCACTTCTGGCCTGGGGTCTTTAAAGTGCACCACGCAGTAGTGATACACGACCGCGCGCCGGTACGATGCTCATTCAAAACGAAACGGGCAGGGGTGGGTAATAAACCCGGCAGGTTCTGCAGTGCGAGTGCGGAGCGCAAGCACACGGGGCAACTCCCCCCCTCCCCCTTCCCCACGCCCCGGGCGAAGGCGCCAAGAGCTGTAGGCGGAGTTGCTATTCTTATCCTGTCTCATGATTGTTACTTTGGTATTTTCTTGTCATCTGTTCACTGGCTGCGTATCTCGCCATTTTGTGGAAATAATTCCGTATAAAACACTCATTCCCCCAAGCAATAACTGACTGAATGTTTTCTGCTTTGTCAAGTTGTGCTGATACGCATAACTTGCTTTTCTAGTTTATATCTATAATGATACGGCCTAATAGTTTGCCGATGTCATAAACAATCTGTTTCCTAGCCCAATTGTTGTGCCCAGTTTTACTTTTAGATTGTAAGAGCAATTAAAACGTAAACTGTAACTTAAAGAAATACTTGTGTTAGTTTTGAATACATATTTAGCGATGCATAAATCTCTATATATATTTAGGATGCTGACAGGTGGACGAGCGGGTCTCTGCAGTGCCAGAAATTAATTAAATCATCGCCACCGGCGCCCGTTGGAAATTTTTTTCGAACAAGTGCCTAAGCCAGGCAAAAAATTGCCTGGCTTAGGCATTCCGTCGAATGCAGTAAAGGTACGATAACACTAAAGCGCAGTTCCAACCCCGCTACTCAGGTCCCGTTCCTACGCTGCGGAGGGGGAGAGAAGGGAGTTTTAGCAAACCGCGTATCCCTCCACAACAGCATTCATCGCGCGCTCTGTTACGTCAAGCCAATAGCTGTGCTCCGTTGTTCACACTCTCTTCTATGGCCTTGCTACAATGCGAGCAACTCCAGCATTTGCCCTGTCGGTTGTTGGCTATATGCCCAATGACACATCGACCCGGAAACAGCCTGTTAGTATTAACTGAAGTTTGTGAAATTAAAAGAAAACACTTAGTAAACACTATGCAACAAGTGTGCGTCAAAAAAATTAGCTGGTGCGTAGCACGGACAGCTTAGGAAACGCAAGACGTGGCGAGTACCGAAGCTTATATTAGCCCTTCGCAGGTAATGAGAATGCGGCATTAGCTTATGAGAGCTCCAAAGAAGGAATCGGGAAGCCGGAAGTGTCAAGATAATATGTCCTACGTTCCTTAAACTGGCAGTGCTTATATAGTGATCGCACCAAAAGACGCAGCACCTTGCGGCCTAGGCAAGAAGTCATCTAAACGCAGGTGAAAAAAAAAAATGAAAGAAAACATTCGCTGTGGGTTTCAGTAAATTATAAAACCTGAGAGGCTTAAAAATTGGGTAACTCACCTTCTAGACGAGGTGAAGAAAAGGAAAAGTAAAATCCGGACGCTGTGCTGGAAAATGAAACTAACATTAGAAATGTTTTCTATGGGAACGCAGACAGCCGTTTCACCACACCATACACTTTCATCCAACGGGAAGAAAACAGGAACTGCACTGAACGGGATGCAATCAAAGCGGACAAATGAACCAAAACTACTTCGGCCTTAATTTTCGAACAACCAAGAAAATGTGTGCAATTAGTAGTTCCAGTCGTATACGCCGAGAAGATGAGGGAGAGAGGGAGAGCAGAGCGCGGGGACGGGGAGTCAGAACGTCGAGCTCTGATTGGAAGGATTAGTGGGTAGACCTAGAGTTCCTGTATAGGCTCCCTGCGGGAGCCAGAGTTGCGCGTCCGTTTTCCACGTGCCGCCGCGCCTCTATTCGCCGAGATCCGATCACGTGATAAGCCGGATCAAGTGCCGTGCAGGAAAGTAGACGTTGCGCGCGCCCCGCCGAACGTTCCCCTGCTTTTGAGAGCGCCGCGCGCCTCGAACGCGCGGCGCTGCTATTTGCCGAATTCAGTCACGTGACGAGCTGGATCAACATGCCATGCAGGAAAGACGGCGCTATGGGGATGAACGCGCAACTCTGGCTCCCGTAGGGAGCCTATACAGGAACTCTGGGTAGACCTAAAGCTATACTCCGTGTCACTAGTTGTGTGCAGCGCAGGTGAAGGCAACGCCAGGCAAAGAGGAGGCAGAGGGGAGAAAGGGATAGCACTTGGAACATTAGAGAAGAGAGGAGGTTTCTCTCCTCCCCTCCCTAGCCTTCGTAGTGCTTGCTCTTTCTCCCTTCGCCTGGCGTTGCCTTCGCCTGCACTGCACACAACTAGTGACACGGAGTATAGCTTTGGGTCTACCCACTCATCCTTCCAATCAGAGCTCGGCGTTCTGACGTCCCCGCGCGCTCTGGCCTCCCCCTCTCTCTCAGCTTCTCGGCGTATAGAAGCTATGCGTCATTCATAGCGTCAGATGCTCAAAGACACACCGGATACTTTGGTGTCCTACCCCGCTAAGCAGCGAGAGGTGAGGCGGGGAGCGTGGGGGGACACACGGGGGAGAAGGTGCTTCTTGATATCCCCGTTTTATTGTAATAATTCCATCTACGTGCGCTAAGCATCCTAAAAAAAAAAACAGAATTGCATTCTTGCGTATTAAAAAGGTGATCAAAGATCCCAACACTTACCGTTGGCGCAGAACGAGTGATGGCGCTACAGAACCTCGCTGAATATGGTCGAACGACGGACGGCACTTGTCAGTCATTGGCGAGCGACGGGTTCCCGTGTGGACGAGCGGCCGACCAGTCCCGCTCATCCACGCGGGAGCCTGACTGACCAGCGCCGTCCGTCGTTCGACCATATTCAGCGAGGTTCGGTAGCGCCATCTCTCGTTCTGCGCCAACGGTAGGAGTGGGGAACTTCGATCACTTTTCTAATATGCGAATCGGCCGCGCATGAATGCGATTTCCGGGTTTTTAGGATGCTTAGAGCTCATAGAATAAGTTATGAGCATAAAACGAGGATCCTAAAAAGCACTTTAGTGCCCCTTCAACTTACCGCTCACCCCCTCCCCCCCCCCCCCCCCTCCCCCCTTCACTATGCACAGCCGAACGCCTTTGATCGGCCGTGCTGTGACATAAAAAAATAGAGCTGTGCTCCGTTGCTAAAACTCTCTCACGACCCGGTGTGACCAACGCCAACAGCAGCCAGCAAGGTTATTCCAGACTTCACATATAAAGCTTACTCCTTGAATAAAGACGTGAGAAATGGCGTCGCGAAATATTCCCTGCAGGAGTAGACACATCCGTGAGAACCAGAGTCGCCACTGACCTTCTGGTTTGTTCGCGGAACCAGTAGTAAATTTTTACCCAATTAACAGCCTACCAATTAATTTCTGTTGACATCTACAAATATTTGCCGAAGGCTCAGATTGAGAGCGTGTCCCTAAAAAACGTTGTGCACTCGGAACCAACGCCGCCTATCCGCTAGTTAGCTACGCAGCCGCCGCCCTGATGGCCAGCCTTCGAAACGCCGCTTGAGTGATTGATTTCGCTGTGTATACGGTCGTAAAAGAGGAAGGCGGTGCTAATGAGGATATAAACCAATTATTAGCACTGACGAGACGAATAGTTAGCGTCGCCAGTAAGCTAAATAGAGGTCACGTGACCTCTGTTTCTTTTCTAATTGTGTGAGTCGACATTTCTTGCGCACGATCGGCTCGAGCCTTCCCCAGTAGCATCACAATAGGTCTTTCTTGAGGCGGTGATCGCTTCGTACACGATAACAAGCGGAGAACTACACATTTATTTCCCTTTACTCGTTACTGGCCTACAGGCACTGAGAAATGATCACCCTCCTTACCGCCAAGATGGCGCGATCAGCGCGGCCCCTATATTCGCTGGAACTTCCGGATAGAGAGTAAAGGTGTTAAATTTAGAGCGTCACATACTAGGGAGGGGGCGGGGCACTGATTGAGCACTGTGTCAACGTTCGCCTTCGCGTATTTAGTCAGTGAGGACTCTACCAAACACTGAGGCAGCGCCCAGTCTGTGCCCCGGACTCTAAGAAAAAAAGGGTGTAGTCGGGTGCATCAGACGCACATGCACCCTTTTCCTGAAAGTTGCACCCTATGTTACCCAGCCAGTGAGCTTGTACACCGACAATGAGCATCCTCTTCTCCCTTAAGTGAATATCGCAGCTCCCGAGCCCTATGCGATTCCAATGGTAACTTTTTAGTACTTTTTCTCAGAAACCACCGAACGAATTGGCTTGGGAATGGTTTTATTAGAAAGATAATAAAAAACCTGAGTAACATGTGGCGTTACATTTTCCGATTTTTAAGTTTAAAATTTTTTACGGGAGCTTAAAGCTGCTGGAAAAAGCCCTTTTTTCGTTCCTTTCTTCATGAACATTTAAAAATAAACCAGGGCCTAAATACAAAGTCAGGGGCCACAATATTGAAGACCAAGACTTCTTGAATATATCTCTTACAAAATATTTTTTCCAGAGATTATCATTGTGATAAAATTTAACTAAGTTTGTGGCCCATCAAAATGCCAGAAATCCAGCTGTCAGCTGGCGCCATCTATGAGCGTGTCGCGAATACTGCCTCTTGAAATTGCGCAATGTGTTATTGCGCACCGGACTACTTGCATCTTCAAGGTCTGTCCGTTCACTACTTCCATAAAGCCCTGCATGCAACACGGCCCGCGTTGCACTCTGGGAACTAGTTGGCAAGGGAGGAGAGTGGCATGGTTTCGGTTTCGATCGACATGTCGACTAGAGGTCACACACAGAGCGTGGACTATCAACGGCCGTTATCTCATGTTTTCTGGTCCCGAGAGCGTCATTTGTGGTCTCTAAACTAACCTAAATGGCCAGACCTCGAAGCTTTAGCACAAGCCCGAGACGTATAGCTTGTCTTAATGCATGCTTGTTGTATTTTCGTACTTGAGCCTTTTTGTTAGCGTTTCGAGGTATGTGGACGAGCCAGTGCTGGGAATTTCGGCGCCGCGAAGCTCGGGGATCTTGCTTGTGTGCGAATCAGCAAGCTGCAGCAACCAATAAGTATGCATAAATCTAGCTCGAGCCTTTACATTAGTATTGTTGATCAGGAAGTTTGTTTCGTGCGTCCATAGACGAAAGATAACTTTTTGCGATTACTGTTTTTCTTAATACGCCTGAGTACGCGAGGTAAAACTCGGAGACGCCATTGAAAAGCTCCGTTTGAACACACTTCTCATCTCTTATCTGTACTGCCCCGGAGCACTGCACAAATGAAGTTTCCACCCGCTTGCATTCCACTAATATTACACACCGCGTATGCGCATAAGTTATCCTCCAATCATATAGGCACATTCGCACATACAAACCTTTTTAAGAAAGCAAAAGTCGAGCACTTGTGTGTAGAATGTCGCACCGTTCGCCGGAAGTGCGCCGGACGGGCATGAACCCTATACGGTGCGCCAAACGAACGAAATTATTCAAAGCGCATTTGACGGTTGCTAATGGATATAATATTTGTTATGTGTTTGCTTTCTTCCTGACTGAGTATGCCGAGATAATTTCAGACACACCGTTCAGGCAGAGATCTTGGGCGACAGGGAAAGCTCGTCCAAAAAGGCTTACCGAGGAGTAGGGGACGCTTGTTAGGGCCTCCGTCGTAGCAAGCCGACCTCAGTGTTTGCGAAAACTTAATCTGCTATCAGCATAAAATTTGAGTGTGAGATATGTGATGACACGAGAAAGACATCATAGTAACTGTGCAGTAGTGAGGTCGAATTGATTGCGTTTCCTTAAAAGTTCATGCGCCAACGCTGGGCTCAACTTTGATAATCCTGTGAAGATACGGCTGGCGTTTCGCCCAATGAAGTAACAAGAAGCGGACGTTTGGCGAACAAAATACGTGTAGGGCTCAAGGTGACCAAATTTCAGTTTTAGTTCACTGGTACTAGACGGAATTACTGACATTGAGCTCAAAGATGCACTCGTGGGGTGAGGTGACTAAGCCACGTCTTACTAAGTTTGCATACGCACGCACAATATCCGGTGTTTCGGGAACCATGGAAAGTGCCCCGGTCTTCGTTTTCTATCGCTCGAGAATGAGTGTATTGTACATTCGTAAAAAGTCAGATAATCGAAAACTCAATCAGCGCTTTCGGTCGCGGCGTGATAGCATGAGTTTCGAGTGAGCAGGTTCTGCTCACTCGAAACCGAAACTGAGTGGCCAACTAATTCCCAGAGTGCACTGCGTGATATTTCGCCGCAATGGGGCCCGCCGGTTTTGAAGAAGTCAATTTTGAAAAAAAAAATCTCCCAAAAATAAAAGTTTTTTTTTTTTTTTTTTTTTTTTTGGCGCGTTTGCGTGTAGCGCGAGTGTGATTAGTCATATCACCCGAGCGCGTCGTTTGCGAGGTTGTTCCGTTCTTTCTTGGTGTGTTGGGGTCTCAAAAATGCGAGTAAAAATTTTTTTCTTTTTCTTTTCTTTTTTTGTTTTCCTTTTTTGTTCGGTGACGAAGATAATTCGCGGTTAGCACGCGTGGGGGATTCCGTGTTTTTGTTTTGTTTTTTTTTTTTTTTTTTTTCTTTCGTGAAAATCGGCGGGTGTTTTTCGGAGTTTATTTTTGTTAGATTCAAAATTCTTTGAAATTCGGAGTTCATTTTACTGTGTAAAATGTAAAGGATTCGAATTAAAAATAAATAAGGTCCGGGTGCCATCACCCGTTGTCCCGAAGGAACCTCGACGTGCTAAAAGGCAAACCCCTCTTTTCGGGAGTTCTGGATTTCTAAGGAAACTGAAGTGAAATATCCTCAGGACCACTGACCTTCTGCTCTTATAAAGTTTAATTGTAGAACTCCGTCTTTTTTGCCGTTTATTTTGTCGCTGTAACCGTTTTTCGGATTTTTCCAGATTTATTCGAAAACACGGAACCCTAGTCGTAAGTCGTCAATCGGCCAAGCGCGTCGTAGGGAGGATGTTTTGTTCTTCGTTGGCGTTTTCGGTCACGAAAATGGGGGTGAAAGATTTCACGCTTCAAGCGGTTCTTGCGTGAGGGCTCAAGTTAGCAACTGCGGGTTAACATAACAAAAGCTACCGAGCGTCAATGGATTGATACTGTCTTACCACTTCTTTCTGTTCGAAGTAGGAGATGGGATTGGATCTGGCGATTTCAAATATTCTGAAGAGAGGCATTTAAAATGTTTACTTATATTAAATGGGGGAAAAACATACGTTAGTTCGTATGTTTTTAACTCTATTCTTCCGAACTACCTTTCCCTTCCCAGCAACTCAACCACTGCTTCTATTGCGCCAGGAGAGCACGTTTTTATTTATTATTTCAGACTTCCACATTGTCGCTAAAGGCCTACACCAGTACGAACTTCGTATAGTGAAATAGCTACAGCAATCGGATTTACTTTTCACCGGAGCGACTGGCCACTCTGACACAGTTTTTTCTTCTTTTTTTTTATTCGCACGCAAGTAGCATTGCAATTAGAGTCGGTTAGTCTTTTTATCGAGCATAGCATTACACATTACACATCAAAATCCGCGTATTTGCGCTTGAAATTTCCAAAATGACGCGATTTTAAACCGAGTTTGAACGCCAGCCGGATGCTAGGTACAGCCCACTTGGCGGAGCAGACGACGTCCAGGGTGAGAGGGAGAGGGCATTTTTTTTTTTTCTCTTCGCTCTTCCTAGTGAAACGAGGTAGAAATTCGTAACGACTCTTGTTACGAAAAAGGTTGGGTGTGTCACTCAGGTCTAAGCAAAACCGTTCAAGAGTTACTTTTTTTTTTTTTTGCCCGTTTTCAGAACAGGCACGAGACCCCAAGGATTAGTAGGCCACTTCACTAAGCGAAGCTATGGAATGTTTAGTGTGCTTCGTTTTCTTTTAGGCACACAGAAACTCCTCACTTTGAAATTCTTTGTCCTAACTTCGGGAAACCGATAATTCGCAGTGCGAACAAAAACGACTTATCGGGGTGCCTAAGACATCGCTTTTGACCGCGTTGTAGATTATCATTTGCGTGGGTCAGGGTTTAAAGGAATCGCGATCGCTGAGGCGTTTGCTATGCGTCGCTGCAAACATAACATAAGCACCACCTTCATGAGCGTATCTCGAAAGGGGGTTGATTTTCTACGCCCGGAACGTTTGGCCGCCGTTTCCTCTGCGTGACGGTACCAGTCAGCTTTGGAGACACCGAGATTTAACAGGCCGTTTTTCTCCTCCGTATCGGTATCCCCAAAGAAGATGCCGCAACTGAGCATGCACACCTCCAGTCTTTTCTGCGTAGTTCAAGGTCTCAGGGCGGATGACGCGGAAACGTTCTGCTGAAACTCCCTATTCTCCTCACTCTATTCTTCCGAACTACCTTTCCCTTCTCGGCGCTTTCATTCTCCCTTCTTTATTGCCCTAATCCAGTTTCCCTTACAGAAATACGTTTCGAAGTCGAAGTAAGTAAATATTGTTGCAGTTCAGGGTTGCCTTCGGGCGCTTTGGCCTTTTAGCAACTTCATTATCCGGTGTTCAGCATTTCGATGTTTCTTATTTTGATACTGCGAAGTTTTGAACTCAAAAAGTCACCTCTATTCACCAAGAAAAAAAAAAAAAGCCATAATTTTCAGGACAAACTTTATTATTCTGAGTTGATAAACATCCGCCGGTGACGAAAATACTAAATTGGTTACAATCGAAAAACTCCGGTGGTTGGAAAAATACGGCCTGGGTAAAACCAAAACACTACAGTCGGTGACTGTTCCCGCCCTAGCGACGGCTAGTTTCCTCGAAACACCTCCACTGTAGAAGTTTGTGAAACATTTTATCTCGTCGATCCTCCATCCTTCAAGTGCCTACTCAGAGGTCGGTGTGGTTCTTGGAAGACAACGCCAACAACATTAGTGCCGTCCGGAACCATTGACCTTAGAAATGCGCCTCTTCGCTTGGAGAACTGACATGCGTTGATTGTTATTTGTTTCTTTTGCCTACTACAGACCATTAAAAAACTCGCCTTCTGGGTGTCACCAACTTCGTCTACTGGGCTGTGAAGCGCGTTCGAGCGTGCGCAATACGCCTCGCAAAGGGGCTCATTTTTTACTTCTGCGCATGAGAAAGGAAGTAGCGGTGACGTCAGAACGCCGAGCCCTGATTGGCTGATCGCGACCCCCTATCTCAGCGTCGTCTGCTCCTTTGCGACGTCGTCTGCTCGCAACGTCGCCTGCGTCTGTCTTAACTTTCCTGCGACTTTCGAAAGTGCAGGTCTTTACGAGCGAGCTCGACTTCGTCTTTCAAAGAGAGCAGACGAAATAACTCGAGCGGTTCGTTGTTTTTGTCTAACAACTAGCAGGCGCGCATCAAGGAGAGAAAACAAAGGACTCACCGGCGAGGTGTCCCGAGGCGCCGAGGTTTGTTTGCTAAGACCCGAGAGTGAGCGTCCGCAAGTTCCCTCCCAAATACTTTTTCCCTTCTTTCGTGTGCGGCGAGACTCCTCACTCTTTAACGGCCTCGGCAGGTTGGCGCAGTTAACGCCGTCTGCTTTACGTCTGCTAGTCAAAGCGATGGCTGCTTTACCTTTCCTGCGTCTGTCGGAGATTTACCGCTTTTTCACCGGCGAGAGTCACCGTTGCCTCGGGAAACAAGGAGATAACAAGAGGAAGAAATTGACCTCTTAATCTAAAATTGAGGTCAGCGATCAAAGTATAATACGGGATTCGGGAAGGGTTCACAAGGGTCGCGGGGGCATATTCCATTCAGCACGCCAGCCGGTCGTGGGCAGACGGTCGCCGAGTCGCGGAGTGCCTGCTAGGCCTAACTGCCGTGCTCGCTTGGTCGCGTTCGGTGGAATCGTGGCCGCTGGAGCTTTTCCCGGGTGTTTGTGGATCCAGCGTTCTTGTTCGTCGTGGTCTGTTTCAAGTACTTTTTACTTTTTCTTGCTCCTTGAAGTCGGGACGCGTGAGAATCGCACGTAGAAAAATAAACGTCCGTGGGTCGTCGCGACCGCGACGCTGTCGGCCATGCTGATTTGATCGTAAGTGCGTAAGACAGCTTCGGAGCTGTCGTAGGATTTCGTCGTAACCTGCGCAAAACTTACGAAAATTTCGTCTTACGAATTTGTTCTTAAGTTTTGTCTTACGCACAATTTTGGCGTAAGATCGTTTCGTGAATCTGGCCTCTGCACTTCCGAAAGTCGCAGGAAAGGTAAGGCAGACGCAGACGACGTTGCGAGCAGATGACGTAGCAAAGGAGCAGACGACGCTCAGATAGGGGGTCGCGATCAGCCAATCAGGGCTCGGCGTTGTGACGTCACCGCTACCCCCTGCGCAAAGAGCAGACGAACTTGCCCTCCGCATAGCTCTCTAGGCCGAAAGATTGTACACTGCGTATGCGTTCACAGCTCAATGACTTGGGCATTTTTCGTCGGGATAGATGCTCCCACGAGAAGAGCGTATGAGATATGCGAATAGAACTGGAAATTTGAAATGTTCTTGTCCAATCGCATTTTTCTTTGGTTATCAACGCTTTTTAAAGGCGGGCGCTCAAAATTTTCTTCAGCGTGGCAGAAGATTCCCCCTCTTTTCTTTTTTTCCTCCTCCCCTTTCCTCCTCCCCTTTCCTCCTCGCTTTTTACGGCCTTCTCGCACGAGTGCTAATGGGCTTACCGGCCCCCCGACAAAATCTCTGTAACCCTTCAAGGTTCTCTGCTTCAATCCCAAACACCAGGGATTAGTTAGGCAGCCTGGATATGAGCTCGGAAGGGTTCGGGCTGGCTCGCTTTTCTTTTTTTTCTTTTTTTTGCTCTTTTTCTGCAGTTTTAAAAAAAACACTCAGATAGTCAACACCAACTAGCCCAACAACAAGTTCTTTTACATTCAAATACTTCCGCATGCGGCCACACACGCTACAATACCGCATATTTATCTTGAGTGAACGGAACTTTAACATCACAGCAGAAGGAAAAAAGATGGGTATCTTTATCCGAACTTTGAGCTCTACCCAGAGAGTTGAAAATTTCTCGTTCTAACAACGGCACACTGAAGAGTGATTTTATCACTATTGTGTCCTTTTTTTTTTTTTTTTTGTACAAACTAATAATCATGAGTAATTACAAGTCAAAGATATTGCAGTCAGAGGGACACAGTCTGACCATTTTTGGGGCATAATATATAGGTTCGTACTATAGGTGTTTTCTAGAGTGACGGCCGCCTCGTTGAAGGTACTAAGAAGTGTAAAAACAAACTTCCATAAAAACTGAAACGGTTTATGGTATTTTACATCTATCTTCAGCCTTTGAAAAAAATTTCTTCTTGGCCAAACGTGCATTTAGTTTCTGTCAACAAATGTAACTGAAAACTTGACACCCGACAAATATCTTGCGTATCAGCAAAGAGAACGGGAAACACGGAGATTGAACCGAAAAATCACAATTTTCTTCGCGTAAAATAGTGCAACTAGCAATAGTAGCATATTATGCCATTTATTAAAAGACAGCAGGTATTACGAAGTTTTCATTCTCTTCTGTTCGCATTTGTTCGCTGATGAAGAAATGGAATGCCCAGATAGCCTCTGCAGCCCTTATATAATTGTTTGGGGCTTTGTCAGGGTGGGCGAAGGCCATCTCCAAAAAAACCCAGGAGTTCGGAAGGTGTGCTACCGCAAGTTTTGGGGCTGCTTGGCTAATGTAGGCATCTGGCGTTCCCCGCCTACTTAGAAAAGAAGCGGAACAGCGGTCAGCTCAACGTCGTCACCAAGCGGAAAATCATGCCGAAATGTGTCCTTGAACACGTGCGAGATCTTTACCCGAACCCAGCCGGGATTCGCCACAATTCATCTACGAAAAAAACTATAAAAAGGGGTAGGTTTAAACGATTTGGCAGTTTTTTAATATGGTCATGCGGACTAACTGTCCACAAGTACGGAAAAAAATGCGGTAGAAGTGCAGAGCTCTATTGTGTTCTTTATGTCCATACTTGTCTTTCGCGCTGTACGCCAATTAAAATGAATTCTGCAATATCTGTAGATTATGCCTGGTTATGTTGTCTTAAAAAGATGTAACGCGCGTACACTATTATACGGCGTCCTCCTAATTTGGGCGCGAAAATATAGTTCTGCTTTTATGTGGGCTCCATCTCCGCGTGGCACAGCCTAATGCCATGAAGTCAAAGCGACAAATCATACGCATCGCTGTGACAACGCCACTGTAGAAGGGGCGAGTAGGAGTGCGGTGGCCGAAAAGATTGCGGTAACACGATTCGCGTCCAAATTAGGCTTTTTAGGACGCCGTGAGCCACCTCACGTCCACTACATCTGTTTAAAAATGAATGATTTGGTGTTTTTGATGACTACAGATAAGGAACAAACCGCAATTGCGTAACTCTGACGTCTTTTTTAGAAAAATGTCTAGTCGTTAAAAAGAAGATCGCCCTGTATAAGCACGATTGTAAGGCAGTTCTTTACGTCCGGCGACATCATTACGGCATGGAAGGAGACGTTGACCACAGATCATACTCTGTGTATGATCTGTGGTCACTGTTTTTTTGTTGTTTTTTTTTGTACGAGAATGAGCAAACATTTGATAACAAATAAAATAGATTTAGTTTCACCAAATTCGGCTTGCTTACTTGATTCAAATCGATATTTGATTTGATTACACTTATTTTGTACCCGCACACGCCTACTTTATTCCCTCATGAGTTACAAGTGATAATTACATTGTTTTTTTTGTTTTTTTTTGTCGTGCCAGGTTATCACAATTTATTATTAACAATCGGAGCTATGCGATTACGCGGAGGAGGCGCATTTGAAGATATTCAAAATTGTTCTGAATACACAAACAACTTCAAACGTCTTGCTGTTTGGGTCGTTTCCTACACGCAGGACCAATAATAAAGCCAAAACCTTATGGAGGAGACTATCTCTATCAACTCAACGCACAAACACGATGTGAAGCGTGTCTGCGTACGTTGGAAAAGAGATACCGGCGAGGCAAACCATAGCGTCGAATGTCCATGCACCAAAATGTCTGTGCACCGAAATATCCGCGCACCGAAAAGTCCCACACCGAAAAGTCTTTGCAGCAAAAAGTCCGCACACTGAAATGTCTGTGCACCAAAAAGTCCGCACCGAAATGCCCTACAGCAAGACGCTCTACACCGAAAAGTACTAGACCCACTACGGATGGGATCCTCCGTCACCTCTGCCGGTTTACAAACCATGATGATTCAGAACCACTGGTCTATGGAGCGCCATCCCTGATATACAGAAAACGTCGCCCGTACTTCCCGTTGTCGCCATGAATTACCGCCTAAACAACAAAAGGTGCCAAATCAGATATTTATATTAAAATTGATACTTCAGTGACTACTTCTTTGAGCAGAACAAGGCATTTGTGCTCTCACAACAGCAAAAAATTGTCTTCCAAACCAATGCTAAAAAAAGCGCCAATGCAACTCGTTGGGAAGAGCAAGTGCCAAGCTCGCTCAAAATAGGTACTCGGTTGGTTCAGCTCCTTGTCGCAGGTGTGCCGGCTGGCTTCTGGATAATCTTTTCAAATCCTTGGAGCTTTCATTTTCTCCACCCCAAACCTGTAAAAAAAAAAAAAAAGCAGGCATCTGGCAAAAAAAAAAAAGTCGGAAAATGGCGAGGAGGAAACGAGAGGCTATTTCCTCCTTTCACAGTGGCGAGAAGGAAAGTGAGGGTCGGGTTCCTTCTCTCTGCCTGCGGGCCGGCCTTTAAGCGTCATCACGAGACGTTCAACCATAATACACTGGTGTTAAAAAAAATAAGTACCGAAAGACATGCACCGATTTTTGCTCAAAAATAAACACCGGAAAAAACATACCCTAATCATTACCCATGTCACCTTTTTGGACAATATGTGAATTTCCAGAAGAACAGCGAGTTATCACCCTCCCCTAGGAATACTCTGACTACAGAGCAGGCTACCCGTTTTTACCCGCGTTAGATTGCGGTGACCACGAACCGTACGAAGGTCACAGGACGTCCGCGAAAAATAAAAAAGGTGGAAAAGAACGATCTACTCTGTGCACGTTTCATCCCCGATTTCCACGACCCTAAGGCCGAAGGACGTTTGTGTGAAAGATAACGATAAAATAAAACTTTGCGTAAAAAAAGCCCGTTTTTAAAAGAAAAAAAAGTACAAACAAACACAACGGATTGACGGACCGCGAGGTTGTGGAACACCTCGCAATCCGCTTGCCACAGGACGGTTGTCTTCGACCGATAGCTCCAAGGTGAATTTGCCACATGCGAAAACACGGAGACCTACCCACCGAGAACCAGGAAAGCAAGACACGCACACTGACGCCTCGGCGTGCAGAATGAAACAGGATACGGGCGCGGAATACGGCCGCGGAAGAACACCTTGCACTGTGCCGATTCTGCCGATCGCCGAACGGACGATTTCGCATTTCGTGGACAGCGAGCGCCACCTCACGGGAGAGAGAGGTACCTTAAAATCAACGAAAAGAAGCACCGACACCTTGGTTCTTTATATTCGCTGTAGTTACGGAACAGATCGACTTACATGAATAATTTGAATATTATTCGATTCCGTAATAAATTGAGAAGACATTAAGTGAAACACTTTTTCTGTTTGCATTTAGATAATTTTGCAAATTCACTCCGAACGCAAGAGTGCCGAATTAGCCGATTTTGACCATTTTCATGATTATTTTAAGAATATAATTAAATTTATAATAAAACATTTGTTCCACTTAATGTCTCGATAATGGCTCAATGTCTTTAAAGCCGAAATTGTCAAGAACATCCGCGCAGCCGTTATTATGTGAGAATTTTTCTAAGTTGGTGAAAAACCTCATGTATTCTCTATGGGGCTCTGAGGTCCGCCCCCTCTTAATAGTGCAGTGGATGCTATCCGTAGCCTTGGCCTTCAGGCAGGTGCCGTGCTCTGTCTTATCTCTGGCTTGGAGACTGTAGTCACGTGATCCTACCCGGAGACCCGATTGGCCTAAAACAAGCATAGCGTCCACTCTACTGTCAATATCGAGTGAACAGAATAGCTTCATACTTCCTAAGAAACTGCCCAACCCAAAAAGTGACCTCCAAGGGGGAATCCAAGCACAAGCTGATCGGGGCTCGTGGCTAGCGTGGAGGTGCACTGATACACCTCGAGGTTTTAAAGAGGATATCGCAATAGAATTTCATTTCCGGTAGGAGCATTTCCGGAATCCAGATGGCACTGGGGAGGAAGCCTTTCCACTCACCTCCTTACGGGATCTAGTGCTATTCCCAAACAACAATAAAGAAAAAGATTTTCTTTTTGCTGCGGTTATCAGCGGACGGCTTGACCCTGAAAGCCCCCCCCCCCCCCACACACACACACACACACTTAACCCACCCATCCTGTAACTCCGCCTTGCAAGCTGCGAGAATGTTTTTGTTTTTTTTCTGCACTTTGGAAAGAGGATAGCAGTGAAGGTTCGTTCACACTCTTGCAGCCGAGTACGACCGAGAGAGACCAGACCGGTTTTTAAGCCTCTCGCGATCTCTTAGGACCAGCTCGGCTGCACCGCATATGGTCCTAAGAAGTCGCAAGAGGCTTAAAAACCGGTCTGGTCTCTCTTAGCCGTATTCGGCTGCAAGAGTGTGAACGGACCTTAAAGGACAACGAAATTTCGGCGCTCATTTTTTGGTCTATATGTGTTCAAAGGAGCAGTATCACATCGAACATACCAATATCTTGTTAAAAAAGTCTCGAAAAGCAATTTTAAAGGGCCCATGAAACGATTTTTGGGTTGGGATAAATCATTTTAGATTCGGATTTTACTAATAGCACATCGTTCAGTGGACCAAAAGAAAAAAGGTGGAAAATCAAAAGCCTGACTTTCAGTGCGAAAATTTGAAAACAGAGCGGACTATTTCGTACCTCTTCCCCTTCGCAACCTCTCTGCCTTTTCACTGTGATATATCCGCGGTCCCAAAAGCGCGTCATCGGGTCCAAACTGACGTCACACGCAACCGGACCTCACTTATTCCCTTCACCCCTTAGCTGACATTGTGCTGGAAGCTACGCGCTTGCCGGACCAATCAGCCGCCTCCCTTTCATCACCTTACATCATTCTCTGCAGCCACATTTGCCACGCTCACGTAGCAAGTGTGGCTGGCCCAAAGAGCACGTAGCTTCAACAGCACTGTCAGCTTCGGGATGAACGGGGTGGGGTAAGCAACTTTTGTCTGAATTTTGAGCGACGGGCTAATCTTCTAGGGGGACAATGGCTCTGTCCGGTTACACAAACCAGATTCCGAGCGAGAGGGGGCCTCCCTTCTTTTCGGCTTCTTTAACTGTTTGGTGGAATGCGCGATTTATGAGTTGAGGAGGAAAGCTATACAGGAAAAAGTTGGAAAAGCGTTTCATGACCCCTTTAAAACGAAAATAAACGATTAGTAAAGAGCACCTGGTGGATGTCGCTAACGCCTCGTTTGTAATGCTCGTCTATAGACCTTTTTCACAAGGGCGCCGCCATCTTGAATTGTCGTCACTTCCAGTATGGGCGAAAACATTGTTTTGCTGTCACCACGCTAATTGAAATCATTTAGGACATAAACGTAACCGTCACACATTCTTGTATTGCCTCCCCTCTATTTTTTTACTATTTGCAGGTTGAAACGTTCTGATATTTTTTCGTCGCCCATACAGGATATGCCTACTTGGCGGTCGGGGGCGAGAGTAAGCGGAAAAGGTCTATAGTCTGTTACAACCTAAGAACGAAGGGCGAGGGTAAGACGGGACGGGGAGGAGGAAGCAGACGAAACACTAAAGAGAGATCGAGGTTTCCCCCTCTCTTCTCCAGCGTTCCGTCTACTTCCTCCTCTTCGGCCCGCCATACCCTCGCCCTTTGTTCTTAGGTTGCAACAGACTATAGGAACCGAATAAAGAAAAAAAACAAAGACTATAGGAACCTTGACAGCTAGTGACGGAGGTTGTCTCGCCTCCGGCCACGACGAAAGAAGAGGGGAAGGAGGAACTCCCCTCTTCCCGAGAATGCCTTTTGTGTGTCGCAGAAGTCGCTATTGTCCACCTACAAGATTATAGAACATTAACCCGTCACTAAAAATTCATACAAAAGCAGCCGCTTCGGTGGCTGGAACGACTAGGCCATCCTCTCGACGTCAGCCTCACCATAGCTTTGCTCGTCCCGAGACGACCTACGTCATGATTGCGTTGGATGTCACGTGGTCTCCGCTGGGCCTTCTCCGAGCACTTGCCAGAGTGGGCCGTTTATAACGAAAAATACAGCCACCAGGCTCATAATACGAACGTGCGATTGTCTTTTACGGATATTGTGGATCATATTACAAACGTGCGATTGTCTTTTACGGATATTGTGGATCATATTCAATCTATTTTTGAACACGACGGGAATATTTCAAATTTCGTTGAAGTATCCCTCTAAGGGATGGGGTCTCCAAGCTTATCGCGAAGGAGGCCCTTTGTCCCATTCTTACCGGGTTAGAAAAAAATAAATAAAACGCGGTTAGAGAATGCCTCATTTCGCTGCCCAGTTTTACATCGGAAAAATATCTGGCTCAGTTTTTCGGGTATTCCGTGTTCCGAGATTTATCGCACGATACGATTTCCAAATAGCACGTAGATTGTTGATATCTTCAGTACAAAAGCGAAATATGCCATATATTTCTTTCGTGGTGTTGTGTAATTAATTGAAATGTTGCGAAATAATGTTCCACAAGTCGGAATGGCGTTGCCTCCTATATAGCGGCCCCTAAGAGCCTACTTCTCATTCCAGCGAAGCAGTGCTTTGAAAAGTAAAACTAGTCACTCTAAAAAGTGTCTAATCTCCTTGTGAGAAAAAAAAAAAAAAGAAACGAAATTAACCATTTCGTGGTGCAATCAACAATCATTAGAGTCCCAGCTTTTTTTTTTTTTTTCCAGAGCACCGGATTTTGTTTTATTTCAACGGTCACCCTGATTTCTAAATAGGTGGGCGATTTCTAAATTGAACGGAAGCAGAACTATATGTTGTACTGCCTAAATGGCAAAGAATCAATTACCATAAGTTTAGATAGGGTTGCGTCTTATATACGCACTGATCAAAGCGTAATTCTATTGTCAGAAAGCTATGTTAAAAAAAGGTTCTAACTGACTGTCATAATTACGTGTTCCGATTAATCACTTCACAAAACTGAATTGCCACTAAGGCCCCAGCACCTTTTACCGAACACCGCATTTGTTGTTGTTTCGTTTTGTTCACCCGGACGAGACACTGCCTCCGCAAATCACTCAAGTAAGTAAATGCTGTTGCACCAAGTAACAGAGTCAAGGGGCGCTGGGCGCTTTTTGGGTCATGTGATTGCCTTTTTTACGAGATCATAAGCAAAGAACTTTTTTTTTTTCGAAGTGAGCCAATTTTATGTTAAGAGAAACTGAAATAAAGTGGAATGTTTGAGTATCAGTAAAGCTATGAGCCAGGGCCGTAACCAGGGGGGGGGGGGGGGGGGGGGGGGGTGAGGGGGTTCTGAGTTCTGACTCCCCCCGAAATTTTTTTCTGGGTACGGCCCTGGTCGGTGCACTGGCAGCCAGCCGATTTTAATCTCCACTTCTGCACACGCGCAGTGGCGCCGGTCGGCTACCGGGTACCAAACCGGGACCGGTTCTCCGGTTTGCTATAACTCTCCATTATATGCCACCGATGCACATGATTCATAGGCGAAAATAAGACGATAGACACTTTCAAAATGGCCGCCGTTGTCCCCGAAACCCCCCTCCCCCCCCGAAATTTTTTTCTGGGTACGGCCCTGCTATGAGCCATGTACCGCGGTCATCTCCGCAGTGCTTTCCTCGCATAATATGACCAATTCCAGTTTAAAAACATGAGATCAATGCACCAACAGATATAGTCCAAATTTCAGCAAATATTAGCTGAGTTTTGGTTTCTAGCTTGTTTCGGGCCGGCTCTCTCTTTGCGCTGGCGATAACGTTAATTAAACTTGAGGAAGAAAACGAGAAAGGACGGTTGTCCGTCCACTCGTTTTGTCCTTACGTGTAACGCTACTCTCAAAGTTAATTAGAGGGGGTCCACTGGTTTGTGACTGGGGTAGGCGTCGTTGTATTGCATTCCGAGGAGTCTGGACCTTCTTTATGTTTTGCCGGTTTGTCTTTAGGGAGAAAAAAAAAAAGGGAGGGGCCGGGGGGGGGGGGGGGGGGGGGGGCTCCAAATATAAAGTAACGGAACAAAGATACGCTATTTGATCATTTACTAAAATAAAACAACAGAGCGCTAAAGGCTGATTTTAGAGCAGCCAGACATATTCTGAGAACGCGAACCACTTCATAACGGCAGCCACTAGCTAGAGTTCGATGTTCGGTACACCCCGCCGGTACAGCCCAAAGATGGAGAACGGCGACCTCCGGGTTTGTCGTCTGCTAGCAGAGTCGGGCGCGTGCCCTCTCTCTCGTTTTACCCCGCCGAACCTGCTGAACTTCCCGGATGTGTGAAGAGGACGCTGCGGTCGAACAAAATGGCGCCGCCCTGAGAGCTCTAAATGGAATGGTCTATATATATGGCCTCGTAGGACCGCCGAGCTCGTCAAATGACCCCAGCGAAGCACAAGGGATCGCTCTCTTGCGGCAACACAAAAATATTCCGTAATAAAATTTTTACATTCGTTACTTTCACAACACCATGGTACCTTGCATTTTATCCTTTCCTCGTTCATATTTCTTTCTGCTCATTATGGTTGTAATGGCGACAGGTGCAACTTCACTCTCGATTTTGAACGTTAGCTGAAAGCAGAAACCCAGAAATAGACCGATCTCACCAGCCAGTTTGACTACGCCACCGCTGCCGCAATGCATCGAGGGAACTTTAGTCTTTTTGCGCGTGCGACAGCCTCGTTAGAGCTCTGCGCGTGCAGGGCACGAACAGTCTCGTGCACTGACGATTGCCTCCTGTGAACTAAAGTTGTGGTGCCTCGCGCATGCGTCGAACGCTTGGCGAGGTGGGTAATGACTCAGGATATTGCAATGCGTCCCGAGATTTCTGTTTTTATATAGTAAATATATTTGTTTTGTGGAATTAGCAACCCACCGCAGTTCTCCAGCCGTGATGTATTTGGAAGGCTGCCATGAAGTGAGGGAAAAATGCGACTTCGGTTACCGCGTCTAGTTCGAGGCAGACTTGTACGTAATCCGTTACAAGTAACGAAATTACTTGTAATCTCTTACATTTATCAGTAATTTAGTAACAGATTAATTACATATTTACCTTACATTTTTTACGTAACGGATTCCTTGTAATCCGTACATTTTTTTTTTCACAACCAAGAAACATAAAAAAATGTTTTTTTGTTTCTTTTTTTTGGGGGGGGGGGGGGGGGGGCGGGGGTAATGTCAAGGGGCGGCGGAGAAAAGCTCACCGGAGATAAGCTCACCGGAGAAAAGCTCACCGCAAAACCGGCAGATGCGGAGAAAAGCTCACCGGCCTTTGAGCAGATGCGGAGAAAAGCTCACCGATGTTTTTTTAACTTAGCGGATTCTGCGTCAAACGTGGCAATTTAACACAATTCGCATTTGTCACTTCATTACTAATATGTCCTCTTTTTTTGTAATAATCTTGAAGTTCATTGGGCATATTTACTAATTCCTCAGAAATTAGTAATCACCCATTCTGTATATTAATTAAGCCGCAAGTATAAAATAAGAACATCGTGCACTGTTAAAAAAAAAAAAAAAGACAACGCTTTATTGACAGCTGACAGTGCGCCTTCGGTAGCTCTGCCAGATAAAGAGGTTTGTTCTTTGCGAGCTAATATGAATAGCGGTGTGTGAACCGCCTCAGCTCCAAATATTTTGTAGTGCCTAATAGATAAGTAGGTGTTTGTTGATGTAATCAGTGTCGGCTACGCTGTTAATTTCACTTACAAAGCTTTAGTTGCAAGAACAGCCTCGTCCTGTCCTGTTTGTTGTCTTCACTCCGGCGTCGTCGTCTGAGCGGTTTTCATCATGTATAACGTTTACCAACTTGCCCTATTCGCTACATTACGCAATACTACTTATAATATAGGTCACGAGTTACATCGCTTAGAGTGTGCAGCTCTCAAGGTCACGGATGGTTCGCAGTAGAAGGGCACTATCACACAAAGGCAACGAGTGGAAACACAAGGACGAACGGCTGGAAAACGTGCATGTCCGTGGAAGATAGAAGCCTCGATATCCTACTGACTGCTTTATCCTGTTTTCAAAGGTGAACAAAGGCTTCAAAGAGAATGTCAGCCACCGCGTTGTTGCGCATGCACTTTCGGATTTTCGGCATTTACAGTTTTGAGTTTTAGGTTTTAGGCAGACATTATTAAGTTTTCGAACTCTTTCCTGTTCCTCAAGAGCATAAAGTTTTCACTTAGGCTTCGTTGCGTAGAGAGTGAAGCAACAGAAAACACTCACCCGCAATTATTAATTTGGGAGCAATATACCCAATGAACTTAACAAATATTACAAAAAGGGTGTTTTCTTTTTTACAAAGCTGACGAATTTTAATGTTAATAAATTGATATAGGTTACGCATGATCCAACAGCCTCTATATAAAAAGAAGAAAAAAATTGGTGAGCTTTTCTCCGCATACGCTCAATGACCGGTGAGCTTTTCTCCGCATCCGCCGGTTTTGCGGTGAGTTTTTCTCCCGTGAGCTTACCTCCGGTGAGCTTTTCTGCGGTGAGTTTTTCTCCGGTGAGCTTTTCTCCGGGATTCAATGTCAAGCGCAGTGGCACTGTCACGCGAATTGACCAGCGCACAGGGAGGATTAGCACTGCTCAGTTCCGCAGACTTTTTTTTTTTTTTGCAACACCAAGCCTTTAAATTTATTTTTCTAGACCCTAACAACAATGCCAAAAAATTCAAATAAACATTTCTACTAAAAGAAAAAAAAGGGGGGAAGGAGGGGTCAAGGTATATCCGCTTTTTTAGTCCCTTCGTTTTTGTTTGCGA
This sequence comes from Ixodes scapularis, assembly GCF_016920785.2. Lineage (NCBI taxonomy): Eukaryota > Metazoa > Arthropoda > Arachnida > Ixodida > Ixodidae > Ixodes > Ixodes scapularis. The sequence goes on from NW_024609884.1 coordinate 81,896,155, forward strand.
TCGAAGGCGGGGAGAGGACACCAAGTGATTGCATGCCTCATCGAGAAGCTCGAGGCGGTAAGTGCACAGACAAGAATTAGCAATGTCCTTCTCGGTTATAGTGACTACGACCATTTTCATAACGTCACAACACGAGACAACCCTTCGTCAGCCCTAAAATCCACTAAAAGAGATGTGATAATATGTGAAGGTGTTATTGCCACAAGCTGCATGCTCGTTCGTTGCCGCACACTTATCATCTTCTCTTAGAAAACAGGATGCATTTTTTCTGTTTCTTTCGCCTTATTTGACTCTGTTTTGGAAGCTACTTCCTTTTTGTAGTCCAACTTCTACGGTTGGCCCACTTTCTTTGTGAATTCCAGCGAGGTTATCTGCATGTCAGTCACCCTTTTTGTGAGTCAGCTTTTTGCGAGTCACTTCAAAAATGGAAATAGTCTTCCTTTCTTCTCCTTCCTGTACTGACCCCAGCAGGACGCACCTTATCTCAAGCAGATATTTTACAAATAAAACATAATGGTGGCGGACGTAGACTTCATATTCTGGCTTGATGAGAGAGTGAAACTCATCCATAGCGCGGCGTGCGTTTTTGAACACCACCAAGAAAGGTACACAGGGCAGGTTTCATCGAAAAAATGGACGTTTCATCGAACGCCGTTTCATCGAATCGCTGACGGCCGTTTCATCGAATGTCTTTTAAATAAAAAGTGTGAAAGATGCTCTTTTCTGCACGGATCGAGTGCATTTTCGTGTCATTCACCCATTTCATTGTCTGGTTTTTTAATGTCCAAACTTGTAGCTGTTACAATTTATTTTGATGCAAGTAACCCATGAAGATATTTGTCCCGAACTTTATGTTTGTTTCGCACATTGTGCTTATCTGTTCACCCCCTCTGTATTACCCGATGGGCCTTGAGGGCATTGTAACAAATAAATAAAAAGTTGCACTCCCGGTGAGAGCGGACTCCAACTCATCGACTTAGGTTTTCCGCAGGCGCTACAACTTTAGCCATGTGAGCCTCCTAGCCTCTCATGTCCTTCTATTGATACTTTTTTACTGCCCGAAGCTTGCAGTAGCTAAAGCTGAGGTGCTATTGAGGAAACTACAGCGAAACATTGTTTTTTTTTTAGTTTTAAGACTCAATGAAGTCAAAAGTAAGTACGCCACTTCAAATTTTATTTGAAAACTTTCGGGGGTTCATGTGTTCGTGCGACAGCCATTCACCGTTTCAAATGATGTGGAATTGCTCTCAAAAAGTCCACCACAGCCATGGTCCATCGGGTCTCATAAAAAAAGGCTGGGGTAGCGGACACTTCATCGAACGCCGTTTCATCGAATGAATGGTCGTTTTATCGAACGCCATTTCATCGAACGCCGTTTCATCGAATCGCTAAGGGCCGTTTCATCGAATTTCTCAGTATCGAGTTTTTGGGCATAAATGTGCTTTGTAGATGTTTTACCTTACATTTGTTAAGACTAAGGTAGTCACTTGTGAAACTGTCTTTAGGGTGGAGCCAAATTACTAGAAATAAAAAAAACATTGGTATAAAAACAAATGGGTATGCGACTTACTGAAAAGTTTTACTCATGTACCTGTCAGAAAACATGACGCTGGAGGTAACGGACCGACACTTAAAACACTTTTGAATGTCTGTGTCGTTTTTTTTACCGGCTGCCCGGGGGGTTGGGTAATGTGCCATTCACACCAGCTCGCTTGCACACTTACGCTTAGTTGAAGGTTTATTCACGAAAAGCATTTAACTGCCAGGGCAGCACCCTTATAATAAAACGATACTCTGCCAGGAGAGCGCACGAAATAAAATATAATGATACTCTGATTATCAGCTTTATGCTCAGATTGAACGTTTCTGCTTTATTTTTTTTTTTTAATTTTTAAGCTTTACAGAGTCAAAAGCTGCACAAAGTGTCAGCCAACATGGTTTCGGGCTACACCTGGACTGGAACCACCTCCCCTTCACTGTCAACTTTATTACCGACCCTTTTGCCTATGAATTATCTTCAGGACGCTTTCCAACCCGCACCAGACAATAGTGAAGCCCAGGGTGTACTCTCTCACCCAAGAAGACAGAACCCCTTTCGGATCCTCACATAACCCAAGGTTACAGGTACACGCTGTCAAACAATAAAACACTACCCGCTTCCCAGAAAGCACATCATGCTTTCTGTTTTTGTTTTTTTTTTGTCTCATTTTTAATTGTTTCAAGTGACATGGAGAGGGGTCATTGTTTCATGGAGGCTTTCTTCTCGAAGCAGGACATGTTCACAATGGAACTTATCTCGTCACTGCATACTGTGATTTAAAAAAAGAAGGAGAATTAGATGACGTTGCGTATAAAAATCAAAATAAATTGCAAAAATATTGCAGGTTGTAACAGCGTTCGATGAAAAGGCGTTCGATGAAACGGCTTCGATGAAACGGCGTTCGATGAAACGGCGTTCGATGAAACGGTGTTCGATGAAACGGCGTTCGACGAAATGTCCGGACCCAATAAACAATAATAAATAAATAATTAGCATTTGGCGTCGTACAGTCAACACCTTTAATTGATGGGTACGTAGCTGCGCATCGGCACTCAGCTAACTAACCATCATGCCTTCCTATAGATGAAATCAGAATATTTCTGTCTGCTCTGTGTTTCTCTGTCGGTCTGTCAACGTCGGCTTCAGTCGCACGACATTTTAGTATGACGAAAATACGGCAATACTTACAAGAACGCGGATTAAATATACGCACAAGTTTGTATATTTAACAAGACAAATTATACTAGCACGTCACAGGCGAGACGGAATGTCCAACGTGCCTGAATGTCCAACGAGACGAAAGATCCAATCGAGACGGAATGTACAACGAGCCTGAATGTCCAACGAGACGGAAGGTCCAACCGAGACGGAATGTCCAACGTGCCTGAATATCCATCATTGGATCTTCCGTCTCGTTGGACATTCAGGCTCGTTGGACATTCCGTCTCGTAATCGTTTTGACTTTGTTCACCTGTTCGCCAGGGTGAGACAGGGGCACAACCGGGGGACAAGCGTGCTACAATCGCATACCCTTCCAAGGTCATCGCTTGGGCGACCGCGGGCGCCCAAGAAACCTTTCTTTTCTTCTTTTTAGGGGGAGGGGGGGGGGGGGGGGGGAGGGGGTGTAGGCGCTTATTGTCTTCCTTCATTGTGGCTTTTGACAGACGCACAACGAGACTGGCAGAACAAGCGCATGATTCATTTCTTTCGATGGAGGCGTTCTGTCTGTGTATGCGAACATAATTTTTTCCCCTTTTAGTAGTTAGTGGTTCTTGCCTTGACTCGGGTCCCAGTGGGTGCGTTGTCGTTGTATGCCCACTATTTTTTTGTTTTGTTTAGTTTATGGTAGTTTTTGCGCTGATGGGGTACCAAAATAGACGAAAAGAAAAAAAAAAAAAAAAATTGTGCCTCAAAAAAAAAAAAAAAAAGTTGTTGATGCGTTTAGGAGCGTTTTCAAAGCTCGGAGCACCTCGCCTTCGTTCCCGTGACATGTCGCTCGCTTTTGTGTAGCACCCCTCAATTCTAAAAGCTACTGTGTTCTTCGGGGAAGACGATTTTAGGAGCCTGCAGTGTTACCACAGGTGCAGGATTGAGAGCGTAACCCACGCACTTGAAGAGAAGGGGAAGCTCTCGTCTTAGCGGGACTCTCTTTTATGGGTTTCCACGTCGCGATTGTCCTACAAAATCAACTGTCATTTATTTCTCGCTCGTGGCTTCTAAGTACTGCGCGCAACTAATGAGATAGGGTATAGTCATAGCTGATTAACACGATGCATATCTCTATCGCACAATAGTTTTTTGCGAAATCAAGGTTTCGCTGAAATGGATAACTCACACGTACAGTTCGACGCGCAATACCTTTGACGTATTGACTCGCAAAAGATGCCCCCAACATGGCTGAGTATGGCGGTGTTCCAGGCCTAAAACCTAAATTTTGTTGCCTTACCTGTTACTATTTCGCGCGCATTTCGAGCCATATCAAAATGAAAACGCATGATGAAATGAAAGTGACACTCGTTTTCCGCTCGATGGAAATTTCATGCCAGCTCGCTGTCTTTGCTGGTGCCTTGAGCGGTTCCCAATAATGTGGAGATTTAAAAAAAAAAGAAAAAGAAGAACGTACGATGGCATCGTTTGCACGGTTCCCGGACATTTCATCGAACGCCGTTTCGTCGAACGCCGTTTCATCGAACCGCTGACGGCCGTTTCATCGAATGTCTTTTATATAAAAAGTGTGAAAGATGCTCTTTTATGCACGGATCGAGTGCATTTTCGTGTCATACCATTTCATCATCAGGTTTTTTAATGTCCAAACTTGTAGCCGTTACAATTTATTTTGATGCAAGTAACCCATGAGGATATTTGTACCGATTTTTATGTTTGTTTTGCATATTTTGCTTATCTGTTAATCCTCTCTGTATTACTTGATGGGCCTTGAGGGTATTGTAACAAATAAATAAAAAGTCGCCCTCCTGGTAGCGTATTAGCAAACCATATCCCGTACAGTGCCTGGCCACGCCCCCTTCGGCGCGACGCAAAAGCGGCCATTTCAGTGGTTTTCAAAATGTCACGTGACACGACGTCACTTCCGCGCCGTTTGAACGCATTTGAGCGCGTTTTTGTCTCGCCAAGATGGCGTCCGCCGCTACGCTGGTGGGTGAGACGCGCGTTACGCTGCGCCGCTGTAAACACTTCGTTTCACGCGCGTGCCTATATGACTCGATTGCTTTCAACTTAGCGATGTGAACTCGTTTTTCGGTAAGATGAACGCCCAGGACTGCACGCCGAGATGATGCCACCGCATACACGCCGCTGCCGAAGTCGCCCCTACGAGTACGACCACTACGATCGTCGAAGTTCGCCGCTGCACCGTAGCACCAAATGCTAGCAACTAATGCTTTCACCTCGGCGATGTGAACTAGTTTTTCGGTAAGATGAACGCCCAGGACTGCATGCCGACATAATGCTACTGCATACGCTGTAGCATTATGTCGTGAGATGCGCAACTCCAACCTACTGCGGTACATTTACTGAAGGTGTCAGTCATTCTGAGGGGCCCGAGTACTTTGATGGTGATAGAACGACACCTCCATCGCTTTCCAAATTCGCACTGGAACACGCGTAGACATCAGGCGCACAGCGCGCCCGTGTCACGATTAGGCGCGAATTCGCGTAACGAGAACATATTCACGTATGAAAAGCATTGCGTCCGCGTCGAAGCCGTCCTCCTGCTAGCATTTGGTGCTACGGTGCAGCGGCGAACTTCGACGATCGTAGTGGTCGTACTCGTAGGGGCGACTTCGGCAGCGGCGCATATGCTGTGGCATCATCTCGGCGTGCTGTCCTCGGCGTTCATCTTACCGAAAAACGAGTTCACATCGCTAAGTTGAAAGCATTCGAGTCATCTAGGCACGCGCGTGAAACGAAGTGTTTGCAGCGGCGCAGCGTAACGCGCGTCTCACCCACCAGCGTAGCGGCGGACGCCATCTTGACGAGACGAAAACGCGCTCAAATGCGTTCAAACGGCGCGGAAGTGACGTCATGTCACGTGACATTTTGAAAACCAATGAAATGGCCGCTTTTGCGTCGCGCCGAAGGGGGCGTGGCCAGGCACTGTACGGGATATGGTTTGCTTATACGCCTCCCGGTAAGAGCGCACTCCAACTCATGGAGGCCAAAAGGCGACTTAGGTTTTGCTCAGGCGCAACAACTTTAGCCATGTGAGCCTCCTAGCCTCTCATGTCTTGCTATTGATACTTTTTTACTGCCCGAAGCTTGCAGTAGCTAAAGCTGAGGTGCTATTTATGAAACTACAACGAAACATTTTTTTTTATTTTTTTATTTCTAAGACTCAATGAAATCAAAAGTATGTCACTTCAAATTTTCTTTAAAAACTTTCGGGGGTTCGTGTGTTCGTGCGACAGTCATTCACCGTTTCAAATGATAAGCAATTGCTCTCAAAAAGTCCCCCACAGCCATACTCCGTCGGTTCTCATAAAAAAGGCGGGCCTTCTCATTTCTTGCCGCTATGGCCTTCTTCTGGCGAGGAGGCTCTTGGGAACTCAGCATCGCCTCCAGGGCCCCTAAACTCGTCAAACAGAAAGTTGGGGCCGAAGTTGACGGAGCGCACCGATTGGTCTATCACGACGATGACTTTGCGCTTTTTTCGCCAACATCCAATCAGCGCGCTCTGCGAACTTTCGGCTCCAACTTCGTCTTTGACGAGTTTAGGGCCCCAGCTTGTCTTTCCGTCAGTTAATGTACTGCGACGATGCAAGTCAAAAACTTCCCGAACCCGGGATGGGCACCTCCGACTAGCTTCAGGAGGCGGGAATGCCACCCTGACGCTCGATAAGACGGCGCTCTGTAAAACGGCGTTCGATGAAACGGCTTCGATGAAACGGTGTTCGATGAAACGGCGTTCGATGAAACGGAATTCGATGAAACGGCTTCGATGAAACGGCGTTCGATGAAATGGCGTTCGATGAAATGTCCGGTCCCAGTTTTGCACACTCATTACTTCTATAACACCGAGCCACCTCGTATCCTTTGTTTTTCTTTGATGGTACTAATTTCTTTCTGCGCATTACGGCTGTTACGACGCTAAGTCTGTCTGCACCTTCGAATTTGAACCTAGGCTCAGATCAGGGACGAACCAGTTATAATCAGGAAAATATAATTAACACTGTAGCAAAGCAAATCTATCATATCGATCGGAAATACGATTTGACACATTCCATCTGAACACATATTGTGCACAGCGAATGCAATAGCGAGTCAGCGTGCAAAACGCCGCCACATTATGCTACCATATCACCTAAGCGATTTTTGCATAGCACCGAGCACGGAAAAGAGAAAACAGTTATTCATTCACATAAACGAAGCAAATTTATTTAAAGCCCGGACACTCCGTACGTCCAATCTAACTAAGGTTATCAATAGACTTGACCATGTCATTTGTCGAAACATATAAAAGACGTTGGCAAAAATGAGTAGACTGAATAAGTGAATCTAACGCACGTATTTTACCAACCAACGGTCGCGCGCCTTCAATACCATTTCCAATTGTCATTGCGCACCTTGGACACACTTTGGGGAGCAATGCATATTTACATCGCTGCCCGAGGTCTTCATTAAACGTGTAGTGCTGACCAAAATAAAATGCTAACCTGACTCAATCGCTCGCCGCAAAGAATGATTTCGAAGAGGCGGTACTGTACGTCACTTGAGATAAAAAAAAAACAAAAAAACAAGCAAGCTATATAAACGAGTGTCGTAAAAAAGGGGACCGACATTTTTATTCCTACCTCCGAACAGAAACGAGCGCCACCCACTGCATCCCACAGCGCGGAGGCCGGACTCGGCCACCGCGTGTATTATCACTGACATCCGATGCAATGCACACTGAGGCCTCATTCACTGATTCACACAGCCGGCGCCTGTCCCATCCCTGCACCGTCACGGGAGCACGCCGGGGCGGGGACGCGACGGCAGGGTGTCCGAACAGGCCGCGCAAGCAAAGCGACGAAGGCCGCGACGGCAGGCTTGGATTGGATCGGACTGGTTATTTATTCAACTTAACTAACAAAATCAAGAGATAGTTCTGCCTGAACATTAGTGCGCACGTTTCTTTTTTCTTTTTTGTAAATTAAGGATTTGCGTCTGCTATTAGCAATTCCGGCCGAAAAGGAACAAGGAAAACAACACAACAAGCGTTTGCCCACTGTTGGCAACCGAAAGACGAAAAATCTTCCAAACTTACAAACTTAGCGAAACTTTTCTATTTTGCGATTGGTCGGTTTTCGATGGCGGCGGGACTCCGTCATCCGCCGGAACGATGGTGCCGTAGAGCAGCTCCTTACTGCCTCATTCACACAGCCGTTTTTTCGCCCGGCCCGGCGAAAACGCCGGCCGTCCTTTTCGCCGGGGGAGAGGGTGTTGGGACCGGTTTCCGTCCGAGATTGGGCCGCCGGACCCGAAATGGGCCGAACGAGGATGTTCAACGTGCCCGGCACCGGCGGGAGACCGGAAACGCCGGCGCCCCGCACCATCGAGGGACCGCGAATCACAAAATCAAAAACTTTCGCTGAATCTGGCGGATTCTCAAAAGTTGGGTGACCATGGGCACGGCCGCGGCAGGGGGAATTGACCGTACTGTGCCCTAGCCGCCCTAACGAGTCGAGGAAGTCAACAAAGCTCGTTTCGGGAAGGAGGGAGGCCAGCGAGACGACGGGCGCATTGTGTGATGTTTACGGCTTTTGAACAACGGGCATACATAGATTTGGATTTACCGCTGAGCTCCTCGAAATGGTGAGACTACATCGGTCCCTTTGCGATAGACGTAAATGCGATTTTAAGGAAGAACAGCCGAAGAAAGAAAATGCGGTCGTCGATCATCGGAGACGAAACACGGCGTAAGGAGTGATTGATGTGAAACGTGCTCACGTGCTCGCGGTGGGTCTTGTCGCTTTTGTTTCGAAACGTGGAGACAAATAAAATCAATGTTTTGAAACATGCAAGATCGTTATCGTCGACCCAAACGCAAGGAACAAAACAGTTGGGTCATTCCATGCCAAAGGAGACGGCAATTTTCGTCATATTTTGGATATGCTTGAAAAAATTAATATGAATAAAGACACATTTGAAAGTAAGGATGGCTAAGTTTGAGGGCTGAATTATGTTTATTTTTGCTGACGTCATGCTCCAAAGTGCAGGGAATTTCAGAAAACCTCCTGTATTCAAAAAGATTGCTGAAAAAAAGCTATTCTTACCACATAATTTTACGTTTGCATGCAATCAAGCATAAATATATTCTATCTTACCTTGAAAGGAAAACACCTTACGCCGCCATCTTGGGTCCAGACAGGCACTCCGAACCGAAGCAAATTTTTAAGATTTCTTGATTTTTTTTAGACAACTTGAAATTGAAATTTGACTATAAGAAACTTTTTCTACTTATTTTTATAAACCTTATACTCGACTAGGTTGCATTACAACAGTAAAAAATTATTCGGACAGTTTTCAATTAAATGGTGAATATGACAGTTTCTTCAAAAACTGCCCTGTACACTCCGTGCGGGAACTATAGGGGGCGCTTCGAAAAACGCGCGCTGCGCCGCTAGCGGAGGAGCTGGCGTTCGACTGTGAGGCGCGTTCAGCAGCCTGCGGCGCCTTTTCGCATGCCAAGCTGTGGCGGCGGAAGCGCGCACGGACGAAACTTTTGCTTTTTGAGCCGATAAGTTGAGGGTGACGTTGCATGAGTGCTGGGGCAGAAGGGCATTTAGCTGTTCTCCACTTCTTATATATTGAGTTTGAGTCGTTATTAGGGGTAATTTCTCTAGTTGCGGCCGAAAAAGGAGTTGGAGCAATTTTCCGAAAAACAAGACGGCCGCCACCATAATTGCTCTGAGTGGGAAATTTATTTCGCTCGTCGCTGTAAACCTAGGACTGCTGGAACGATGATATTTGGAGGCGAGTGAGATGTTCACTAATGGTGAATTCCGCTCGCAGATCTCGAGCGCTCCAAAAGCGCTCCATTTGGAGCGCGCATATTCCGCTCGCAGATCTGGCTCAAGTTGGTCATCTTCCGCTCGTAGATCTCTGGCAGCGCCCGCTCCACGGAGCGCCCCAAACTCCGCCGAACTTGCTCTGCGGGATTTCACAGATCTCTCCGGAAATTGACAGAGCGGCCCACGTGATTTCCGTCTAAATCGGCGGTGCGCATGCGCGGCGAGGTTGGAGAGATCGGCGGGCCGGTCGGGCCACGCCGCACGGTCGGGTCGTGGAGTTGGATCTGTTCGGGTGCGTCGGTTGTTTACTCTGGACTGTGACGGCTCGAACGCTTCTACCTCGCGTAGATCAGGGATAAAAAGCCGGGAATGTGGAGCGTGGCAAATCGTAAGCGCTGACATCTGTGATCACCGAGGAAGAACGACAGAAAAGCCGGAGGCAGACGCAAGGTTAGGCCTATTCATTCTGCAGCCAGTGATTGTTTACCTTTTTACACTGCATTCCATCGGCGTTTTCCCGTGAAATAAAGCAAGAAGTGGTTAGGCAACGACCGCGCAAGTGATGGTTTGCTACCTCTGTGTTTATTAAAGTCGTACTAGCAATCTGAACTCCACCGCTGGCAATCGCTGTCCGTGCCCCGCCGCTTCGAGGCGGCCGAAAGGTATGTGACGGTGCCGAACGCGGACGTCTTCGCTATTTGTGACATGGGCACCGTGGTACGTATAATTCCGCCCGGCCTGTGTCGCGTGTTACTTCTGCAGCTAAGCAGTGACAGTCGTCACTGCTCGTTGGAAAGATCAGCCGGCTGAGGCGTTGGTGGGCTGGTCAAGTTCGAGCAGCGGCCATTTTGAACGGCGGAAGGAGAAGGGGTGGGGAGGGGTGTGGGGGAGGTCGCTCCAAAAATGCAAGTTTATCTTCCCCTCGTCGATACGGAGCGGGTCCCACGGAGCGGAATTTTGCCTCCCTCGTGGATTTTGGAAAGCGCTCCAGATCTACGAGTGGAATTCACCATAAGTTTGTGCACGAAGAGTGCCAAGTTTCTTTAAGACAGCAGGTGTGAAAGTTATGTTTCTAACGAATAAAGAAATAAAGCTGTACGGGATATCCAATATTGGACCCAAAATGCTGTGCAAAGTGCAGATTTGGGCACACAGGTGCTTGGACTTGACAGTAACACGACACAGTACTTAATATACAAAAAAAAAAGTGGCATAGGGAAACCGGGTGAAAATTTGGTTTGGGCGGCGTAACTCGATGGGAACCGGTTTGGACTATGAAAGGCTGTCAAGAGAATACCACTGGTCGGGGGAGGTGGAGACTTTAGAGGTAGGAAGGGACTAGTGGACTGTACTTCCAATTGAAACAACTTTACGAAAGGTTATTCCAAAGCCGAGAAAACAAAGTTTCCGGCCAACACACGGTTTGGCCGCCAAGGAATTTTCCGGTCAGCTGTTATGTAATAACCTGTTGTGCGAGGTGCCGATTTTCGGCGCACAGGTGCTTTGACATGACCGTCACTTTGCGCAACACTTATTATAACAAAAAGAGTTGGCATAGCGAAACCAGGTCGAAATTTATTTTGGGCGGCGTAACTAACTGGGAACTGGCTTTGACCGTCAAAGGCTGTCAGAGAATACCACTCATCGTGGGAGGTGCACACTTTACAGGCAGGAAGGGACCAGTGGGACGGTACTTCCAGTTCAAACCACTTTGCGATAGGTGGTTCTAAAGCCGAGAAAAAAAATTGTTGTCTACAGAACTCGGGGTGTCAGCGTTTCCCCATCCAAAAGGAGGCTGATCAAGAAAGAAAGCACACCACATAAACTTCCATACTCAAACGTCGATTCTCCAGTGATTCCAAATTTTATTGTTGTTTTCTTCTAGATTTATATTTGTCACTTTTTTTACCGTTCGAATCTTTCTTCATGAAGTACAGATTGCGTGCCATACTTGTCCGGAAATATCATCGACACGTACGATGGGGACGAAACTTCTTTGGAGGGCATTCCTCCAACGAAATTGGCACTGCATACCCGCGAGTGTGGGATGGCATTTCAGTTCGTCCCATTGGCGCTGACACATGTAGGCGTTACTGGTACGAAAACAAACGCAGAGCGCAAAGCGGCAGTGTAGAATATGTCAGCCCTGCCGACATAGTGGCAGACATGATCTGGAGACCAAATTTCTCGCGTCGTACGGCACGGCTCCATCGTTGTCACTGTCCCACAGAACATTGGCGAGGTGAAAAACTCTGAAACTTTGTCGCCACGAGATACGACGCATAACTATTGAAGCCCTTAATGACGCAGCACAGGCAGCACTCCATGCTGTGAACCCAGCGCAACCGCACCACTCCGACTTCAATGCGTACCAACCTACGCGGCGTGTTTCGGTTTCGTTTTCTCTGGGGTTCTCACTGCCTACCTTCGGTACCGGCCGCGCGGCGGCACGCCAGTCGCGTCGCACGGAGTGTATAGAGGATAAAAAAAAAGCCATGTGGGCAACGGTGCTCGCATTTTTTGAAATAGCCGAAATGTTAACCAACCCCCTTTTTTCAACATATAGAAAAATTAGAAAAGTACTTTTTGATATTTTGGAGAAATTATTTTTTAAATATGAGGCAGAACAACATCGCCTCCAGGTGTCCACCTCGTCGGCGACGCACGCCGTCGTCTGGTACGGTCGAGCAAAACACTGTACGGGGAACTTAATTTCGTTAACTATATTTGTATAGCTAACGCTAAGAATCTTGACATTATGACATGTCTATTTATAATGACTAGAAAGGGGATATTTTTTGGGGGGTCTAAACAATATGTTTGGGTGCGCTTGCAAGTTGAATAGCGACAACTCGAATACTGTTTGGGATACTTTTTATCAAAGCCGAAACAAAGCACATTTGTAGCTCATCGACATTTCTTTTTTTCTGATGTACATGAATGTAATATATAGTCCAGAAATACTATGTACAGATGTCACTCAGATATGATATCAATATACCAGAAAGGGCAGGCGAATACTCATATTTAGGGGTTTTCGATAGGAGCACAACACAGAACGTTTTTTTCATATAGGGGAGACATATATTTTACAAGTGGTAAACACGCAACATATTTTTGTTGTGTTATAACTTTCGAATGGCCGTTGGCCTGAATATCCACTCTTAATGTTCTGCTTCTTTTAATGTTTCACTCTCTGTATTTCAGTTGCACTATGTATTTGCACCCCAATACCTTTTCATTGAAAAGGAGGAAAATCACCGTTATCGCTCGGCATCGTTGACGATCTCCAGCGTTCACTATTTCATTTTTTACAAGCAAACGCAGTATGACCAAAAAGTGAAGACACGCCGTCTGCTGACCAATTTTGATGAACCGTCTGCGTTCACAAACTCGGTTAGTAGGCGACGGCTTTGTCTCCAGTCACCTGAGCACATGTGAAGTGCAATTAAAGCCTTCAAATTAGCGTGCCAAAAGAATATTATTACGTGGTGGCTAAAATAACACCCATGTCCATCGTGCAGAAAGAGGTTTCCATGCGAATTTAAGACATCGCAGCAGTCGGTTCGCACCCGGGACGTTCCAGACGTGCGCAGTGTTCTAGCCTATGACATGAACTGAAAGCTAATGAAACACTGATATTCTAAATGTGATATAGTATTTCTTGACTATATTAAATATCCATCTACATAAGAAACAAAAACGTCGGTGAGCTGCAAATGTGCTTTGTTTCGGCTTTGATAAAAAGTATCCCAAACAATATTTCGAGTTGTCGCTATTCAACTTGCAAGCGCACCCGGACATATAGTTTAGAGAAAAAAGAAATATGTAAGTCACTATAAATAGACATGTCATAATGTCAAGATTCTTAGCGTTAGCTATACAAGTATAGTTAACGAAATTAAGTTCCCCGTGCAGTGTTTCGCTCGACCGTACCAGACGACGCCGTGCGTTGCCGACGAGGTGGACACCTGGAGGCGATGTTGTTCTGCCTCATATTAAAGAAATAATTTCTCCAAAATATCAAAAAGTACTTTTCTAATTTTTTGATATGTTGAACAGTGGGGGTTGGTTAACCTTTCGGCTATTTCAGAAAATGCGAGTACCGTTGCCCACATGTTTTTTTTTTTTTCTATAGGCCAGTTTTTGAAGAAAGTGTCATATTCACCATTTAATTAAAAACTGTCCGAATAATTTTTTACTGTTCTAATGCAACCTAGTCGAGTATAAGGTTTATAAAAATAAGTAGAAAAAGTTTCTTAGTCAAATTTCAATTTCAAGTTGTCTAAAAAAATCAAGAAATCTTAAAAATTTGCTTCGGTTTGGAGTGCCTGTCTGGACCCAAAATGGCGGCGTAAGGTGTTTTCCTTTCAAGGTAAGATAGAATATATTTATGCTTGATTGCATGCAAACGTAAAATTATGTGGTAAGAATAGCTTTTTTTCAGCAATTTTTTGAAATACAGGAGGTTTTCCTTAATTCCCTGCGCTTTGCAGCATGACGTCAGCAAAAATAAACATAATTCAGCCCTCAAACTTAGCCATCCTTACCTTCAAATGTGTCTTTATTCATATTAATTTTTTCAAGCATATCCAAAATATGACGAAAATTGCCGTCTCCTTTGGCATGGAATGACCCAGTTGCGGCTGCGCCCACCAACGCCGATAGTCCGCTACATTTGGTGGTCGACGCCGCCACAAAGCAGCCACAGATACGGGATTACAAGATTGGTAGTAGAGATTGAGGGAAGTGTGAAATTGCCCACGAAATATTAGGTTATACCTGCTATACTGTTTCGCGGCATACATACGTTCGACGCAAAATTTGAAAGGTGTAGAAGCTCGGTGGCGCAAGCTACCGGCCAATATAAGGGGACACAGACGCCAGCATCCATTTATTGCTATAGCCACCGCCGGGAGCTCCGTCGGCGCTGGTTCAAACACTCCTCCGTCCCCGCACCGTCCCGTTTTCGGCACGGCGCCCACGACGCTTTCGCCGGGACGGGGCGAAACGCCGGCTGTGTGAATGAGGCCTACGTCACCCGGCACCCGACGGGGCAAGGCTTTCCGGTGAAAACCGGGCCGAAAATCCTCTCCCCTGACGGGAACGCCCCTCGCGACGGTGACGGGATGGGAGAAACGACGGCTGTGTGAATGAGGCCTGAGCTGACTGACCACAGACATATCAAGCGCGGGCGAGGGAGGGAGAAACTTCCTCCGCCGGGAGAACACGGCACATTTCGGGGATCTACTTCACACAACGGATAACGCGGGCCTTTTCACACTTCGATACTGGTGCCATCTAGAAGTTGCGCGTTCAACCACGTCACGAGCCGCGCGCCATCTGGTGGCTGAAACGGACGAATAAATAGAGGTACCGCGCCCTCTTAACTTTGGGTCGAACTTTCAAGAGGATATAAATGACAAATCCTCTCGTTGTGTTCATTGTTGGGTTGCCCTTGAAGATAAGCCTTTGCGAGGGCGCCCCCTTTTGGTCTTGAAGAAGCTGCTATTTTCCTACTCCACTCTTTTTAGAGCGCAGCTCTTAGGGGCCCGTTTCCGGCTTGAGCGGTGTCGCCGTTGGCGTAACCGCGAGGTCACGTGACCCCCTCTAGAGGTCACGTGACCCCCTTAAGGTCATGTGACCTTAGGGGTCACGTTTCAACGGTGACCCCCCTAAGGTCACGTGACCCTCCTGACGTCACACGACCTCCCCCCCCCCCGTGAGGTCACGTTACCTCAAGGAGTCACCTATCCCTCAGTATGCTTCCATCCTCCTCCTCAGGAGCTGCGCTCTAATCCGGCGTTATAGGGAATTGTAAACGGCTTTCATTTTTTTCTTTCTCTCCCTAAGCTGAAAGCGTGGAAGAAGGTGCGCAGTCGCCAGACCAATGAATCCGAGGCTTTTTTATCCCTTGACTCCGCTGTCTGGGTGCGGGTAACGGCAGGAGCGTGATCATGTGGTAAAGGTTTCACAGATGACGTAATAGCTTTTTATGAGCTCGGAATGTCTGCTTCCCGGCCTAGTTTCTTGCACTCTAAAAAAAAGGGGAGCGCGACTTAGTCCCCGAAGGGAGCAAGTGCGTTGCCACAACCATTAGTCCCCTCGGGGACTAACGGGAAGGGGAGTAACAGTTGCGCCCCTCCATTAGTCTCTCGCACTAGCACCGTTAGGACTAACTGTTACACCGTTTCAATTGCACCTCGAGGACCAACTGTTAGGCCCTTACACTTGGTCTCCTGGGACCAACTGTTACACCGTTTCAATTGAACCCCGAGGACGAACTGTTAGGCCCTTGCACTTGGACCCCAAGGACTAACTGTTACACCGTTTCAAATGAACCCTAAGGACCAACTGTTAGGCCCTTGCACTTGAACCCCTGGGTCTAAACGTTGCGCCGTTGGATTTAGACCCTTGGGACTAAAGGTTTATCCTTTGCATTTGGTCCCGAGCCACAAATTTCCAAAACGAAATCGTGCAGTTCAGGTTAAACGTAGCTTTATTGCCTCGTAAATACACATCGCATTCAAGGATGACTGAAGTCAAAGTTCCTGAGCGGTAGACTCCACGATAAGGCCAGATTCCGAAGAGGTGCACTTGCGTCGACGATGGCTTGAACACTCGGACGGCTGTCCAAACCGGTCGTGGTCCAAGCACCGTTTATTGGGGCACCTGCAGCTTCTTGCCTGTTTGCGAGGAATTTGGATTATTAGCAACAGGGGCAGCGTGAAATACCCGATCGCTCAGCAAAAGTATGAGATATAACACACACATATTGAAATAACAAATAGTCTACAAAGGTGCTACAATGGTTCACATCTAACATGTGATCTGTTGACAGCAGACCAGCGCAATATTATATTTTTAGTAGACCGTTCGCTGCGAATTACAGACCCAGCGTGTGCGTGCTCAAACTATGCTTCAAAGTGACGGAACGAGCTCCCGCCATCAACGCAAAAGTCTGTACAATCGAATAAATGTCTCCATTAAAGCCGGTTCTCACACGCAGCGCAGCGCTGAAGTAGCGCTGCTCACGTGTCTTGAGCTGCTTTTCGTCTGCCATGAGCAACAGTTTTGACGGTGCGATACACAGCTGGTGAAAGCTCCCGTCAGCACGCGTTTAGCGCTAGGTCAGCGCTATGCTTGTAGCTCTCAGCTGCATGTGTAAAGAGGCCTTTATGGTAAAGCGATCCTGCCAAGGTCTGCAAAGCACAAAAAATAAGCGATGGGTAGAACCAATACCACCTAGAACACAAGGCCTGCGCGTTTCCTTCTCTAAACGTCATCACTAGTAGATCCCCTCAGCGCCCCCTAGCTAGCCCGGATGAGCAACATCGTCTGCTACATCGTCTGCTCCATCGCCTGTTTCAGTGGTTTGTGTAACAGATAATGAAACAGATGCTCACGCCGAGTGTCTCTTGCAAATAGCATACGATGAAGTTAGACGTTCACGTGGAGCGTCAAATGCATGAGCGAAATTGCCTTACTGCTGCGCGAAGGGCTGAAAAGCCCTTCGTTGGACGCTGGACGCTGACACTGGACGCCATTTTCGAGGGCTCGGGTAGCTGCTTCGAAGCGTTCTACCGCAGAACGAGCGCGCGCGCTAGAAATGCGCGTCTCAAAGCCAGGTGCGCGTGCTAGCTCGCGCTCCTGGCCGAGGGAGCGTTCGCGTGCACGTCGCAAATGCACTGGAAGCTCGCTAACAGCTCGCGCTCAGCAGTCACGCACACAGCTGCGGCCGCAAGTGAATGCGACGTAGTTGCGACGCGGCCCCTACTCTCGTCAAGCTTCGGCGTGTTTGCCGCTTGGGGCGGGTCGGGGATCTACTAACGAAACGTCATGCGCAGGCCTTGTCTTCTAGGTGGTATTGGTAGAACTGGCGTTTTGCTCAATACGATTGAATATCAGGTCTCTGTGCTGCGTAACAAAATAAGCAACCATGGTGCCAAAAAGAATAGAGCATGGCGCGTGCTTTGGAAGCTAGAGAACGCGCTCAAAATAAAACACTTTCTGACGCCGCAGTTAATGAATATACCATAAACTGAAGTACTTTGACATACCTTAATCGAGTTCCCTTGTCTTGTGAATTCAGAACAGATCAAGTGCAGTGTTGCAGCACCGCGATTCCAAACCGGATCCCGCAATGATCGGAGACGACCAGCTTCTAAGTCCTGACGAAGGCTATTCTAAAAACAGGTTCTTTTCAAACAAAGACCCCTTCCCATTTTCCCGACGGCCCTCTCTGCCCTCCATCTGCCAACCCCCCACGAGAGCGAGGAATGCGGGGTAAAGAGTTGGTGGGAGGGGAAAGGGAAATCTCTTTTCCCCGAATTTCCCTCTCCCACTACACACGGACACGGGAGAACGTCGAAGGTCGCCATTTTCAACATGTCGGTCAAGTGACCTACGAGCAAGCACGCTTTTGTTTTTCTTTCTCTCTCTCTCTTCAATTTTCTCGGGGGACTTTTTTTTTTTTTTTTTCGCATTTGTTTTGTATTAGCAGGGTGTTGCCATGAATGACGTCCGGGCGCGGTTCGTTCTCCGCTGTTCATCTGGAATGTTATCAGAACCATCGACGACGATGGCATGAAGGCGTCTGGATACTGCCCCTGAATGTGCTTTTTGAGTGGAACGTGCCGTGCATCAAGTGTGTCAGTGCGGATTTTGAGTTCGACATTGGACTACCAAAAAGGTTGGTTACGGGGAGACGCACAGACGAGGCTCGACCTGTTCTCAGTAACTCAGTTTTAGCGAGTGAAGTGGCCATTTATTCTGACTGCGAGCCTCCGGTGTTGAAAGCGCGTCTTCTGCAGACTCTTAATTTTCATTTAAGAAAAAAAAAAAAAGTGTTAGTATTCGGAGGTGTTGCGTTTGGATTAATGCTCTTTTTTTTTTTTTTTGCGCGAAGGCAAATTACGTGAATGGGACTTGTGAAATGTCAACAGATCATTTTTGACGAGATAGTACGGTGAAGTAGAGTCAACATTTTCGTTAACTCGCATTCGAACAACGCGTGAAGCTCTACCATGTAATGTCTGAACGTTCGTGGCACATTAAACAAATTCGCCAATTTCGTCCAAATTTTGTCAACACTTTCAGCCGTGCTGGGCAGAGTCTCGCCGATCCCCAAGACGAGCGAAATATCATCCGGCCTCCCGGCGAACATTGCGTTTGCCTTCGGGGACTAAATCCTACAGATGCCCCCTGACTGAGGGGGACTAATGGCTGCTTTTGCTCGCGCAAGCCTATTGGTTAGTCCCAGTCGAGCGCTGTTAGTCCCCAGCTTTTGCGCGCGGTACCTAGCTTGAACCAGATGGTCCTTACGGGGGGCAAGTGGAGGTTCAGAGGACCAAATGCTGCCGTTAGTCCCTGGAGGCCAACTTTTTTCTTAGAGTGTGTGTGCTGTGCTGCAACCAGCGGGGCTGCCGTAGATTTCGTCCGCGACAACGTATTCGAGTGTACCAAGGTTTCCAGTGTTTGAAAGTCCTACGCGTATATCGGCAAAAAGCGATTTCTTCAGAAAAGTACTAGTAGTAGTAGTACTAGTATGCGTTTTGGGGAGGGGGGTCGGGAAGTCGACTGTTGTTGGGGCGTACTTAGCCGCCCATGTCACAGTCGGAGGGGAAGGGTTCTTGGGAAATAAAGAGGAGAAAAGGGGGAGTAAGAGAGGTGGGGGAAGGGTGGAGTTTTTCTCGTCTTTCTCTAACCGTCGAAGTCTAATTTGCAGGCAGGGAGTCTGTGATGGTCATAGCCATCGGCAAGGCTAGTTTGAATAGGTTCCAGTCGCCTAGATGGTGATTGGGGAAGTCCGATGTAGGCGAAAGAGGGTAGTTTCCTAATTTAGTTCGACCACAGGGAGTAGTATTGATGAGTCAGCCTGTCGGAAAGGCTGTTGTCACCATTTCTCTCTTTGTTGCCTTTTTCGTCAGAGGAGGGAGATTAATCCTGTCTCGTCCAGGTAGTTCTCCAGTCCCTTCAGCGCCTTCGTTTTGGTGCAGTTTGTGCCTCGAGGTCTGGTGATATCCTCCAGAGAGCTGTACGGCAGGTTGAGTTTTCTGTACTCTTCCTGGAGTGCCCTCCTCTCAGTGTCGTAGAGGGTGCATTGTAGGATGAGGTGGACGTCATCTGCGCGAGTCCCACAGGTATTGCAGTCTGGACTCATAGAGAGTCTCATCCTGTTGATTCATGCGGGGTGAGGGCGCTGCCCGTCCGAAATCAGTGAAAAACAGCCGCCGTTGCCCTGTTTATGCGTGCTGGGAGCCGGGCCGGGTGGTCGCCTTGTGCCATCCTTGCGTCTGGGTGCTGACTTGCGATCTCCCTCGCCACAAGGACCTTGGCGTCCGCGGACGGGGGCACCTTGGATATGGGCGTAGAGGCCTCGTGGGCGAAGTTGGCCATCTGGTCGGCGATCTCGTTTCCCTTGATGCCACAGTGGCTTGGCAGCCACTGAAACCTGAACTGGTGTCCGAGTTGCTCCAATGCCATCGCTTCTGCTGCGATGCTTCGCGCCAGTGTTGGTGCCCTCTCCAAGTTATCTAGCATGGAGAGCGCGGCTTGTGAGTCGCACAAGATTACCCACTTGCCGCCCCTGGTGCTACCTTCCTAAACGGCTTCGAGGGCGAGCAGGATCGCTGCCAGCTCTGTGGTGGTGCTGGTTGCATGGTGTGCAAGTCGCGCGCTTAGCCCAACGCCAGTCGCCTCGAAGGCCGCCGCGGCTGTTGACGACCCGTCTGTGGGACGTACTGAGCCGTCCGTGAACGCTTGAGCCCAGCCGTGGTACTGGTCCTCGATGTGGGACAGCGCAAGGGTTCGGAGGGTCACTGTTGTTGCCGTCCTCTTTGATCTGAACCCGGATATGTGTAGATCAACGTCCATGCGTTGTGGACGTTCTTGCAGTGGTGGGAGGTCGGCCAGGGCCGCAGCGGTTCCCGCGCTGTCTCCAAGTTGACAGAGCGCGCGTCCAAGTCTTGACTCTGTTCTCTGCGCAATCTTCATGATTAGGCTTCCCGTCGACCGCCCATTCTCCATTCGGATAAGGTGCCCAAGAGCCCGCTTCTGTAGTGTGGCACAAATCGCGGCTACGCCGGCCTCGACGAGTGTCTTGTGTGATGAAGCACTTCGGGGCGTGCCAAGGCAAATTCTCAGTGCCACCCTCTGCGCCCTCTTTAGGTTTTCTTGTGTGCTATTTAGCGTCACCAATGGCAGCGCGTAGGTCGGGCAGGACACGACCAGGCCCTTGTACATTGCCAGCATCATGGCCTGCGAGGTGCCCCACGTTGTGCCTCCAAGTGCCCGTATACGGTATTTGTTCTTGTGCGCATTTTCTGGAGCACTGCATCTACAGCGGGCTTCCTGGACACGCGCGTGTCGAGCATCAAACCTAGATAAGTTGCGGTCTTTTCTGATTTTATCGGTGCTCCCTCGATGTGTAGTACTGGACGAAATTTTCGCAGAATTGGAGCCTGGAACAGAGCCGTGGTCTTCTCAGCCGAGATGCCGAGGCCCAGTTCGTGTAGTCTGTGCTCCGTGTTGGTCAGTGCCCGTTGCAACTCTTTCACCATTTCCTGTCTGCGCTTTGGTGGGCTGGTGGCCCTAAGTGCCACGTCGTCTGCGTATACCGCCATGTTCACGAGAAACTGTGGTCGAGCTCCTACTCCGGCAGCCGAAGGGAGAGATGCGATCGCGATGGAGAAAAGCAGCGGGCTCAGCACGCTTCCCTGAGGCACACCGGCTGTTATCCCGCGTGGTGTGCTGTAGGTGCTGCCGACACGTACACGCAGTGTTCTCTCCGTCAGAAATGCACGTATGTAGTATGACAGGGGGTGCCCCCCTATTGAAAATAATTCTAAAGGGCCCATCAGCCTTGAAGGATTATGGGACCGCACAGGCCTTCAAAACCCTTCAAAAATACCCTTCAGGTATACCCCTCAGAAAAAACCCTCCAGCCCCACAGCCCTTTAACCCAAACCCCTTAGCCCGTCAACCCTTTAGACGCCCAAATGACTGTGACCCATAGACAAAAATTCAGTTAAAAACGTTATTGAAAATTTATTGCGGACATTGAGTTGTACATGTGTATTAAAACTCAATAAGACGATAAAGACCAACGCTTGTTCAAACCTGGGCGCAAGCAGCTGTCGACGAAAGAGATCATATCAAATAGGAACAACTAACTTCTTTATCACAACGAAAAATATATTTCAAAGTACTCACAATGCCGTTGGGTAAATTCCTGATTTACGGTAGTTCAGCTAATAAAACGGAGCAGGCGCACCTCACGTACACATACACAGTCTCAGTAAGCACGTTTAGCGAAAACCACGAACTCGCTAGCAGATCCCCACCGTTGAGAAATTCCGAGCACAGTCACGGTTTCGTCCACGATGTCGTCGGGGCGGCGTCTTCGGCGTATTTTTCGCTCGCTGGATTTTCCTGAGGCCGGTCGGACGAAGATGCGCAAGGAACAAGGCGGGACAGCGGCCGTCATCCATCGTCCCAGGACCCACAGTGCTATGATCCCGGTGCGCAGGCACTACATGCGGTGGGACGCTGATCCCGACTGCCAGGCTTGCTGCGAGTAGGCCGACACCGGCCACCATGTCCTTGAATGCGCTGAACACGATGGTGCTCGAGCGGTGCTGAAGGCGGCCAACGCCGAACTGGGGTTCACCTGCGGAACCAAGGAAGAAACGGCACGGATTAAAACAGACCAAGGGGCGAGCCCTCAAAGCAGCGCTTACCTTTCTGGATGTCGGAAACGGTGCGTTCCAGATCTCCATGGCGGTGAGGAACAAACCGCCCACGAGCGGAAAGAAAATGGCTATAGCGGCCTCCTGAATTCTTCGGCTTCCTCACACCACTCTCTCCCGCCGACCATTGGAGAAGCGTGCTGTCCGGAACTGGCGGTATTGCACCCTCTCCCGACCATTGGAGAAGCGCAGTGTGTGTGTGTAGGCATTGTAAAAGGGGGGGGGGGGGGGGATTTGAGTTGCCTGTTCGTGTTTTTGGCGACGGCGAAAAAAAGAGGACTTCCGACTCTGGTGGAAAGCAAAATAGTTTTGTTTATTTATTTTTTTTTTTTTCCTTTTTGGGGACTGTCCCCCGCGGGGAAACCGGTTCCCGGCACGAGTCGCTGCCGCTTCGCCCTCGGACGAAGCGGCAGCGACGCTGCGCTGGGGAGGTCCCAGCGCAGCGTCCCTGAATTCGGGAAACGCGCTGCTCTCGGCTTGCCCTTTTTTATTATTATTAGTGCAACAAGTAAAGCTTGTTCGCCTCAAAACGCCGCTTGGCCAACAACACTCGGCCCGCGCCTTGTCAATTCTCCACATGGGGCGATCGAACCCGTAGCCCCCTTGGCGACCGAACACCCGGCCAGTGACTGACGGGTCGAGGAGTCCAGTTGTGTTTGATAGAAGAGCAGTAATAAAAAACTGACCGTACACACATACGATCGACATTCTCCAGATAATTATTTCCTTTCCCTTTGTGAACAATACGTAGCTATGTTCTAATTCTGCGACATGTATTTTCTCCACCTAGGCCGTGTCCCCACAGACATCTCAAGAAGCCTGAAAGTTTTCCCGACCCCATTAGAAAACTCCTTGACAGGCTCTCAGACATTTCAAGGCATTGTAAAGGGGACTTCAGACATTTCAGGAGAGCCTCTGACGGGGCCAACGAACCCACCAGGAAATATCGGTACACCTCTCAAACATCACAAGAATTCCTGAAGTCCCCTTCACACCCTTTAAAGAATTCCTGAAGTCCCCTCAGAGCGATTTTCAATAGGGCCGGTGATTCGGAGGTTCTGGAGAGCCGTGAAGATAGTGTCATGGGGGAGCGCATCGAAGTACTCACGTCTAGGAAGACTGTGGCCGTCGGCCAGCCCCTTTCTTTAGCTTCCTCCATGGTGGTGATGAGGTCGGCAAATTACGGCTTCTGCCACATCGTGTTGAATCTTCACGGACCCATTTCTTTTCATTTTTGTGTTTATGTGGTTCTGCAGTGCCGGTGTGTCGACATATATCTCGGGTTACATATCTAAAGTCCGATGATTTTCTACGTAAGTGCACTGCAACCTACTTCTTTGCAACAACTGACCGTTCCGTTCTTGATTACCTCTAGAATTAGGCAGTGTCTATTTTCTAGCAACCGGGAGAATAATTTCCCCGAAATTTTATCGGCAGTCGGCTGCCATTAGCTGTCTACAATCATGTGACAACTGCAGGTAGAATACTGACTTTCTTATTCTCCCGGCGTTTTGTAAAAACACGTTTTCTTTGATACACGTTTTGTAGACACGTTTGATTGACACTAACGTTTCATCGACACTCGTTACGCGAAATGCACGCTTTAGGGACATTTTGTCGCGCGTGTATCTCTGAGGCGCGTGCTCACTGACCCAGTCCACCCGTTCACGCAGCTTCGTGGCGACAGTCTGCGGCGACTTATTAGAAAAATATTATTCTACCTGTCCCACCCGCACATGTCACTTCGCGGATACATTCTGGGGAGGCTCATTACAAGAAAAAAAGAGAAGCTAATATAGGAAAGCTAATCCGAGCTGTCGATGAAACGTCGTTCGATGAATGAATCGCGACTGCCGGTGGAATTTGGTGACAATAATTCTGCCGGCGGCTGGGAGAATAGACACTACCTAAGACTCACCCCAGTTCTTGTTTGCTTAGTAATCTACTCAGTTGTGTAACTGCTTCTTCGTACCTCTTCACATGCTCGCTTGCAAGTTTGTACTTGTTTACGGAATAGGCTGTCTAATAAACTTCTATGAGATTTGAAAACAATTCCGTGTGTCCGTTTACCTGCCTTTTTCCAATCACCGGGGCGTATACATTTTTTAAGGGTTTCCTTGCCCTACTGAAAAAAAACAAAAAACATTTGAGATTCGAAGGGGTGGCAAACAGGTCGACCCGCTTGAATCAAACGGGTGGCAAACTGATCGATCCGTTCGGATCAAACGTGATAATGGGATACGGGTACCCGTTTGATACGGTACCCGTGTGATACAGTACCCATTTGATACGGGTGCCCATTTGATACGGGTGCTCGTTTGATACGGGAGACCGGTCGACCTGGAACGTGACCCCACATTTCAACGCGCCATTCGAATAGGCCCTAAATGGGTATCGTCTGGAAGGTTGGTTACCTTAAACTTATTTAAGACGTCCCGAAACTCATAAACCTATTTATAACGTGCAGGAAACACGCAGAAAAAAATGTGCTTCCGAAGGTGCTTGAAAATGGGCAGGAAAACAGACACAAAATATTTTTTTCGATTCTCCTAGAAGTTTATTACAACCTATTTCGTAAACAAGTAGAACGTGCAAGCGGTCTGTGAAATGTGAAGAGGCACTCTAAGCTTTTATACAACTGAAAAGATTGCAAAGCAAACAAGAACCGAGGTAATTCTAGACTATAATGGTGGATAGACTATAATGGTAGACTTTCGGCAAAATTATTCTCCGGACTGCCGCGAGAATCGACGCTGCATAATTCTATAGATAATCTGGAAAAGTAGGCGTAGAAGAATGGTCAATCGTTGTAAACAAGTAGGTTGCAGTGCACTTATTATAATAATAGCAGACTTGAAAGATGTAGTCCGATATATATGTCGACACGGTCAAAGCAGGACAACCACACAAACACCAATACGAGAAGGAAGGCTCCTTTAAGTTTCAACACGATGCGGCCTCAAGCTGTCATTTGCCGAACTAAACCAAACCGTAAGAATTCCTGACTTCTTTGAAGAATCGCTTGTTGCCGATTTACGTGTAGGACTTTTCGAACACTGATAGCTTTGGTGCACATCGAATACGATGTCGAGAGACATTTTAATAAGACCGCAGGGTTAGGCGACAGATAGGACGACTCGAGCGAAGTTCAAAGTGAAACTGACAACAAGCAGACAAAGAAAAAAGCTGCTGCAAGGGGGCTACGGGCCGTTCGTCGAAAGACAATTCGTAAGAGGGCAATTCGTAGCAGGGCGATTGGTCGCGTAGGGCAATTCGTCATAGGGCTATTCGTCGCTAGGACATCCAGTCGAAAACTGGGTTTTCTTTTTCTAGTTTATATATATATATATATATATATATATATATATATATATATATATATATATATATATATATATAAATTAAGTTTACAGGAATTTGAGAAAAAAAAAGGGGGGGGATGGAACGTGTATTTATAAAATATAAAGTCCAAAAGCCTTCCAAGAAAAGAGTTTGGACACCGCCTCGTTGTCCGGGTTCTTTTGGAGTTTCGGAAAGCTCGGAAGCTTTTCTTCTAAACATGCATGCTGTGTCGTATCCTGTTAGGATAGTTCACGATCCTTTCTGTACGCCGGGCCTCTCTTCTACCCCAGACCTCCATGCAAATAAAACTCTTTACGTGAGCTGACACCTGTGTGGTTGTCCTATCAAAATTACTGAAACATATTTCTAACTCGGCTGTGGCGTATACCCACAGAAGTAGACAGTGTCTACTGCGACAGTATAGCATTTAAGCCCAAAACTTAAACATTATGCTAAAAATCAAAAGACAAATGGGGAAAAACCTTCGTTCGTAATTAATAATTTTTAACCGATATACTTGATAAACTGTGAAAATTAAACCCATAAGAAGCTTTTAATAGAGTGACGAATTGTCATGTGGACGAATTGCCCTATGACGAATGGCCCTATGCGACGAATTGCCCTGCTACGAGTTGCCCTGCTACGAATTGTCTTTCGACGAATAGTCCTACAGCCGCTGCAAGGCGCACCCTTCCGGATCTCGATGCTTATCAGCGTGTAGCTAGCGCGCTGCTGTGGGTCACGTGACAGAGGTGACAAGAGAGGAGAGGGGGGGGGGGGGGGGGGGGGGCGCGGGTGAAGGCGCAGGACACCGGGACAGCCCCGTACCCTCTCCCCAGAGCCTCAGAAAGCAGCGAATCGTGCGCATTTCAGCACGCTCGAACGCAGGAAATCGCGCCGGCCGCTCGGGTCGCGCCCGAGCGAAGAGAGCACTCAGCGCGAGCTCGTATAGACATTTGCAAGCATGGCGCCCGACTGGTGCCCCACGCGTGCAAGCACGCGCAGCTTGCGCGTGAACATAGCTTTGGCAAGCTTTCAATTGCACGGGCTTTTCCGCACGGGCGGAGTCATGGCGGCGGCCAATAACCCTTCTTGCAATCGTCTATAGTTTCACCGCTGCAATGGCGAGCGTGCTCGCAATGCTCGATGTTCTTGCAGCCACGTGTTCGCGCGCTACCTTCGCTGCGTCTTGAATTGAGGCGAAACGGAGTCTAGAAATATATTCTTTCACGCGGTTGCGGCTTCTGCGAGAGATTCAAGCTGGATAAGTAAATTGAGCCAACACAAACGCCGAAGTTTTGAAGTTCTGTCCAAAATATCGGATCGCCCAAAAAAATTGTTTATTGCAGTTGAGGTTAAAGCGAACATCAGCGCAATTAAAATATAAATGTAATTACTGGCATTACGCGGACGATTTGAAATCGATGAACCGGCGCTCCCGGCCTTCTGGAAACATAGGATGCCACGGCTGAAACAGGCGTGCCTATGCCGCCACTCTGTACGTTCAGTATCAAACGGGCTCCGGAGAGCCGTTTGATTAAACCGGTACAGTTTGACGGTCACCGGTCACCCGCTTGTGCAACATGTTCACCGGTTTGAGCAAACGTGCAACAACTTTGCCCAAACGAGTGGCCCATTTGCCCAGACGAGTGACCCGTTTGCCAAATGAGTGACCTGTTTGCCCAAATAGCTGACCGTTATGGCTCATGGGGACCCCTTTGAGCCATACGAGCGACCCTTTTGACAAACTGTTACCGGTATGAAGCCGTTTCTTTCATATAAGTGCCAAATGTTTTTTTTTTTTTTTTAGTAGGGTGATGTCTTAAATAGGTTTATGAAGTTAGTTATGAAGCGGGTGCATAAAATTGTGGGACCATGCACCTTTGAATCGGGTGCATCTGTGTTCTCTTCGAATTCAGTGGGTGTAGAAAGAGGTGTAACAGTACACTATTCAACGGGGTGCTCCTGTGTTTCCTTTGAGAGCAGTATAGTGTAGAAAGGGGAGTAATGGTAAACTATTGAGGCGGGGTGCATCTGTGTTCCCTTTGAGTCGGGCGGGTTTATGAAGCGGTGCAATGGTACACCTTCGAATAGGGTGCATCTGTGTCAGGCACGTAGCCAGGGGGGGGGGGGGGGGGGGCATGGGGCCTGGGCGCCCTCGAAATCTTCCATTTTGCTGGGGCCTCCTCTCCCCCCTCCCCCTCATATAGCATATTGTAATAGGCGCCCCCCCCCCCCCCGAAACAAAATCCTGGCTACGTGCCTGATCTGTGTTACCTTTCAATTCCTTGGGTGTAGAAAGCGGTGTGGCCGTACACCATTGAAGCACCTTTGTTCCGTTCGAGTGAGATTTCTGTAGAAAAGGTGTACATGTGCACCACACCAACGGGTGTACACAAACTCCTATATTTGGAGTGTACAAATATTCCCCCAAAAGGTGTAGTATATGAGACAAGCACTTCCACCCCCTATGGGTGTACCCCATGACACCCTTTTTTTTAGAGTGCGCCTCTTGTTGTTGACGCCGCAAATTCAGCACTACGGCCTTGCCATTTGGGAGGTGTTATCTGAGCATGCGCCCGGAACAACAAGATCAACCCACCTTTTGGAGTGGATGCCATTCCGCAGTGACGCCGAAAAGTGGGTCTTCCCAAAAGACCTGAAGACGACGTCGACCGTCCGCGCAGACGAGTTCCAGGATGATATGCGGAAGTCGTGCAGGGCGCTCTTGCACACGGAGGAGCTCTGCGAGAGGGCACACGGTTCACAGTAAGTCATGCAGCCTCAGACTGAGTGCTGACATTTGACTACATGAGGCCAAATTTGATGCAGTTTAGAGACCACGAAGTTAACTTGAGTCGAGTTTGATGTATAAGGGCAATTTGACCTGCATCTCTTGCTTCTAGCAGTTTAGATTACACGACCGCACACCGGTACGACACTCATCCAGATCAAGGCGAAGCACGGGAGGGAATCTAGTAATACCTTTTTTCTTCCGAGGTTTAAACAAATAAAAAGCCTTCCTCGTCAAAGACCATCACAACACGGACAGCTCCTGTTATAGGTAGGGTTCCGCGTTTTCGGTTTCTATTTTTTCAAAATTCGGCGTACTTTTTTCGGTGTTTATTTTAAAAATGAATTTTCGGTTTTTTTCGGCGTATATTTATGCCCACAAAAGGTTATCGGCTTTTTTCGGTGAATATAAAAGGAACACCAACCGACACTGGATCAGATGGTTCTTCTAGCTCTGATATTTGTGATCACTCAAAAAATAACGGAACCGATACACTGAAAAATAAATGCACACCTTATTTGGCAAATGTGTGCAACTGTAAAAGAAACAAGAAAAAAAAAAAAAACAACTCAGAAGTACAAACAAGTCAGATACAAAGCCTATGTCAAAACAAACATGGAACTTCACCTTCTGTGCATCAGGATTATGTGATCTTATTATATTGCACACACGTGTACTTTAGCTTTTCCGGGTTCTCCTCGTTGATCCGGACTCTTGTTTTCTGTTAGTATGACCCTGAGCTTTGAGAATGCCCACTCAACGCTAACACTGGACACTGGCAGGCTGATGAGATGAAGCACTGCCTGAGCCAAAATCGGTCAATCAACCAATTGTGACCGCCAAAAGAGACACGCTGCGACGTTTTGAAGCGCAACACAATATGCAGAGCTTCCACGAAGTCAGTCTTCCTTACAATGAGTTCGAAAACACGCTCGTACATGGCGAAGTCATTACGCATTTCGGACTTCTCGTTCCGATCGATGATGCGCCCATTAAACCGAAACGTCGTGATGGCATCCGTGTATCCCATACATTCGGACACGTTTCGATAGACACTGTCGTTCCACTTTTTTTGCCACGGCTCTGCGGTACGTCTGGAAGGTCAAATTGACCTTTTCCGGTTAAAACTGAATTTTAGAAATTAATTCGACGTACTTTTATCGGTTTTTATCGGTTTAAACCGAAAATTCAGAACCTGAAAACCGACCTTTTTCGGTTAAAACCGAATTTCCAAAAATGGATTCGGCGTACTTTTATCGGTTTTTATCGGTTTAAACCGAAAACTCCGAACCCTAGTTATAGGCCAACGCGCTGTTTCCTAACGAGCCCTGACGAGGTGTGGGCACTGCGCTTGCGCAGAAAAAGGGGACCGTCTGCGCATGCACCCTGACGATAGCAGCGCCGCCTGTTGGTGTATAGTTTCATTCACCGATGGTGAGCGTGCCCACGGACTGCACGTAGGATTGGCAAGTGCCGATTCTTTCCTCCTGCAGCCATCGAGACTGCGGCCAGCGGCATTAGCCGATAAGAATGACGTAGAACGAAGCAAGATACGCGAAGATAATCAGCCAGGCCCTGGGTCCTCTCAATGAGCGGAATACCTCCTCCTATACTCCGCGTGATTAAGTTGCGTGTCACCCCTTAGCGAAAACTAAGACATTTGAAATATACCATATTCTATAATGAATGTATTTCAAGTACAGTTCATATTTATAAGCACACAAAAAATATACCGAAAATATACTATTTTTTTACTTAGTACTCAAATATATTTCTGAAAATCTTTTCAAATTACTTTTATTTAAGTTACACTTGAAGTAATCGTTATGCATTCTGAAATACGTTAATACTAAATTAGTAGGCCAAAAATACCTTTCACTTAGATTTCTTCAAATATTAATTTATTTCATGGAAAATCTAATCCAACCCTAATGAAAATGCAGCGATTAAAAATATGTACAGAATAGACTTAAAACATGCTTAAAATCGCCAATACTGTTATGTTATACTCTAAGTATCTTTTGACTGCAATTACACGCACGCAAAATCACGTTACTTAAACTACCAAAGTATTGAAAGCTCGCCTATCAGAAGTACACCTCAATCAGATGTGGAGTACGATGAAGTGCCTAAATACAACATTTGACTAGTTTGTCAATTGAGTTGTGCAGCATCGCACTGATAAATCAGCCCAGTTTATCTTATTGTTTTCTTTTTTCTATCAAGAACGCACCTGATGAGTTTCTTGCACACCAATCAAAAACGGGATTCGGGAACTAAAACCACAACACTTGCTGATGCTGCAAATCTTCAGCAAGTGCTGTGTGCACATATGTTTGGCGTGGTTGTGTTAGCACAATATTAGTTCACTCAATGTGTCTACTCACCATTGCACGTGATGTAAGTAGTGACTTTAATGACTTCGTGACTTTAAAGACTATATTAAACAGTCAACTAGTAAAGAAAAGCAAAATAATTATTTTAATATGGAGAAACTGCCTTGACTCGCTTCGTCCTGAGTGGTGCTATGCAGAGAAGCGATAACATTTTTCTAGGAGCCGTTTTTGTGGATGTTGTCTTAGCGACTGCGCCGAATTATTATTGGTTGTACCAATGCTTTTTAGTAAGAGATATCGTCCACGAACTTCAAAGCACTGTTTTTCCTTCGACAGACTCCCGACGAGAAGATCGAATACTTGGAACCTTAATAAGTGCAGAGGTGGTCACCGGCCAAATGATTACCAAATGATTATAGACCAACACGCGGCTCTGACGTCACGCCTCTGCGGTGGCGCTGCTGTCGGCATAGCGCATGCGCAGTTGCTTCGCCTCACGCGAATCTGGTTTCTGCGCACGCGCAGTGCCCACACCTGGTGTGGGCAAACGCGGGCTTGTTTGTAAACAGCCTGTCGGTCTATATGTAGGCTATATAAGGCTCTGGAGCAGTTAATGGGACTGTGGTTCAGTTGTTCAGTGCTTCATGCCGTTTGTGTTTGTGTTCGTTTCTAATGTGTAGTTGTGGGTTATGAGTAGTACCCTCAGATACCACAGGGACACCATTTACTAACAAAATCCTAAATAAAAAAATTTTGTAAAAAATTGTGTAGCCGGTTTTTTAATATAGAGATGGCATCTTGATGGTGAAGGAATTATATTTTTGCTATATTTAAAATATTTTCAAGAATAATATTTACGGTATATTTTGAAAATCTTACGCGCATATTCCGAACGAGGATAAATTAATACAGATTAAATACAAAATGAATATGCATATTCAATATATTTAAGCTATGTTTTGAGTGCAGCCTCTTTTTGCTAAGGGGCAGTGCAGGCGAAGGCAACGCTATGTGAAGAGAGAAAAGGTGGACGGTGATGGAGGGCGATGGAGGGCGAAGGACGAGAGGGGAAAGAGGGAGAGCACTAGGACATTAAAGAGAGGAAATTTCTTTCCTCCTCCCGAGCTTTCCTGGTGCTTGGAACCCAGTTGCAGTTTCTTCGTAGCTCTCAAATATTTGCCAGTTCTAAGGTATTTTCCAAGGTTCAGGGGGTACTCGTGCTCCCGAACCAGTCTCTTACTATCGAAGAAGGTTCAATGAAGTACCGCGAACCCTCCGCACTCCTCCGACCGACGTCTTCGGAACCCGATGAGATGGATATACGTCGCTAGGCCTAACTACTGGGCCACAGAGTGCCAAGTCCGGAAATGTGTCTATGAATGTTTCATCGACGGGCCACCCGGCCGTCAACCTACCGATTGACCTTGGACTACTGGACCTGCTTGGGATCCCAGGAGATGAAATTAAGAAGCTCTTCATGTGCTTCTTGGCTCAGCTCGCAGAAGAACGCCAGCAAAAAGTCAGACTGAACAACGCTACCGAAGTAGTGAGCTCGAAATTTTCTCAGGAATTTCCAACGCTGACCCCGCCATAAATTTCGTCGAGCTCTCTTTCGAGCGAACGAATTGCCACGCCTCCAGGTACCAACCCTCCGTCAACAAATTCCGAAGACAACGGATGGTGCACGGTGACGAAACGCCGGCGTAAACGATTGCTGACATCGGTCGAAAAAGAAGTAAACAAAGCCACAGCTGCTCCAAAAGAAAACGCACGAGATATTAGGAAGACGACACAGACCATTGTTCACAAACCTGTGTGCAAGCAAGAAGCTATGGCATTTAGGGCTCGAGACATTGTGAGCGCCGCTGAGAAGGCGGGTGTTACAAAATACAATGATTGATCCAGTATCAAGCAAGGGCAAACACCATTGCACTTACTACGAAAGATGAAAAGACCGCAGAGAAGCTTCCTCAGCTTACAGAGGTGCAAAAAGGCGGCGGTCAGTACGCGATTCGGCCGTACAAGGCCATCGGGAGAGATCAGATTAGAGGCATCATTTACCTCCCAGGAGACAACCGCGACGAGACTCCAGAGACGCTGATGCAAGACATGAAATGTAAGACGTCCCGCATAGTCAGCGCACGACTGATCGGGAAAAGCAAAAACGTGGTAACTAGTGACGTTTGAGAGTAACAAACTCCGTAAGACAGTAACCTTTTCCATCACAATTCTAGGCGTGAAAGAGTACCTCCCACGCCCCATCGTGTGCTTTAAATGCAATGGGCTTGGCCATAAGACCGATGTTTGCACTCGGAAGGAGCAAAGGTGCGGCCACTGCGGCCAGCTGCACGATGAGGAAATGGAGAACTGTCACCGAGAACCCAGATGCCACAACTGTGAAGGAAAGCACGTTGCTACCAGCATAGTCTGCCCAAAGCGCAAAATTCCGGAAAAAAGAAAACCCGCGTTGAAGCCTCCGGAGGCGCAACCCAGGGACAGCTACGCAGCAGCTGCCTTGGCGAGCACAAAGGAACCCAAACCAGCTGGAGAGATAAGCAGGACAAGCCTGCCTGTCTGGATGCCGGAATGGGCCAATGCTACACCACCACAAACGCCACAAACATCTACTTTTAACGCCGAGAGGGAGGTCGACAAGCTTCAAGCCAAAATGAAGATGGGTTTCAAGGCACTTTTCGAGGTCATCGGGGAGCTCAGGAGGGAGATTGCCGAGCTGAAGCATGGCAAGTAACTCCGCAACCAACGCGAGGCGGATCGCCACGGAACTGACTCAGATCATTTAATGGAATTGTTGTACGTTTATGGCCAGAAGTGCAGAACTCAAATTACGATTTGAGACGCAGCCCCCGCCCGATGTGCCGCTACTCCAAGAAACAAGGACCCCGATCATGACACTACCGTGTTACAACTTCTACACGAACCCTACCATCGAGACGGCCCCTAGGTATCGGAAGAAGAGCCCTGTAACTAAGAGGGGCTAGGCAGCCGTTGGTATCCAACGACATATACCGCAAGCCCAACTGGATACGACAGCCCTCTGCTCAACTGACAGAGAAGTTGTCGCCGCGAGAATCAGGCGTGGACGAACCAAAATCACCGTGGCCTCTGGCTATCTTAGACCAGGAACCAAAGCGGTAGACGGGGAGATGATGCAGTGAATCAAAGGGCTCATCAAACTAGCCGAAGGGATCCCATTATTGTAGCATGAGATTTCAATTCACCACACAGGTATTGGGGATATACGACACACACGAGGAGGGGCAAAGATATCCTTGAAGCCATGAATACCGTGGGCCTCGAGCTGCTCAACGCACCCGGCGTCACAACTAAGTTAGCCAAGCAGCGGAGGCAAAGGATTCTACCCCGGACCTCTCTTGGGCCTCGAGATGTCTCGACCTTGAATGGACGCCATGGAGAGATAGCCTCGGCAGCGATCACTTCCCCCTGGAAATGAAGCTCAGACATGGCCAAGGGACAGACCGGTAGTAAAGTGGGACCGTTTCAGAGAGCTTCTTGAAGCGGAAGACGATCAAGACGTCGAGATGAGCATACGCAAGGCACTCCGAGAAGCCAAGACGGAGATATTGGTGAAGCCCGATGCCCCACCCCTGACAACCACATACTCAATCTCTGGGCTAGCCGGCTACAAGCGCTCCAGAGATACGGTAAAAAGAAAACACTACGGAACAAAATCAAGCTAAATCATGCGACGGCGAAGGCCAAGAGGTACACGAAGGAACTGGGACGCACAAGATGGAGAACTCACTGCGAGTCTTTCAACCAGCGCACCGGGCTTGGAAAGGCATGGCGAACTTACCGGGGCCTCGACGGAAGGAAGCACAGGACAAGAAATGCGGCACAGAACCTCGCCCTTAAGCTAAACATAAGCGAGGAGGAGTTGGCAATCAAGGGCGGTGAGTTTTGTTTTCCCCAGGACGGAGGACCGACGACCCCCAGAGCAACGACCAAGGACTTGGACATGCCACTAGAAGCTGGGATGGAAGGTCAGCTTGGCATGGGAGAACTCATAGACGCGCTCTTCAGAACAAAGACCAACAGCGTCCCCGGCCCAGACGGGGTCACCCATCAAGCACTCAGAAATCTTCCGGAAGAAGCCAAGAAAAGAGTTCTGGACAAATACAATCAGGTCTGGGAATTGGGGAGGCTGCCGGAGAATTGGAAGCTGTCCTGTGTGACTCCGATACCTGTTGTGAAGGAAGAAGTAGACGTGCTGCGGAGCGGGCTGCACGCATCTGCACTGGGACTTGCATGGCGTCTGGTTCGATTATGACAATACCCAAGCCCGGCAAGCCACTCGATCGAATTGAAAATCTGCGACCGGTTTCCCTGACATCTAACGTCGGAAAGACGATGAAGAAGATTGTACTCAGGAGGATTCAGTGGTACTTGGAGAAGCACGAGTGCCTAGATCCCAGACAGACGGGCTTCCGAGAGGCAATGGGTTCCCATGACAGCCTCAAACATTTCTATGAAGAGGTTATGGCCGAAAAGAATAAGCAAGATCTGCGACTTGTCGTTGCTCTCGACATCCGAAAGCCTTTTGACGCTGTCCCTCATTGGGCTGTCGCTAGAGGAGCCAAGGCATGCGGCATTCGAGGCAAGGCACTGAACTTCATAGAGGACTTCCTACGCAATAGAAACCTCCAGGTGAAAATTGGAGACACCAAAGGTCCCCAGACGCCGAACTGCAGAGCAGTACCGCAGGGGGCGGTGATATCGCCGGTTTTCTTCAACATGGTGATGGCGGGTCTTCCTACCCGACTTCGTACGATGGAAGGACTAGGTTTCACCGTCTACGCTGACGACGTGACGCTCTGGACCCGCGGCGGATCCTTAGGTGAGCAGGAATGGACGATGCAACGCGGCATAGAACAAGTCCTGGAGTATCTCAATGAGTTCGGAATGGAAGCGTACGTCCCCTGTAAAGACGCAATACATGGTAGTAGCCAGGCCCCGAGACCGTCGGAAAGGAATCGCCAACTCGATACGACTTGAGATAAACCGGCAAGAGATTGACAGTAAACAGCAGATCAAAATCCTCGGAGTCACCTCCGAGGAAAGGGCGAGAAGTACGAAATGGCTCCCAGAGATGGAGAAAAACTGGGTTCAGGGCTTCAAGCTCATTAGAGAAACAACCAACAAGCCATGGGGCGCCGACGAGAATGCTCTTCGTATCCTGGCGGAAGCCCTGCTCACGTCGAGAGCTCTATATAGCTGCAACTGGCTAAATCTCACCCGTGGGCAGTGGAAAAAGCTAGAAAGATTGAATCACCGATCCATGAGGGTGATCACAGGCCTTTCCAACTTCACGCCACTCGAAGAGCTGAGGCAAGAAGCTAAGATGAGCCGTATTGAGGACAGAGCCGAAGGGCAGATCATCGCTCAATTTCAACGACTGGAGCTGACCAGGCAAGGTCGTCGACTTTTAGAGGATTTGGGGTAGCACATAAGGAACAAGTCCCCACTTGAAAAGCCCCTCCACCGTGGCAAGATTAGCCAGTCACAGACCATCGACCACTCCCTAAAGGCCTAAACGGAGGGAAGAGGGCAAGGGCTGCTAGACTACATGCAGCTTGGTGCGAGGAATATGGAGGGGGCGACGAGATACGCTATACCGACGCAGCAAGGACCGAGGGAGCCTCAGCAGCAGCATGGCACGACCCAAGAAGGAACAAGGGGTGGGCCGAAGCGCTACCGGAGGGCACATCCGTCAAAGAAGCCGAACTCAGGGCGATTCTTGCGGCGATCGAAGACATCCTGAGCATCTCAGTAACGCCCAGTAAACCCAGAATTTTTACGGATTCTCAGGAGGGGATCATCGCGACCAGATGCAGCAGGGCCAAAGCCCGCACGACTAAAAAGATAAAAAAAGATGGCGACGGAGCTTCGAGAAAGGGGCACCGAGTTGTACAAAACGTGGCTTCCTGGACACAGCGGAATAGCCGGGAACGAGAGGGCACACAGGGCCGCAGTGGAGGCAGCACATTATAGCTCCACGCTTGGCCCGACCTCTCCATCCGGCAGGCACGAGACGGTAGATCCGGAGGAGCAGGCCGAACTCGACAGGCAGGCGAGGAAGGCCTACCTCAGGGGTCTCCTACCGACACAGGAAGACGAGATACCAGCAGGCTACAGCCTATGGGCTGCCGTCCGGGTCCTTCGTATCAGAACCAAGACGGCGTGCACTCCAGCGAAACTGGCGAGCTTTGGCTTGCTGGAACCAGAAGAAGCAAAGTGCAAGACCTGCACGGGGAACAACATGGCGACACTCCAACACCTTCTTTGGAACTGCAAAGGTCTAGCTAGATAGACACAGACAAAAAGCCCTCGAAGTCCTCCATGAGGAAGACCGACCGAGGAGACGAGTGGGCCAGACCCAGAGGCTCGCCACAACACCGCAAGGCGCTCCTCGACTCCCTGATGGATTACTTCAGAAACTCGGGGACACATAACCTCATATAACCTCACCGTATTCATCTTCATAACCCCCCCCTCCCCCCATCCCAAATAACCCTACCCCTCCTGCTTAAGACCTTCTGGGCCAAGGCAGGCGATCCTCCTTTGCATATTAAAGACATGTTTCACTCACTTACTGGTGCTTGCCGCTTCACCCCTCGCCTGGCGTTGCCTTCGCCTGTACTGCACGCAACTAGTGGCGTAAAGTTGTTTTATTTTAATAGGGTAATTGTATAGGTTCTGTTCACAGAGCCAGAGTATCGCGTTCGTATTCCTTTCGCCGCCAACGCCGTATTGGCGGAGAAGCGGTCACGTGTGCCGATCTGGATCCAACCATCATGCGAGAAAGCGACCTTGCAGTCCCCAAGTTTTAAGCGGGGCATTGTTCCTCGCTTTGCGTTTGCGAAATATACACCGTACACTATGTTGGGACCAAGGAGTTCCCCAGAAAGCCTCAAACAGGGCCACGCCAGGACAGGAACCGCAGACCAATCGACTCCAGGCAGGAACATCACGAGACGGGAGGGTCTTTTACGACAAACATCTACATCGTCCGAGAGCACACTTGCGACCTCTTGTTTACTCCTTTTATAGGGTCGCTGTTGGTACCCCCAGCGGTTGGCAGCCAATGGTGGCCGAACTGCCAACAAACGTCATGTCCAGGCCCCTCCTCCACTCACCCCCCGAGCACGCACACCCGCACAGACTGCAGTGGCGGCGGGACTTTACATTCCGGCGCAAAAACACTCTCGCCATCGAAAGCCGCGACGAGGAGGCGACAACAAAGGGTTCACTGTCAGCCCGTGAGGTGATGACCGAGATAGTGATTATCCTGACCCCGTTTCGGGCCAGCGTAATCGCAGACAGGAAGAAGGGAACATGATTGCAAACCTGAGACTGGGGCAGGAAGAGAACACAACAAAAGGTAGTAAAAGAGGAGGCAACGTCTCAAACTCAGCTGCAAAGTTTATTTCGAACGCGCTTTATATACTGTATAACCCTTCATGTTCGCGAGCCCTCAATTTTCGCGAATTTCACGAATTGAAGAATTCGCGAAATTTAAGGGCGCGCGAAAATTTCGGTCCTTAAGATTTTCAATGC
This sequence comes from Ixodes scapularis, assembly GCF_016920785.2. Lineage (NCBI taxonomy): Eukaryota > Metazoa > Arthropoda > Arachnida > Ixodida > Ixodidae > Ixodes > Ixodes scapularis. The sequence continues at coordinate 81,934,521 of NW_024609884.1, forward strand.
AGGCGTCTGGAATTCGCGAAATTTAGTGGTCGCGATTATGTCATCTGTGACCGATTCGGGAAAAATAGGGGCCGCGAAAATAAAGGGTTTTACAGTACCCCATCTCCAACGCCGTCTTCAAAAAAAAAAAAAAGAAAACATGACAAGAGGACAATGACACTTCGGTAAACCTTCTCTTATCTCCCTTGACCTTGGCTGTGGGACACTCGCACAGAGGGACACATTCTAGCATAACCACCGCTACCCGGCGAACTTAGGTGAAAACACTACTGAAAACAAAGAAAGGGTTTGACCTTCAAAGGTGCGTTCCCTCTAACAAATCACTCAGTCCAAAGAAACAATACTATACACTGCTACCAGCCGGAACTGGGGCCATCTCCAAAATGCGAACGACATTGCCCTCCTACCACGAACCACAAATGGATAACACAGCGACTTTCTGGAACAAGTCCAAGGATACACATATAAACAACACTAGTGCTACAAAAAAAAACAAAAAAAAACAAAGCTTTACAAGCGTAGAAATTGTTTACATTCGTTCCCAAACTGCAATGACGCCTGACTTAAACAGTTGCCAGACGTTTTTATACGAATCATTTCTTGGACTACACGTTTCATATCATTGCGTTCTTTGTGAATTACTTCCGTTTCGGACCAGTTGGCTTTACAATTATTACACTCTAAAAGGTGCCTCGCCAACTCGGATTGGACGCGTTGTTTATCACATTCCGTTTGTGTTCCGTCAGTCTATCATTTAGACATCTCGACGTCTGACCTACGTATTTAAATCCACACTCCAAAGGAATCTCATAAACCACCGAATTCTCACACGGTACCGACTTCTCGCGATGTGCCTTCTGGCAAACTTCCTGTTTCGATTCAAAAGGTGTAAGTTTGCATAACTTAAAATCGGATGTGAACACTGTTTGTACGCCAAACCTTTTCGCCGACGCTTTTATGTTATGGGAAATATCGTGAAAATACGGTATAGCAACTCGTCGGTTCCTAACAGTTGGTTCAATCCGCTTGTCTCTGATTTGAATAGAAAGTTGCCGTTTTAGAAAAGTTTCATCATACCCCGCGTCCTCCAGTCTACCCCATTGTCTTTTTAAAGCTTGACTCATGAAATGGGTACATGACCTTTTTAGCGCATTACCAATTAATGATTTCGCAACTCCCGCCTTAATAATTTTAGAGTGACAACTTTGTCTCGGGAGCACCCGCTTAGCCATCTTCTTACCATATTCCCAACATAAACCATTTTTTACCTGAATGCGCAAGTCAAAAAACTGCAACATGTTCTCCTCTGGTTTTTCTACTGTGAAATGCAACTCCGGGGCCGTTGACCTAATGAGCTTTTCAAGATACTCCGATTTTCCTTCTTCAAAATTTGCAGACAAAAATATCTTCTACATATCTTCTGATGAAGCCCACGTTAGGTGACAACTCATTCATCCTGTAAAACAATACTCTATCCAAACTGTTGAGGTATATCTCAGCTAACAACGGAGCGACCGACGAGCCTATGCATACACCTTCTTTCTGTATGTATTTTCGATTATTATATTCGAGGACTGTTGACTTTAAATAGAGATCTAACACGGTAAGGAAGCTTTCCACTGTTACGCCCGATCCTGATTGAAACTTTACCAGATTCAACTCTAGCACCTCCTTCACGGCATTCATCAGCCTCTTCTTTTCCAGAGAATAATACAAATCTTTTATATCCATGGAGAATACCGAACACCTCCTCCCATGGTTGTGTTCTAAGATCTGAATGAGTTCTTCTGTGTTTCTCAGCGATAAGGATTTGTCTAAACTGACCTGACCTAACCCATGCTGCAGAAACTTAGACTCAACTTTTTGCCACGTTCCGTTTTCGTTTACCACCACTCTGAGAGGCATCTCCACTTTATGGTCCTTTAGGAAAAATTTTAAACATAGGTACATTTTGGATTGACTCATTAAGCTTTTGACGAAAGTAATCCCTGGAGAAGGGGAACAAGAGGGACAAAGGACAAACATAAATCTCCAAACACAGCTAGGTGACTGGTGAGCGGTGTTTGGAGATTTATGTTTGTCCTTTGTCCCTCTTGTTCCCCTTCTCCAGGGATTACTTTCGTCATTCTTGTCCAGCTCGCTTGCACCTTTGCATTTAATTGCATTATAATTATAAGCTTTTGACAACTTGCTCTTTATCTTCTCCCTTTAACACTCTGCATATGTCCCTTCTCATCTTTGCCAACTTTCCGTTCCAGTCCTTGAACAATACACTCATGGCATTTTCAGCTTTGTTTTGAAATTCTTTCATCGGGAGGATACCAAACCTCCCCGATTTATCTGTTCGGAGTAATTTTAACGACCGTGAATCTGGTAACCGGACAAAAGCTCACCGGACAAAAGCTCACCGGACAGAAGCTCACCGGACAAAAGCTCACCCGTGTTTTGACTGACCCGGACAAAAGCTCACCCGTTTTTTGACAGACCCGGGCAAAAGCTCACCTCGATTTCGTTTTTTTTTCCTACCCGGGCGAAACACGGGCTGAAATAAAGTGCGGACGCAATGGACAGTGGACCATTTTTAGGAGAACTTGTACCTCATCCACCATTGAGTTGCGATTTTTTTTAAGTACTTCGAAAGAACGGGAGTTCGGCCTTTTGGAAAAGTACAAGACAGATGACCAATTTAAAAAATTGTGCGGGATTTTAGATAGGCTCGGGCTCCTTCCACCACAGCTTGTTCCACAAGAACTAACCACCAGGGAAAAGTCTACCGGTGACATCGCTACCTGCTGGACTATTTTGATTGCACGTATTTCAACGGCCGCTGTTGGGACCGAGGGGGTTCTCCGGGTAGCGTCACGCAGGGCCAGGCCAGGAAAGGAGCAGCGGGCAGACTCCCGTCCAGGAATATGACGAGACGGGAGGGTCTCTCGCAACGAAACTTTGTTTAATACATATGTACAAAGTATTTACAACGTCCGAGAGCACAGATGCGACAATCATGTTTGCCCCTTTTATAGGGTCGCTCTTCGGTACTCTCGCGGCTGGCAGCCAATGGTGGCCGAGCTGCCAACAAATCATGTTCAGGCCCCGCCTCCACTCCTCCCCTGAGCAATTCGCGAAAATTGAGGGCTCGCGAACATTAAGGGTTTTACAGTATATAAAGCGTGTTCGAAATAAACTTTGCAGCTGAGTTTGAGACGTTGCCTCCTCTTTTACTACCTTCTGTTGTGTTCTCTTCCTGCCCCAGTCTCAGGTTTGAAATCATGTTCAACTTACACCAGCTCGCCTGCACTCTGACTATTTTTTCGTAGAAAGAAGGGTCCGGCTGAGCCAACACCAGCAACCTAAGAACGAAGGGCGAGGGTAAGACGTGGCCGGGGAGGAGGGAGCAGACGGAACGCTGGAGAAGAAAGGGGAAAACCTCCTTTTCTTTTTAGCGTTCCGTCTGCTTCCTCCTCCCCGGCCATTCTTACCCTCGCCCTTCGTTCTTGCAGCCGCAGCGCTTCCCTCTCTCCCTTCTAGGAGTGTCGGCGTGAGTCAACGTGAGTAGGCTGAACTGGTAGTGCGCCTCTCCACAAGGCTCCCCCTGACAGTTGGCTTCTTTGCAATGCACGTTCTCCTTTACTTTCCCTTTTTCTCTACGCTTGACGCGGCGCAAACAAACAAAAGGGCGCCACAATGTCGCGTTTTTTTTTTTTTTTCTAACGGTTGTTCGTCGCGTTCCTTTCTTCGACGGCTTCTTTAGCTACTCCTGCGAGTTGGATCACGTGATAATAAGGCTGGAGGAATGAACTAGAACAACTCTAGAAGCGAGTAGGTTTTTGGACGCCGAGGGTCGAAAGGTCAACTCTCGAGTAAGATCGAGCACATTTTGGAATACAACACAACCGCGGCCGCGTGTGTGTACGTCATGGTGAACGTGAACTTTTCTATTGTCGTAGCTGTCGTCCCGTACAGATGTTATCCGCGCTTTGACGAAAAGCTGGATGTGAAAGTGTCCATATTTGAGTTTCTGCAACGATGACTACGAAAGCGTAAACTATACAGCGATTCGATGGGTAGATCTCGATCCATGACGGCATGGCAGGGTGAGAACCTTTGATTTTTATGATCGTGGTTTCGTTTCTTGTTTTTACTTTTCGCTGAATGCATGCTTGGGAGTGATTTGGTTGCGGCCTGGAAGCAACATATTCAAATGCTGGCGCTACTTGTAGGTGCAGAACTAAATAGAAATGACCTGATTTATGAGTTCACGTTGGAATGTTTTCGCAAGGTATGCAAGTGATAGGTTATCGCGGTTGCAACCAACACATCAATTAAAAAAAAGAAAAACAGAAGTACGCTGTTTCGTTTCTGCGTATCCTTATCGGAGCGCAGAAATGATCCCCCTACAACTAACTAGTACGATCTATACTTTAGCGGGTCTCTTAGCTGTAGTTTGGAGTGCACGCAAGCCGGAATATGGTTCATTGATCAGTTTACTTATCCATACACCAGAGCCATATACTAAACAATTTAGCTGGAGCCCCTACAGGCTCCCCAAGGAATCCCACCACACACCAGGAAGCTCTATGGAGCATATTATTGTTATTATTATTATTTATGATTTTCTGTACCTGGTTTTATGTGCTCGTGCAATAAGCATTATTATTATTATTATTATTGTTAATAATATTATTATTATTATAGCGCATTCGGAACATCAAATTCAAGAATAATTTTGATGGTTGTGATCCAAAATACCAGATCGAAACACTGCCAGTGTTTTTTTCTCAAATACGGAACCACTTCAGCTTAAAGAAAAGCATTTTTTTTTCTTTTTATAATAAATTTTTATTACATTACCTTTCTTTGGATTGACATGATTTCCTCCTTTTTCGTTCTATTTCCTAAAGAAGCGGTCAAATACACATCCCGGATAATGCTTTGATGAACTCGGGCTACTTTACGGCCTCCATGGGACAAGCTGAAAACTGACACATTAGAAGAGTGCTTTGGAATGTATAGGCAACTGGCTCGCTTCTAATATCACGTGTCTACAAGACATATTTACGAAGATGAAAACAAAACACTGCTGTGGAGCACAATGTCAACCGTCACTACAGCTAGCAAGGATGGAAACTAGAAAGATCTTCCCAAGGGAGCGGATACTTTACGCCCTACCTGCAACGTGGTATACCTGCAATGTGGCCCCGGGCTGTAAAAAATAAGACACAGCCTCCCGGCCTTGGGCTATGTGGCCAGCCGTGCAGTCTACACCACCTTGAAAAGCCTAAGGGGCGAAAAATGTAAGGCCGCATCGACAGCACGAAACAAGTTGGCTACAGTTTGCTTGCACAGGAAGACTGAGCTGGTGTAAATGCTGTAGAACACAACTATGTTGTTCACCAATTGGTGATGCCCAGCCAGTGCCGACTTGTTACATATCTCATAATGGAACTACTCGCCAAAAAAAAAGACTTCCGACTGTGAAAATTAACATACGAGTGAGCTCATTTTAAAACACGTGTTGTTGTCGCAAGAAAATGCACAAGAATTTTCTTGCGCATGTTTGCAGCAAAATGAATGTTCGCATTAATACCAAGAATGCCAAACAAAATAAATGAAAAGCTGAAACTCCGCAATCAAAGACACTCGCTGCCAACCGTCACGGATGTCAAGAAGCGAACTCAGGCCAAGGAAGAGTATGTCTGACGCCTGGGATCCCATCGTGAGTTCGAGCTGAAGCATGCGTTGGACTGCAGTGAAAACATTCAACTGAGAAACCTTTGTTGCAAGATGACAACAATATTATAAGTGCCAGTGCAGCATCTAAAAAAAAAGCTAAGGGGTCAAGGCTGAACAAATTAGTTCCTGTCCGGCCAGCAACATGGTTGCGCTTCATCCTCATGCAAAGGCAACTGCTCCCTGAAGTCGGTCGATCTGTGTGTGTATGTGTGTGTGTGCAGATAAGTGGTGTCCTTGTAGCAGTCTGTTGGGTATCTTGTGGTGCTACAACGTAAATGCCAACATGCTGCACAGATATTGTGTGTCTCGGTGTCACATAATCTACAGCATCTAAGATGCATGTGTATAAATGTTTTTGAAGACGGATATTTTCAGAACTTATGGATACCAGGAGGCTCGTTTCGCAGTGTTCAAAGGTGACCAATTTCTTCTTTATGACTCTTCTGCATTGTAAATGCAAGCAACTTTGAATATGAAGCTCCCATGCCCACTTCTGTTCGTGTACAAAACTTGTTTTTAGCTGCCCTAACTGTGTCGTTTCACAGACTCGGTACTGTCGAAGTACATCTGCATATGGGGCAACGCTCGGGTATTACGGCACTTTTTTTTGCAAATATAAAGTTTTCACATTATGACATTGCCAAGAAATAGGTCACAGGTGTTTTTTGATGTAGTAACCATGCAGATAGGTTGCTTGCTGCAAAACAAGTACTATATTTGAACAGGCTGAGTGCTTTGAATTGCTGAACCTATGCAGGTTGATCACAGGTCTAAGAAAAGTTTGTCGAAATATGTGGAATACATTTTTCAAACTATGTGCAATACATTTTTCAAACCAGTACATCACAATTTTAAAATGTTATTACTTTTATACTTGTCTGGCGATTCGCGTCTCGTTGCTGTTGCATCAGGTGTCCCTAAGGGTAGTGTACTCGTGCCTTTATTGTTTCTAATATATATCAATGGCCTAGCATCATCAATTAAATCGACAATTAGACTTTCACTGATGCTTGAGTTATTTACCGGAAAATTAATTCACCTATAGTGATCACAATATTGTCCAAGACGATTTAGATGCAATATCATAATGGTGTTCCCTATGGCAGATGAACATTAACACATGTAAATGCAAAGGGATGTCCGTAATTAAGTCCTCCACTAAAACACTAACCCAGTACTCGTTACTTTCCCAACCACTTGAACACTCATTGTCGTACAAGTATTTGGGCATGCATTTTACACGCTCATTATCATGGATTGAGCAAATAACAAATAGCGCACTAAAAACAATTTGTGAAAAAGCCATACTAGTATGAGAAAATGTTCGTGTTCAATGAACACAGGGATGGTACAAGATATATAATAACCATATACGAACTATATGAGAACTATATCAGATATATAAGAAACTTCTTACAAGCTTCTTATATAGTTGTAATCTAGTTCTTATGTGGTTCTTATAGGGCTCTTGTATGTTTTTATATATCTTGTATGATTCATGTGTTTATTGGACACAGAAATTTCTCATACAAATGAGATTTTTCAGTAAGGATTAAGACATTAAGACGAAACTACTCGCATACAAAACATTTATCCTCGCAACATTAGAATATGCAAGCATAATTTGGAATCCACACATAAGTTACCTAATCTCGAGGCTCGAATCTTCAGAACAAAGCAGCCAGATTTATATGCAGTGGTTATTCATCCGAAACTAGTGTCCCCGCTTTAAAAGCTATCATAAATGTTCCTAATCTACAAAGAAGACAAAAAATAGCCCAATTGTGTGTGTGTTTTTTTTTTTTTTTGCTTTTTTTTCAAGATGTATATTACTCAGATTCCAATTTTCAATTTACTTAGTGCTGGGCTGCCAATTTCATATTATCCATATTAGATGATTCCTGCAAGATTGAACCATTTCAGTGCCATACTTACACTTTCCTCTTTTCTTCCTTAGTACTTTGCAACACTGACTAGAACCAACTACCTGACCATATTGTAACTGAGAGATATCCCATTTGGTTTAAAAAGAAGTGTACCAATGTGTGTAACTGAACCTTGATTTGTAAAACTGCATCATAACAATAATATGCTAATAAGCGTTTTTTTTTGTGTGTGACTTTCTTTTTGTTGCTGTCTATTTTTTACGTTTAATTACTTTTTGTCTTTTATTTTTGAATCCCCCCTGATGTAATGCGTCTTTGGATGCCTCTGAGGTGAATAAAATGAAATGAAATGAATGCCTCTGCATCATTTATCCAATTGTTACTTTAAGTCATTTTATCTGGTCCTACTACTTCGATTATTGTCATTTCATAGGGATTATTTTTTATTACACGTCCCATGTCGTTCAGAGATAATTACACCACCCAGTTTATCGCTTAAAAAAATAACACATCTGTCTCAAGATATCACTTTCTTGTATTTCACTACAATAATTGTAGGTTATAATAATTTTCCTGCGTTCTAAAACTGGTTCTTTAAATCAGTCGGCGTTCACAGCTCTCATGTTAGTTCATAAAAAATAAATACAGCGAAAACCTGCGTTTCTACGACGTAAAAGCTACGCGCGAAGCCTTCAGCTCAGCTCTATAGCGCGGCGCTCGTCAGCCTGCTGCCGTGACGTTACAGGAGGCGTGTGCTGGCCTTCTCCTCTAGGTGGTGTTGCTCGTGTGTGGACGTGAAAGCTGCTTCTCGGTTGCCGGTGCTGTCATTCGGTACAGAAGTTGTTTATCCGCGCTTTGACGGAAAACTGGATGTAAAAGTGTCCATATTTGAGTTTCTGCAAGGATGACTACGAAAGCGTGGATTATGCAGCGAATCGATTGGAAGATCTCGCTCCTTGACGGCATGGCAGGGTGAGAACTTTTTAATTTTTATGATCGTGGTTTCGTTTTTTTTGTTTTTACTTTTCGCTGAATGCATTCTTGAGAGTGATTTGGCTGTGGCCTGGAAGCAACATATTCAAATGCTGGCGCTACTTGCAGGTGCAGAATTAAATAAAAATGACTGGATTTATGAGTTCAGGTTGGAATGTTTTCGCAAGCTACACAAGTGATAGGTTATCGCGGTTGCAACCAGCACATCAATTAAAAAACAACAACAACAACAGAAGGACATTGTGTCGTTTCTGCGTATCCTTATCGGAGCGCAGAAATGATCCGCTACAGCTAACTAGTAAGACCTATATTTCAGCGGGTCTCTGAGCTGTAGTTTGGAGTGCACGCAAGCCGGAATATGATTCATTGATCAGTTTACTTATCCATACACCAGAGCCATATACTAACGATTTAGCTGGAGCCGCTTCAGGCTCCCCAAGGAATCGCACCACACACCAGGAAGCTCTATTAATTATTATTATTTTCTCTACCTGGTTCAATGTGCTCGTGCAATAAGCATTGTTATTATTATTATTATTATAGCGCATTCGGCGCATCAAATTCAAGAATAATTTTGATGTTTGTGATCCAAAATACCAGATCGAAACACTGCCAGTGCTTTCTGTCAAATGCGGAACCACTTCAGCTTAAAGGGCCCATGAAACGATTTTTGGGGTTGGGATAAATCATTTTAGATTGGGATTTTACTAATAGAACATCGTTCAGTGGGCCAAAAGAAAAAAGGTAAAAAGTCAAAAGCCTGACATTCAGTGCGAAAATTTGAAAACACAGCGGACTATTTCGTTCCTTCTCCCCTTCGTAACCGCTCTGCCTTTTCACGGGGATACATCCGCGGTCCCAAAAGCGTGTCATCGGGTCCAAACTGACGTCACACAAAACCGGACCTCATTTAGTACCTTCACCCCTAAGCTGACATTGTGGTGGAAGCTACGCGCTTGCCGGACCAATCAGCCACCTCCGTTTCATCACCTGACTTCATTCTCTGCAGCCACATTTGCCACGCTTACGTGGCAAAAGTGTGGTTAGCCCAAGGAGCACGTAGCTTCCACAGCACTGTCAGCTTAGGGGTGAACGGGCTAGGGAAAGAAACTTTTGTCTGAGTTTTGAGCGACGGGCTAATCTTCTAGGGGGAGAATGGATGTGTCCGGGGATTACACAAACCAGGTTCCGAGCGAGAGGGGCCTCCCTTCTTTTCGTCTTCTTGAACTGTTTGGTGGAATGCGCGATTTATGAGTTGAGGAGGAAAGCGAAACAGGAAAAAGTTGGAAAAGCGTTTCATGACCCCTTTAAAGAAGAGCATTCTTTCATCTTTTTTTTTTCTTTTTATAACCATTTTTGATTGCATTACCTTTCTTTAGGTTAATATGATTTCCTCCTTTTTCGTTCTATTTCCTGCAGAAGCGGTCACACATCCCGGATACTGCTTTGACGAACTCTGGCTACTGTACGGCCTCCATGGGACAAGCTGAAAACTGACACCTTAGAAGAGTACTTCGGAATGCATAGGCAACTGGCTTGCTTCTAATATCACGTGTCTACAAGGCACATTTGCGAAGATGAAAACAGAATACTGCTGTGGAGCACAATGTCAACGCTAACAATGGAAACTAGAAAGATCTTCCCAAGCGAGCGGATACTTGACGCCCTACCTGCAACGTGGTATACCTGCAATGTGGCCCTGGGCTGTCAAAAAAATAAGGCACAGCCTCCCGGCCTTGGTCTATGTGGCCAGCTGTGCGGTCTACACCACCTTGAAAAACCTAAGGGGCGAAAAATGCCAGGCCGAATCGACAGCACGAAACAAGTTGGCTACAGTTTGCTCGCACAGGAAGACAGAGCTGGTGTAAAAGCTGTAGCGAAATGAATGTTTGCATTAATGCCAAGAATGCCAAACAGAAGAAATGAAAAGCTGAAACTCGATCAAAGACGCTGCCAACCGTCACGGATGTCAAGAAGCGAACTCGGACCAAGGAAGAGTATGTCTGACGCCTGTGATGATGAACCCATCGTGAGTTCGAGCTGAAGCATGTGTTGGACTGCAGTGAAAACTTTCAACTGAGAAACCTTTGTTGCAAGATACGCTAAGAGGTCAAGGCTAAACAAATTAGTTCGTGTCCGGCCAGCAACATGCTTGCGCTTCATCCTCATGCAAAGGCAACTGCTCCCTGAAGTCGGTCGATCTGTGTGTGTACGTGTGTGTGTGCAGATAAGTGGTGTCCTTGTAGCAGTCTGCTGGGTATCTTGTGGTGCTACAACGTAAATGCCAACATGCTGCACAGATATTGTGTGTCTCGGTGTCACATAATCTACAGCATCTAAGATGCATGTGTATAAATGTTTTTCAAGACGGATATTTTCAGAACTTATGGATACCAGGAGGCTCGTTTCGCAGTGTTCAAAGGTGACCAATTTCTTCTTTATGACTCTTCTGCATTGTAAATGCAAGCAACTTTGAATATGAAGCTCCCATGCCCACTTCTGTTCGTGTACAAAACTTGTTTTTAGCTGCCCTAACTGTGTCGTTTCACAGACTCGGTACTGTCGAAGTACATCTGCATATGGGGCAACGCTCGGGTATTACGGCACTTTTTTTTGCAAATATAAAGTTTTCACATTATGGCATTGCCAAGAAATAGGTCACAGGTGTTTTTTGATGTAGTAACCAGATAGGTTGCTTGCTGCAAAACAAGTACTATATTTGAAAAGGCTGAGTGCTTTGAATTGCTGAACCTATGCAGGTTGATCACAGGTCCAAGAAAAGTTTGTCGAAATATGTGGAATACATTTTTCAAACTATGTGCAATACATTTTTCAAACCAGCACATCACAATTTTAGAATGTTATTACTTTTATACTTGTCTGGCGAATTGGGCCCCGTTGCTGTTGCATCAGATGTCCCTAAGGGTAGTGTACTCGGGCCTCTATTGTTTCTAATATATATATATATATCAATGACCTACCATTATCAATTAAATCGACAATTAGACTGTTTGCTAATGCATGAGTTATTTACCGGAAAATTAATACACCTATATTAATCACAAGACGATTTATCATCTTCATCTTCTATCATATCATCTTCTATATCATCATGGTGTTCCCTATGGCAGATGAACATTAACACATATAAATGCAAAGAAATGTCCATAATTAAGTCCTCCACTAAAACACTAACCCAGTACTCGTTACTTTCCAAACCACTAGAACACTCACTGTCGTACAAGTATTTGGGCGCGTATTTCACAGACTCATTATCATGGATTGAGCAAATAACAAATAGCGCACTAAAAACACTTAATTTGTGAAAAAGTCATTTGTACGAGAAAATTATTGTGTTCAATAAATGCAGAAATCATGCGAGATATATAATAACCATATAAGAACTATATAAGATATATAAGAAACTTCTTACAAATTTCTTATATTATTCTAATCTAGTTCTTATAGAACTCTTTTATGTCCTTATATATCTTGTATGATTCATACGTGTTTATTGGACACAGAAGTTTCTCATACAAATGAGATTTTTCAGTAGGGATCTAGCTCTTATTAAAGAAAAACTACTGGCATACAAAACATTTATCCTCTCACCATTAGAATATGCCAGCATAATTTGGAATCCACACCTAAGTTACCTATATTTAGGGCTCCGTGTTTTCGGATAAATCCGAAAAACTCCGAAAAACAAGAAAAGAGTCAAAGTACAGGCTAGCTGGGAGTCAACCATTTCGTCGTTTACCCTGAGACTGGGGTTTTTTTTTAAAGAGCAAACACCGAAAAATACCCGCCGGTGAAAAACACCCGCCGGTGAAATTTTGGTCAATTCAGATTTATCCGATGAACTCCGAATGTTTATGTGCCAATGCCACCCCCCCCCCCCCCCCACACCAAACAAAAAAAGAAAAAAAAGTAAGAACATTTTTTTTCTACAATTAGTTTAGCACGGAGTGAATGGTCCCGGGAAAATGGCACCATAATTATCTTTCAAATCTCAGACCGTTGTCAGGAGGGGTTTGCCGCTTGTCTTGTCGAGGTTCATTCAGGGCAACAGGTCATTGTACGTTCGGGTCACGACAAAAGCCACTCTTTCGGTTTCCAGTTTGGGCCATATGATTTAGAGAAAGGAGAGGGTATGTTTTTGGGGGTAACATGAAAGCTGTGGACCATAGAGATTGTAGAAAATAGAAAAGAGGGGCAGTTGAAACTATCTATTACATCCTTAAAGAGGGACCTGCAGAAATATTCTTCCGCCTGGCGGAAAGTCCTCCTCGCCCTCTTTCTTGTATTGTATTGTAGCACCGGGAGGCGAGGGGAAAGGTCCCCTTTTGCGCCGGCTTCTTCTGAGAGGATAAGCCGAGAAAATCCCCTTTCTGAGCGACGGGCGATGGGTGCGGAAGCAGCAGCGACCTCCTGACTTACAGGTATCTTCAGCTCGTATCGCGTACTCTGCCCTATTTTTTTTTTTTTTTTGGCTCTCGCCAACCCTAGCCCCCCGGGGGTAGGTTTTAGGGAGCTGCAAGGCTGCGCCCTCGCAGTCACCGAATTTGAGCTGTCGAAGTTTTTCGGTTTAGCCCGTGGCAAAGTAAACACATACTTGGGAGCTGCGATGCATCCCCGCACACAATGAAGGAACGTTTCATAGATATTCTCGGTTGATCAAAGAGCTCAAAAGACATGCGCGAGATGGGGTAACTTGAATATGTAAGAATTACTTACCTGTTCACAAAACATTCCATCTTCAAAAAAAAAAAAAAAAAAGAACGACTTATCGCGTTCAAACCTACCTCATATTGGGTTGGATGGAAAAGAAAACGATGTACCAGGCGCGGGCATCTTGTAGAAGGTCTCTGTTTTCTAGCAGCGAGCACAAATCATTGAAGAACTTTAGCAGACTATGTTTTCAGGCCACGCTATATTTAGCGGGAGCTCGAGCTGCGACTTCGATGCATTTTCTGAATGCGCGCGCCTGAAGTGGCAGCCGGCCTTTGAAAACGATTTACTAAAATGCCCTGCTGTGTGCCTTACTCGCAGAACATAATGGCCAGCAAAATGTATGAAATTCATATTTACAGATTCCCAAGAACCACCTGAGGTAAGAGGGCATCAAGGGTGGATTCAATATTAGAAAGTTTTAGTGGGTCGCTTTTAGCCACTTCGATAACCGTACGGTCTTACCCCGCAACGAAATGTAAGCTAGACTCGCTGTTTACATTCTTTATCGAGTACGGCTATGGAGCGGAAAAGACAATATTAAACCCCTTTTTGGCGAGTCTAGCGTGTCGTGTTATGGTTCAACGTTGCTTTTATTGGTACCATAGCACGGGCCGCCACTTCGAAGTATTTGTGGTGCCTCAAAGAAACTAAAGCAAAAGCAGACACTTTTTTTTAACGTGACACAGAATTGTATTTAACATTGTGAAAAACTTTTAGGTACCCTACGCTATAGGCGTAGACTACGGAAGGCATCGGGGCTCGTGCCCCCCCTGGCGAGATCCGGGGGAGGTAGAGCGCCCCCCCCCCCCCCCCCCCCCCGGGCCACGATCCTGACCGACGTGCTGTTTACGCGCCATGTAACGAGCTTCTAGTAGTGGCATGTAAACAAAATAACGCCCACGTTGCCTTTATTGACATAATACATGGGAAATGGAATCCCAGCGTGCTTGCATTAGCTTCAATCTCCAAGACGAGATTGAAGCTAAAGGCCAAGACAAACGAAAAGTCAGATGCCCCTGTTTTTTTAGCAAGAAGCGTGTATATGCGAGATAGAACTGAAAAAGCGTACGAGTGTAACCGTAGCAATCTCCGACCAAGCCTCAATCTCTCTTTTTCTGAAACCACGGAGATGACTGCTTTTGACGACTTGATAAAGCAAGCCAAAGCCGTTAATAAGTGTGACTCGTTGTCAACTGTGATAATCAAGGCGCTGCGACGATTTCTTGAAACCTTTCACCTATTAAAACAAATTGTGTAAAAAATCCATTGCCATATTATGCATAATTGCGATGATTTTTTAACGATATACGTGCATTACGTGGCACTGTTAGCCCGAACGCGACATCGGCGCTTTTTACTATTTCTGCCAGCAACATGTACTGTCTAGCACTGAGCTCTGCCACTTAGGTTGGATAGTTGCATAACAGTTTTCTAAACATTATTAACTTGTGAGAAAAGAAAATGAGAAAGACCGGCAATAGTTTGTCTGTGCTAACTGTGTGGCAGTATACCTAAAATGTGTTTGCAATGACAAATTACAAACGCGTTTCATATTAAAAAAATCGGCTACATTTGATTTTTTTTTAATGCTTTAAAAATACTTTAACGTGCTATAGCACCGATTTAAGCAACGTTGAACTATAACAGGACACGCTTCGATAGCCGCACTCGATAAAGAATGCTCACAGAAAAGTTATAGCTTATATATTGTTGTAGGGTACGGTTATTCAAGAGCTAAAAGCGATCCACTAAAACTTTTTAGTATCAACACACAACATTGCTGCCTTCTCACCTCATGTGGTTGTTGGGATGCGTAAATATAAATGTCATCTACATTCATTGGCCATCATATAGTGTGAGTTACGCACACAATAATTTGTGCTCGCTGCTAGAAAACAGACCTTCGACAAGATGCCCGCGCCTGGTACATCGTTTTCTTTTCCATCAGTCCCAATTTGAGGCAGGATTGAGCGTAATCAGCCGTTTTTTTAAAGATGGAATGTTTTGTGAAGATGTAAGTCATCCTTACATATTCAAGTCACCACAATTCGCGCATGTCTTTTGAGCTCTTTGATCAACCGAGAATATCTATGAAACGTTCCTTCATTGTGTGCGGGGATGCATCGCAGCTCCCAAGTATGCGTTTACTTCGCCACGGGCTAAACCGAAGAACTTCGACAGCTCAAATTCGGTGACTACGAGGGCGCAGCCTTGCAGCTCCGTAAAACCTACCCCCGGGGGCTAGGCTTGGCGAGAGCCAAAAAAATAGGGCAGATTACGCGATAGGAGCTGAAGATACCTGTAAGTCACGAGGTCGCTGCTGCCGCACCCATCGCCCGTCGCTCAGAAAAGGGATTTTCTCGGCTTATCCTCTCAGAAGACGCCGGCGCAAAAGGAAACCTTTCCCCTCGCCTCTCGGTGCTACAATACAAGAAAGAAAGAGGGCGAGGAGGAATTTCCGCCAGGCGGAAGAATATTTCTGCAGGTCCCTCTTTAACCACTCCACCTCGCGCGGCCGCGGGATAGATTGATGGGATGACTAGGAGCTTCCTTGCGGCTACCTCTGGAAGTTTATCGATTTTAAGGCATCGACGTGTATTGAAGGCACACTTGTGTGCGACTTTTGTCGTGGCACAAATTAATAGTTCCAATGGCAATGACACGAACGTCAAATTCAACTGGAGACAATTTAATTGATACAAGCGCGTTTTATTTTTTATTTGGCATACGTTTACATCCCGTTAATATTTACATATATATTTTCAATAGGAAACAATGAGAAATTAAACTCCGAATTTCGGAGGATTGGCAATCGAACAAATGTAAACTCCGATAAACTCCGAATCTTCGGCAAAAAATAAACTCCGAAAAACACCGTCCGATTTTGACGAAAAATAAAGTCCGAAAACACGGAGCCCTACCTATAATCTAGAGGCTCGAATCTTCAGTACAAAGCAGACAGATTTATATGTAGTGATTATTCATCCGAAACTAGTGTCTCCGCTTTAAAAGCTAGCATAAATCTTCCTAATCAAGAAAGAAGACGAAAAATAGTCCGATTGTGGGTTGTTTTTTTTTCAAGATGTATATTACTCAGATTCCAATTTTCAATTTACTTAGTGCTGGGCTGCCAATTTCATATCATCCATATTGGATAATTCCTCCATGATTGAACCATTTCAGTGCCATACTTACACTTTCCTTTTTTCTTCCTTAGTACTTTGCAACACTGACTAGAACAAACTACCTGACCATATTGTAACTGAGAGATATCCCATTTCATTGAAAAAGTGCATCAATTTGTGTAACTGAACTTTGATTTGTAGAACTGCATCATAACAATAACATGTTAATAAGCGGTTTTATGTGTGTGTGTGTGTGACATTTTCTTTTTGTTGGTGTCTCTTTTATGTTGAATTACTATTTTGTCTTTTTTTTTAATTCCCCCTGATGTAATGCGTCTTTGGATGCCTTTGAGGTGAATGAAATTAAATGAAATGAATGCCTCGGCATCATTTATCCAATTGTTACTTCAGTTCGTTTTATCTGGCCCTACTACTTCGATTATTGTCATTTCATAGGGATTATTTTTTATTACACGTCCCATGTCGTTCAGAGATAATTACACCACCCAGTTTATCGCTTAAAAAAATAACACATCTGTCTCAAGATATCACTTTCTTGTATTTCACTACAATAATTGTAGGTTATAAGAATTTTCCTGCGTTCTAAAATTGGTTCTTTATATCACTCGGCGTTCACAGTTCTCACGTTAGCTCATAAAAAAATAAATAGTGCGAAAACCCGCGTTTCTACAACGTAAAAGCTACGCGCGAAGCCTTCAGCTCAGCTCTATTAGCCCCGAGAAGTTCGCGTGGCGCCCCCTTACGGCGAACCGGGGTGACGTCACGGCGAGGAGAGAATTTTTCCCCGACTCGCTCCGCTCGCCCTGTGGAGGCTGTGACGACGCTAGCTGTCGGCGCGCTCGTTTCTATTTCATTTTTTTTTAGGCGTGTTTTCCGTAGGAAGTGTAAATTTTTATATGAGCCTTTATTTAGGTATGGCCTGTAGCTACAGGCGAAACTTCAACCAACATTTTAAGCATGCTTGACAGGGCAGGCAACGCATGAATCGCAGCTGGTATATGAAAATAAAGAAATATGGCCACAATTGCAGGAGCATCATTATAGATTTACATCTCGCACAATAAATGCTGTCGATGGTCTGAATAAATTGGCCGGCTATGTATACTATTTTTCTTTTGTATCTGTTTTAAACAAGATCGCCGAAGGAGAAAAGCTGCATGCTCCTCGAGCAACATGCTAAATACACTCTGGGCCATGGGGAGAAAAAGTAAGACAGCCCAAGTGCAGGAGCAAAGTAAAAAAAAAACAAAGGAGCATTTATTATATATATTGCTCGCATTTAACCTTTGCTGGATTCGAATAGTATTTCAAAGGACTACACGGGTGATATTTGTGGACTTGTTTATATCAACCCTCAAGTAATGTATAACAAACGTAAGCGAAGGTGTCTAGCTCGTTATCAGTCGCTTAAGCCCTAAAATTGAGATTTTACTTAAATCGAAGTGTCCTGAAGCTAAAATACCAGAAGCATTTCTCACGCAGACTGTCGCCCTTCACGGGTTCCACATTTTCTGCTACTAGTGCTGCATCTACCGCTGGACAGACGTTCGAATGCGTGCTTTTACTCCTGTTTTGCTCTGTTGTCAGAGAGTCCAGCTGCAGGGAGTTTGAAGGCTGAGGAAGCTTTTGGGGACCTGTAGCAGTCTCTTTTAATTGGAAATGACAATTCAGACTAAACCGTGTATTTTTTAATACCCAAGGCTGGAATAAAGAATGTCAGGAAAAAGTATAAAGATTCCAAATTACAGCACTATTGCTGTGCATATTTTGGGCAGTTCAATACATATCATACAGGCAACTGGGGGCAATTCGGCCGTTTTTGCTGCTGCCATACAAACTAATTTTCAGTAATTGTGCCTCTTCTAAGAAATATGCCTGCATACGTGTATAAACTATAAACTACTACGTGTATAAACAGTATAATTAATTCACGAAGAAGCTACATTTACGTAAAACAGCCCTGTTCCACGAGTACTTCCAAGATCATCAGATGCAGGGTCTTTAAAACATCTGCGAACCAGCGCGTGCAGAGTGGAAGCGCAGGGTCGGGGTCGCGAGCTGATTTGCCGACCACCCAAAGGCCCTTGATATAAACGCCACTCCAAATGCCTTGAAAGCGGGATGTAATATCGTCCTAAATCATGAACAGGCAAGGAACAGAATTCCAGCGTCTGAAACACTTGCGCCACCGCTTCACCGACCCCTCGCAAGATTGCCTTGTGTCGTGTGGACGGGCGGGAAGGTTCATCGGCGGAATTGCCTCCTCCGATAGCTTTCGGGATTTGTAATCCAATTTTAAAAGCAAAAGGGACGAGCAGGCTTATAAAATGTACGGAAGCACGTCAATATCGGCCTAACTCAACGTCTTGTACACCGGATAAACGAAGTCCAGCTCCTCGAAGAGCTTGCGGCACACAACGCCAAACCAGGAAACCGGTGCTGGGAAGCGAGCCGATGCGAGATCGCGGAGCGGAGTACTCCCCCTGACGTCACGGTACACCTCACCCAATCAGGGCGCGGCGACCGCAGCGACGCTTGTGTTCGCTCTCGGGGCTAAGGCGTGTGCTGGCCTTCTCCTCTAGGTGGTGTTGGCTCAGCGCCCCTCCTCTTTTCACCCTCTGCTAAAAGTCACGTGACGGCAGGGGCTTCTTTTGTGTCGGCTTTTCCTGTAGGGATAATCCTCAAAATGAGCAAAATGAGCGGCTAGCTGCGAGCGCCACAACGACCTTGAGACTTCCAGGTGTCTTCCCTCGTTGACGCGGGCGCGCTCAATCCCCGAGACTCAGCGCGACCGAACGCTTTTTTCCATGAGCTGCAGGTCCGAGGCCGCTCGGTCGGTGGAGAATTGGAGACAAGAAGCTCGCTGACGCCCATGAACAAACCATTGGAATGGGATGTTGTCGTCGTCGGTGTAAGTCCCCACGCTCTTTTTCGCGTTCGAATTGTTGACTCTACATCTTCCTGGTAATGCCTGACTACTTGAGCGGCCTCAGCGAAATTAACGAGGCTCGTTACGCCGGAAAACTTGGCGCTGAAGCATGATTCACATGGTGAGGTTTTGCTCTGTATTTTCAGTCATGACGTCGCTCGGGGTGCAAAAGCCTGAACCGTAGCTGAGATGTCGATGTCGATACTGAAAATCGCAAGCAGAATCGGACCGAGTGAGTCAGCCATAACAAGTCGGTGACGGCAACTGGTAACAATTATAAACATCTCCTTATATCTACTGTTTACACCGAGCCTACTTACTTGAAGCAACCTTCAAACTTAAACGTCTTTTGAGGTCTGGACTTCTTATCGCAATTACCGAGTCAACGTTTGGTCTACGGGCCGCTGTCGTTTGAACGAGCAGACGATATATAAGCAGAAACGTTTGAGAGAGCAGACGACAGCTCGAACGATGAGGCAGCCGTATGAACGTCATGACGCACTGAACGTAGTCCGCAGGTGGCCAGAGCAACTTGACGGTTTTCCGGCGTTCATGTTGGAATAAAACAAATAGATCTGACGACCACAAATATCCGTGAATTCAATCCAAAGTGCTTTCCGCCCAAGCAATCGTAATCCAACGGCGTCTGTTTCTTTTTTTTTTTTTTTTTTACGGTTTTTGTTTACGTTTTTGAAAGAACCGAGCAGGCAGAAAACGAGTGAAAACTGACCGTCAAACCTTTCACGACTCTTTTGGTAAAGCCCCAGTCGCCGCGTTTTTATGAGAAGGCAGGTTTTGTCCGGTTTCTTCCGAAGTAACACAGGAATGCACGTGCCCCATGGCGGCTTCCGCCCACAGCCCCAGACCGGAAGTGCGACCGACGCGCCACCACCGCGCCGTGACGTAACAGAGATGAGTGAATCTGACAGGGAGTTTCTAGAAATAATAGGCGACCGTTGAATCTAGCCTTCTGCACAAATCATGTCCGGGATATTTCCATTTTCCTTCTACGCGATGGAAGGCAAGACGCTAGGGGAATTCATGCGTGCTAACATGCTGCTTCAAAGAGAGAGTACGAGATTTATAGTGCATGTCAATTTAGATGTAAATAGTTTAATCACTGTGCACAAACGTTCGCGGCCTGGAGGATGACATGGAAGCATGGCGGAAAGCAGCTTGCTGGAAATAGAAGTCTCTATTGCATTGCACTGATGTGGAAAATTATTACGTATTTTTGTCTTATCTCTGTGCAAAAATAAAAATAGCGTTTAGAAACCGAACACTGTGCGTTTTGAGGAGCGCCGGAAGTACAAAAAAAAAAACGGGAAAACCTGAACAATACGAGGTGCCTTGCATCACTCAGTTTGTCCTGGTTTCTTTGTTCTTTCGGAGGCTTTCAAAGGGGGCTTATAAATTATGAACCGACTGGCCCGACTTACCACATTAGAGCAGTTTATTTTCATTAGGACAGGCTCTCTTCAAGCATCTTGTATAGTTCAGCTTGTACTGGTCTCCTTTTTTTTTTCGGTTTCTTTCGAAAAGTGAGCTCTAAGCAGAAGGGTTTGGATTTGAGCTAGTTGGTTGAACATGTTTAGGGGTTAAAAACACTAAAAACGACGGACGAGTAGGAGAGACACACACCACAGAGCGCTCTGTGGTGTGTGTCTCTCCTACTCGTCCATCGTTCTTAGTGCTTTTAAAGGGCAACTCCGGCCGAAACTCAAAATTAATTAAATTACTGGTATCGCTTTAGTGACACAAAATACGACCCCAGCCAAAATTTCACGTCCGTGGGACGCCGCATTCTCAACTAATGCCGATAATAAAAATGCGACCCACCGCGAGCCGCTGCTCCTTAGCGGGCGGCCAGCGGGTTGCCGATCGCTAAAGCAACATTGGGCCGTGATGTCAACATCGTTCTCTTTTTTTTTCTCCGTTCCGGACGGGCGCACGGCGCAGCCGTCGCGCGCGCTTCTTTGTGCCGCTATTTCGGCTTGTGATTGCGTGTTTAGCCGTTTCTTTTACCTGTAGCCCATGTAGCTTCGGTATAGCCTTTTGTTTATTTGCTTGCGAGGACTCCAAGACTCGTTTTAGCGAGCAACTCGGTGCGCCCAAGACTGCCCAGCTGTTCCTCGAAAGATGCCGAGTACAACTTAAAGCGCTGTGGGCTGCTCAAACAACCCGCTGCGCAACCCGGAGGTGCTTTTTCACAAGTTTCCAACGGATCGGAAATTGGAGAAGGTGTGGGTGAACGCTGTTCGACGAGTGGACTTTGGAAAGCCTTGGACGCCGACCCCCAGATCGAAGCTCTGCTCCGATCATTTTTCGCCGGAGAGTTACGAACGAAACCTACAGGTGTTGGTTGCTTGTGGCTTGTCAGCGAAGGGGTCGAAGCTCAAAAAGGATGCCGTGCCGTCACTCTTTGCCCATCGTACATGCACTATCGGGGAAAAATGAAATGCGAACAGAGGAGTGCGTGGCTCGCGGTACATGCTGCGCCGCCTGGCAGTGAACATAGGGGCGAGGGTGCGTGGCCTACTCCGATGTGTTCACGCCCCTCGATTGGCGCTCCCCCAGCTTCGGCAGTGCGCCTCTTAGTGCGCTGAAAGCTGTCACCGCTATCTTTGCCTGCTCGGCGAGTGCGGCGAGCTTCTTTGCACCGCACGCGCTGAGCCAGCAAAGATAGCGGTGATAGCTTTCAGCGCACTAAGAGGCGCACTGCCGAAGCTTGGAGAGCGCAGAGGGAGAGGCGTGAACACGTCGAGGTAGGCCACGCACCCTCGCCACCCTCGCTCCTAGGCTCACTTCCAGGCGGCGCAGCCTGTACCGCGAGCCACGCGCTCCTCTGTTCGCATTTCATTTTTCCCCGATAGTACAGAAAAGGTAAACATGATAAAAGTATCCTGATCAATAAATAAAACAGTCATTGTCAAGTGCAGTGTTGAAGATTGAGCATTCACGCTCCATTGAATGTCTGTTGAATGGAGAATGGTGGGCATGTAGAGTACAACCACTAACTAGCTCCAAACACTGAAGTTTGTAATGAAAAGGAAAACAATGTTCTGCTTTGCGTTACTGCTTGTTTACTACGCAATCTCGTGCGTAGTATTCAGGTCCGTAACGACTACTAGCAAACAGCCGGCGCGTGAAGCTCATGCGATATAAACATTCGCCTCCCAATCGTTCGAACCCGTAACGCAGCAGTATTAATTAACATTGCGCTTGTGAATACCACAAGGGACTTTAAAGAAATCGCGAAAGTTCGGATTTGTAAGTTACAACTCTCTAATTTACCCGAGTTCGGCTGGAGGTAAATATAATATTTAAAAATGCAAAAAAATAAAAAAAAAACCTGCCTTAGTCAAAAAGTTACGATGGAAAACTTAAAATTCTATGTATTCCAATAAAAAAAAAATTGTTGTGGGTGGGGGTGGGAATGCGGAAGGGAAAGAAAGTGTTCTCACCTTGCTAACGTTCTCTGTTTTCCTTTATCACCCACAAAAACCTTTGCTAGCCTTGAGAAGAAAATGACTGCCCAAAAAACTTTTCTTTTTTTTTTTTTTAGTACGGCAAGTTTTTTTGTTCTTTTTATTTGTACAAAGATTCACTACCTGGACGAACTTATGTGGTGAATCAGTGTCGTAGCTTACAAATTCGGCTTTTACGCGCCTGAGGAAAAAATAACGAAAAAACAGACGTCTACAGCTTAGCACACGTCTGTTCGGGCGTCGCGGCCCGCGCCGGGGAGCCTCAAAGCTTCGTGTCTGGAACTGACCCGCAGCGCGAAAGCGAGAGGGCCCCCAGTACTGTACGTTACTGGCAGCGCGGCGTAGAGCAACGCCGCTTCATCCACGGAGCCCCGATGACAATTTAGGCCTAGCGACGAGTGCGGGAGACCGCACGCACGCCGACAGCTGCCGAGTACGGCACCGAACGAGTTCACTCGTTTTCCAGTCGCTAGCTTTTGGGTATACAAGCAACGAGTACGGCACGGCATAGCGCACGCGCGGCGGCGGCCGCCGTGTAGGGCACGGAACGAGTTGACGGGTTTTCCAGTCGCTAGCTTTTGGGTATACGTACTAACTCTTGCTACATATGCTGGATAACTACCACGTATACAGAATTAAAACAAAATAAGCTTACCTCTTATCTTTAGACGGCTAGCGCAACAAAGGTATACTGCTGATCGGCCTGCGTAGTCGTTGAACGAGAACGATCTTGACATCACGTCCACATAGCTGCTGATTTCCAGTGTTGCCGGAACCTCAAGCGGCTAGTTTCGGTTTTGTCGGCCGCGCCCCAAACAAAACTTTGAGACGTCGATATCTTTAAAACTACGCACAGTAACGAGAAAAAAATTACACCTTGCAATTCAGGGGCGCTAACTGCATTAGAAACAGCCATAATCCCAAAATCGAAAGTATGGACCGGAGTTGCCCTTTAACCCCTAAACGAGCTCTAAGCCACTCGACCACCCTACCACATTCATAATTTGCGGAAGCGGAGAAGTGGAAATGCGACAAAAGGAAAGATTCGCCCGCGTTATTTGAGGCCACGAAGAAACAAAATCGCCCCCCACCCCCTCCTCAAACCACCCCGCCGCCGCCGCTACCGCTGCCCTTGTGAACCCCGGATAATGAGCTTATCCCGGCTTCTCCCACCCTAAGATGCAGCAACAAAAGAAGTCCCCCGTCGTCGAGATAACAGAGTGGGAGAGGGGGAAATTGGAAGGGTGGCGAGGATTTCTCTTCTCGCTGGAAAAAGTTTTCGAGGGTCGGTCTTTAACAGCTCAACCTCGCCGGGGAACAAAGAAGGGTAAAGTGCAGGAAGGGAGTGGCCTTGACCAAGGCCTGTCGCAACAACTAAAATCGAACAAATTGGAGGAGGGTTCCTTCAAGGTCCGGTCGAAACCGGAAGTACGTAAGTTTTTGCGCTCGTTACATCGAGGGAGCCTTCATGTAGACAAACGTCATTTTTATTTTGATGTATGATCTCCCGTTATTAAGTAAACCTTTCATGAGCGTATGTACGAAACTGCACCCCAAATTTCGCCAGTGTCAATGGCTGACATCCGTAGCTGCTGCGTGACGTCACAAAACGCAAAGGTTTGTCGGATAGTCGGGATATTAAGTGTTGGTCGATGGATGTCTTGTATTTTATTTCGAAATATATAGTCTCCTAGGCTGTACGCTACTGAAATACGATTTTTTTAATGCAGCTCCCAAGCGTGTGCAAAAAAAAAAAAAAAGTCACGCCTTTAGCAGGATATTACTCGAAAACAGCTATAAGCTTCGAGCAAACGTGTGCCGTTTCGCGCAAACACAACTGCGACAGCCACCGATCGAACTATAGAGCACTTGCAAAGCAAAGGATGAAGATTTCGCCTCTGAGGCTGCAACTAGGTACACGAAGCGGCATCTGGGTACACATTTCGGCGGATCCACTGGATCGGTGATGAGGCTGCGGGCCCTTCCCTCAGAGGCGCTGTCCGCGGGTCGAAGGCAAACGGCGAATCGTTCAAATGCACGTCGTCACTTGACTTGGACGAGCTTGGTGAATCGCAGCGACGCTCTATTTTCACATGCGAGACAAACAGAATTTGGCTGCACGCGTGCTAAATACAACTTCTGGTATAATTTCGAGATGGCCTAACTGTTGGTTTCGGTTTTGCTGCATAATCAAGGTCTGTTCGGTTCGGCCAGAAAGTTCTGAACTATAGTCGGTTACAAGTCAAGAAGGCAGCGGCAAATGCCCCTCAAAGGGAATCTTTGCATTTCGAAGACAGGTTCGCGGCATCAGGATGATTCTGCGTCGGGAGTCACTGGCGGCAGCGCGCGGTCGGTATACCGGTCACCTCAAAGACGAAGGCCTGACGATAGCGTCTTGACGATAGCGTCGAAGGCCTGACGATAGCTGTTGGTTTCGGTTTTCTTTGCATAATCAAATTGATTGATCCGATTTGGGCGAGGAGTGGATAGACGTAGTTTAATATCGTTGGCACAGCATCACACCTCAGCTTACGAGCCTACTGTCCGCTTAGAGCTCAGCTCGTAGCTCCCTTCTGTGAGATGATTGCTGCATAAGCGGGATCTCGATCTTGGCGGGAACCCAGTCCATACGCACGGCGACGATCCACTTTGCTCGTCACTGCACGTCTCGCGGAAAAGTGTGGAACGTCATGTCTTGGGAGCTCGCATGCGCTGCCCGGTGGTTGTTGCACTCAACCTCGCAACAAAAATCTCACCCAACCACGAAACAAGTCGAGCACAACAACAACAAAAACGAAGTACACTGAGCCGTTCACTTCCAGGTAAACGACGAGACAGAAATGCTCGCTTTGTGTTGTGTGACGTCAGAGCTCCAATGTTGCCACCGAAAACAGCGTTTACGCTAGAGTCCGATTGGAGAAGTATTCATTCAATTACTCATGCAGAAAGGCATATAAAATTCAGATATTGCACGTACGATGAGTCTCGAGGCAATAGCAATGATATTCCATTGTTTTCTCGAATACAAAAATTTACCGGACAATCCCTTTAAGCATTCAACATTGTGTGCAGCCACTGGGTACGATATAGGCGCGTTGTTTTATAACGTGAACGATGATTTAAAAGGGCTTTTCAAAGTCTGAGAAGCACTAACACTCCCCACTTATTTTTTTTTTGTTTGCCAGGCGATTTATTATGGTGTAAGAAGACTGGCCAATCAATATTTTGCTTCTGCGTCACATACAGTTTTAATAAAGTCAGAAAACAAGACCGCTCGAAACCGAAACCGAAACTGGAGTGGGGAGGAAGAAAAAATATAGAGTAGGAGAGTCTGCGACAATCACATGGCTGTGCAACTTTTTTTTTTTTTTTTTCAGTCAACGTATTTGCAGCTTTTTAGAGGCACCCAAAAATGGGTATCATATTACTTTACTATTTTTAATATTGTGTATGCGCCGTCGATGACCCACTACTTTGATTATATTTGGTAGTGTGTCGAAACTATAGAAAAGGGTACGTGACCACGGAGAAGAGAGTGAGCGTGACTCAAACTGGCCAGTTCTCTATTGGCTGTTTTCGGACGGAAAGAAAACTATTTTCGAGCTGCGAATCTTTTTCAGAGTATTTGGGCCTTCATATGTCATGTACAAATAAAATCCTTAGCGAGCATAAATATCCTGTCACCGTCCCTTTAAGCTGAGACTACGGTAAAAGCTACGTGCTCGCCGGATCAATCAGCCAGCTCCCTAGCTTATCACCTGACCCGGCTCTCTGCGCGTGGGTATGGCCGGGAGCGTGATGACGTCGCGAAAGCGGCGTATGACTGGTCCAGCGAGGACGTAGCTTCCACTCCAGTCTCAGCCTTGGGGTGAACGGAGTATGGAAGGTTTTGTCTAAACCGAAAGGTGTTTTGGGTGTTTTGTATTATGAGTAAGGGCCGTGCGTCGCGACCTTGAAAAAAAGGGTGGTCGGTGATTTTGTGGTGGTTGTAGTTCTGTATGTAAGGAGTGTGGTTGAATATAATTATCATCTGCGTTAGAGACGTTGTCTATTCATGTTACTTTTTGCTTGCACAGTAAAATTGTTTTACTCTTTCCGCTCCAGTCTCGGGTTAAAAAGCATCATGGTAAACTTCCACCAGCTCGCCATGCGCACTGACTAATTTCGTTACGGGGGACGATCGCATTGATTGCTCGCGTCTGCTGCGCTCGCGGAGTGATACGCGATCGGCACAATCGGGCACCTCTCACCACACAACAACCCGCTGCTACGGCTTGCGAAAAGATGACGTTTTCGTCGGATACTACGTTCTTCCGAAACCATACAGAGAAACAGGAGATAAATGACAGGAAGACGGCGCACGCGCAGCACGGCGCAGCACTACACCCTCTCTGCTCCGCACGCCGCAGCACACCACCTCACAGCCACGCCATGCCCGCCTCCAGGTTTCCTGCAGAAGCGACGGTCGTTTCCTGCAGTGCTGCCTTGGATCCAACATGGCCGCCCTGGAAGCGTCATTGCGATGCTCTGCTCCGCACGCGGAGCATATACAGTTACTCTACCTCCTCCAAGCGCTCACCGTGATGGTCCCAGCTAGAGAGAATCCGTTAGCTTTCGCAAGATACGTTTTATATCGAAACGTCGGCTACCTCTCTGAAGTTTTTCAGGAGGCATCTTTGCGACTTCTTTTCGTCAGCGTTTTCGTGCTGCACTGGTGTTTGTTCATTTAACGGTCAGCAAGGATTAAAATATGCCACACACACCCACACATTATGATTCTTTCGTTTCAGGTTTGATATTTCGACTCCGAGTCACAGCCCAGCGTGCGTACTCACTCGCAACCCGTCAGGACCGAGTAAGTTCTTCGCTTTGGCACACGAGCAACGCACGCGCCAAACGCACCAGCAGGTGCGAGGGCAGCAGCCAGAAGCAATATCACCTAGAAGGTCTGCGCATGACGTCATCATTAGTGGATCCACGACCCGCCCCAAGCGACAAGCACCCCGAAGCTTGACAAGAGCGACGTCACAAGTACGTCACAGCGATAGAAACGAAACTGGCAGGCTTGGTTTGTTCTTCGTTTTGCGCTTGGTTTTTCTCTGCGCTCCACAGTTGCTGCGGTATGTATTATGGGCTGCACATTTAGTAGGAAAATGGCTGACTGGGATCTTGATCATGTCTATGACATGTTCTGGAAGCAACCGATTCTATTAGAAGCTTGCCGCACCCGTGTTAGTGCGGCCGACGGACACGCCGTGACCAGTTCAACAACACGGTATGTACCGTTTTTTTTTTTTTGAGCCGATATGATTTGGAAGTATGCCATCCTTAAAATAGCATACTAGGACTAGGTACTGTACATCCAGTGAAATCTAGGAACGCGACATGACATGTTCTGAAATGTACTGAAACATGACCGGCAAGTACTTCGCAGCAGTTGATGGAGTTTTTGCTTGTCGCTAATTGGGCGTCGTTTACCAATAATTGTTCTGTTTTATGCAGCTTGTGGGCGCCTGCAGTCAAAATGTTTGAAGTACGAGCGTAGCGCCCTAAGCTACAGCTTGCATTGTTATGCCTGGTTCAGACATTTACGTCGGTTGCGTCCACAGCAACCAAAACGGCCACGACGACAAATTCACCGGTACAACTGTGGCGTACGATTGCTTGTCGAAGATACTACTTGCATTGCTTGCCACGTTGTGTACGACAGACTGTTCTCCTGGTTATTACGTGGTTGCTGTCGTTCCAGTTGCTGCGAACGCAACGTCGCAAATGTCTGAACCAGGCGTCAAGCGTGAAACACATGTGAGCAAGAATCGCGTCGCGCCACGTCGCCAAGCGGTGTAACCATAGGCACCGCTAACGCCACCGTCCCTTGATACCGTCAGCGACGGTTGCTATGGTTACGCTGCTAGCGGTGCGATGCAACGCGTGTTTTGCTCACATTTGTGGACGACGGATAGCGGACATTTCGTCGAACGCCGTTTCATCGAACGCCGTTTCATCGAATGAACGGACATTTCATCGAACGCCGTTTCATCGAATCGCTAAGGGCCGTTTCATCGAATTTCTCTGTTATGGCTCTGTACCGAGTTTTGGGGCATAACAGTGCTTTATAGATGTTCCACTTTGCATTTGTTAAGGCTAAGGTAGTCACTTGTGATATTGTTTTGAAGGTGGTGTCAAATTACTAAAAATAAAAACAAGTGGCATAAAAAGAAATAAAAACAATTGGCATAAAAATAAATAAAATAAATTGGGTGTGCGACTTACTGAAAAGCTTTACTCATGTACATGACTGAAACCACAACACTGCAAATAAGGGACAGACACTTAAAACACTTTTAAGTGTCTGTGCTTTCTGTTTTTGTCTCATTTTTAATTGTTTCATGTGACATGGAGAGGGGTCATTGTTTCATGGAGGCTTTCTTCTCGAAGCAGGATATGTTCACGGTGGAACTTATCTCGTCACTGCACCCAGTGATATAAAAACAGAAACAAAAAAAAACACAAAAAAAACGGAGAGAATTAGATGAAGTTGTGTATCAAAATTAAAGTAAATTCCAAAATATTACAGACTGTAACGTTGTTCGATGAAAAGGCTTTCGATGAAACGGCTTCTATAAAACAGCCTTCGAGGAAACGGCGTTCGATGAAAAGTTGTTCGATGAAACGGCTTCGATGGAACGGCATTCGATGAAACGGCGTTCGATGAAATGTCCGGACCCAGTGGACGACGTCGACAATGTTGAGAGGATGCCACACCGGGCGCCGGCGGTGCCTCAGTCTAAGCCCTGGGCCTCAGTACCTCGGAGGCGGCAGCTTTCTGCTTTGACTGGGCTACCCTCTTGGAGTCTGATGCTTCGACCCCAGCGAGCGACAGCCCCATCATGCTCCTGGGGCTCCTTTGTCCAACCGTGCACCGATCGAATGGCAGGCTGCAGATTTCTTGACCCGCTGCTGACCCGCCTCAACGAAATGTGGACATCTTCAAATTGGACTGACATCCTCCGAAATAGCAACAATTCATCTCGTCGGCGTCTGGGATGTGTATACTTATCGCATTATCATGTTCATTAGACGCGGCACCGCGCGAGCCTCCATGGTACGGGCTGTTGCCTTTCCGCAGTGGCGCGGCTCTCCAGAACCGAATAAAGAGATTACATTACATTACATTACATTACATTACATGTGTTTCAGGCTTTAGTTTCACAAACTAATCGCCAGATCC
This sequence comes from Ixodes scapularis, assembly GCF_016920785.2. Lineage (NCBI taxonomy): Eukaryota > Metazoa > Arthropoda > Arachnida > Ixodida > Ixodidae > Ixodes > Ixodes scapularis. The sequence continues at coordinate 81,964,661 of NW_024609884.1, forward strand.
GCTGCAGCTCAGCAAGGTTGGGAATTTTGACCGCCGAGAATGCCAGTGCGCAAAAGATCCCTGCGTGCGCGCACCGACAATCTCGAGGGTGATGGGCGAAATGGAATCGCGCAATGTGTGATAAGTTTGTTCTTTTTGTGCTTGACTCTTTAACATTTCTTTGTCGTAAATACCTTTCTTTTTCGCAATATGCCACCACTAAAGAGACAACACGTACTGCTAATTGGCAATATGTCAATAGAATCCTTGTTCGTAGCTCTACTTTCTATGGTTTAGGGTTTACAGTTTTCGCACATTCCGTTTGAACAATCCTGCTTCATAAATTAATTCATTCTGATTCCGGCAGTAGTTAGCTAGAAACGTGTTTGCTGACACACCTTAAATGTGCGCCATCCCCAGCTTAGGATTGTGGCCGTGGTCACAGATATAGAAATCGTCGTATTTGGTCAACATCTTTTCTTTGACGGGCAGGAGGACAATTCCTTCTGGTTACGGACTTTCAAGAACTGAATCACGTTTTCTTTTTCTGTTAATTTATTCAACACTAGAGTCGTGTACAGCACAGAGTTCACAACTAGGGCTTGGGGGAACTTCAGCCTTCCCCGGGAGATTCCCTCGATGAACCTAGTATCCTCTAGTTTAATGTCCCTGTCTTCCAAAAAAATTTTTTTTTTCCGCAAGCTTTGCAGGTAAACTTTTTCAGCACTACGTGAGCACAGCATCCTGCAATTGATTATTGTAGGCATCTGGTATTGTTTAGCCGTGATGTCGCTTGCAGAGATTGTGATGTTGAACAGGACTGTTTTCTTCCTTTGCAACTTCTTTCTGTGAACTGACAAGTACCTCGCATGCAGACACTAATGATATCATTTTCTGATGTCGCAGCTATGCTTCCGACTCATATATTTGGGGGATGGAAATATTGTGCTGGCTACAAGCAAGTCTGCTATACTTCCCCAATCTTTCTTCCATTGAGTTTATGTGGGACTTGCAAAGGAGAACCTAACTAAAGCAAAATTATCTGAAGCAGTATTTGGATGCCTTATGAGAGCATAGCATGTCAGCCTGAGCGCAGAATGTGTCTCGTTGCTCAGTCGCACAGTGTCGGTGCTAAGTGCTTTCCACGCATCAAGCCAGTCAGCCATATGTTGTCATTGAACTTCAGTTTAGCGTCTGTTCTAGATGTGATAGGCTCTTGCATTGGGTCTCGCAGTCTCCTTCTTTTCATCAGAGTCTTGACCATCGTCTATATCCCACCACCTTGCAATCAGCTCGCCAAAGTCTGCAGTCTCCAGGCTGTGCTGAGTGTCGAGATGCACACCGAGTGTTCTTAGGGCTTGAACCTAGTCATCGAAGACTTTCAGAATCAATTTAACGTTTTGGCGTTCACGATTTAACGGATGTAATGCCTTGGAACTTAGTCCGTATCCAAACCTCGCCAGTTGGCTAATCTTGTGAAGCTGTGGTTTTCGCATGGCGTTCAACGAAGCTATGTACTTGCAGTGGTGCGACAGCAGCTCCTGGTGCCACGCTTTTTAAGATTGAAAATGCGAAACAATTTCCAAAATTATTTTGGTTCAGCAAGTTGTTTCGGATGAATTTTAACAGGTGCACGGGATCCACAATGAAAAAGGGCGGTCGGGCTTTGCCAGCTGAGTGACCATAAACGTTCTGGAGCTCAGCGGGGTCAGCAAACTGCCACATCATTTTTCGTTTGACGGTATTGTTGTCTGTTATAACGACGATTATTCTAAACCTTAAGCCTGTTAGTCTGAGTATAAGTTTCTTCAGGAAACAGTGCCGCTGCTTTGCGTCCATCTTGAAAACAGGTTGTGAACTACATCTTTGTTCGATGTGAGCAAGCTCTGAATAATAAAAAAAAAACTCTTCGCGCCGGAAAAGAGAGTATCACGGCCACTGCTCACGTTGCGGCGGACGTTAGCCAGGGAGAAAATTCGAGCTCAATCGTCGCCGCCGACGCGGGTCCCCTCCGGCGGCGTCGCCGCCGCTGGGAGGAGGCGCTCACCAGCGACGACCTGGCCGACCAGCTTTGGGCCGTCCGGCAAGCCGAAGATGCCGCCCGGGTCCAAGGACTCCGAGCCGTCACCTGAGGCACCACCACCTCCATCATCGTCGACGGAGGGTGGGACAGGGGGTAATCCCATTCTCCCCCATCTCGCCCTAAAGCAAAACTGCTGGGCCGATTTGAATAAAGTTTATTCTCTCTCTCTGGTGGCGCTTTGCAGGCGTTGGCAGAGCCTCCTTGGATGTTTCCTCCCTTGCAGTCAATGCACAGTTTCAAGCTAATACTTCACAGCGCACAACAGACAACACACCATCAAAACAGATCCACACAAAGAAACAACACTCACGCAGCGCTGACTGTCAACTCTCGCATATATTAAACATCCTCTTCGTTATCTTTTACTCTTACGCTCTAAAAAGAAGAAAATAAAAGTTAACCAAGGAAGAACAGAGAAAGAAAAGGAAAAAAAGGAAAAGGAGAGAAGATAAGGAAGAAAAAGGAGTCAAGAAAATAAAATACGAAATAAAAATAAAAAAAGAGTTAGATTATTTAGCAAAACCTCCTTAGTAACTTTTACTGCAGTAGGACTTGATCTTATTCTATGGCATTTCTTTCTTTTTCTTTTTATTTTGTATCTTATTTCTTGACTCCTTTTTCTTCCTTATCTTCTCTCCTTTTCCTTTTCTTTCACTGTTCTTCCGTGGCCGAATTTTATTTTCTTCTTTTTAGTGCGTAAGAGTAAAAGATAACGAAGATGATGTTTAATATATCCGAGGTCAGCGCTGCGTGAGTGTTTTTTCTTCGGACGACACTTTTCACCCAATAGTGGTTCATCAACGCCTCTGTACGAACTGTGAAGCCCGGTTCCAGGATACCCGCACAATTGGCAGACATGAGAACAAGCTCGGCCGAGAGATCATTGAGGCATACAAGATAGCCTATGACGATCACAACATCGCTGCCCCTTCTCTCGCCTTGTCCAGAAATTAGATCAACTACCTGAAATCAGAGCTGGATTAGCCAAAGGGCGCTCTATCTCAATTTGTCAATAGTGTTTTTCTTTTTTTTTTCTTTCTGAATTCTTTATCTTCTAGTGTATTGGGTGTGAATTTGTGTTTTTTTTTTCGGTGTATATATATTAATTTCCGCATCTTCCTCTTTAGTCTCAAACGTTAGGAAGGAGATAGCACTATTGAAGAAGACACCAGTAAATGTGTGTTGCTACTTGAAAGAACTGTGCTGTCTGTCCTTGTCCCTAAGTGTTTTTATTCTTTCTTTGACTCCTGTGTTTTTTCTTTGTGTGGATCTGTTTTGATGGTGTGTTGTCTGTTGTGCGCTGCGAAGTATTAGTATGATTAACCAACTCGCCCAAGCTGAAGTATTGACCAAGTACAGTTTCAAGTGTACCCCATCCAACATCAGAGTGACATTTTTTTCATAATCTTGAAAATTCTATTTGTGTCTTCTTTTTTTTTTATGTAGGCAAGCAGTTGTTCATCGTCTTGCTCTTGTTGGAACACAGCCTTCTGATTGTAGAAGGATGTGGAAGCATGATGCGTGAGGTACTTATAAACTTGTATGAATGTGGTGAAAGTGTATGCGTTGCAAACATTATATAATATGTTGTGTACTTTGGTTTCTTTCTGAGCAGCACATCCACTTGTTGCCATAAAAATGACAGCGCCTCTGCGTTGTCCTGAACCTCATTACCTTTCCTTAGGTCGTCTAGTAAGGCCATGATGAGAGCAAAAACTGTATCCTTAGTGGCGCTGCCTGAGGGTGTGTGTGTGATGTGTAAAATGTCTGATGTTTTTAGTAGGGATGTCGCGAACCACCCTAGGTTCGATTTCGAAAGGTTTCGATATTTGCGAAGCGAACTGAGGTTCGATTTCGAAAAATTTCGATATTTTCGTACCGACCGAGGTTCGATTTCGAAAAATTCGCAACTTTTGTCCACAGCGGAGTTTCGAATTCGAAAATTTCGAAGCTTTCACGGTTTCTAAAGTTTCGAATTCGAATATTTCGAATATTTTTTTACTTCAGGTTCGATAAATTCGAAGATTTCGAAATTCTTTGTAAAAAAATTCGAAAACTTCGAACGCTTCGAATTTTTATAGACATAAAGTTCGAACGATTCGAAGATTTCGAATTTCTTTTGGCATAAAGTTCGAAAAGTTCGAAAGTTTCGATTCTCTTTTAACGCTAAATTCAAAAAAAAAAAAAAAAAACTTCGAAGATTTTGAATTTTTTTCTAATCCAAGTTTTCAAAGTTTGAAGTCCGATTTTCAAGTTTTTCTACAGTTTCAGTTTCAAATAACGTTTTCACGACTCACTGGTTTTCACCAAATCAAGTTTAGAAAAGTTAGGATGTGATATCTAGATTCTGCGAAGTTGGTCAGGCAATTAAATGAGACACGAGTGTCCCGGACGTGCTAGAACATTTGCCAGTGCAGAATTGTGACCGCCAGCCCCGGGGGGGGGGTCTTTAACCTGCATCACGCAGTAGTGATTGCACGAACACACTGTTTTACGAGACTCATCCAGTTCGAAACGGCCAGGGGCGAGCAGGAGGTTGAGGCTCAGAAAAACCTTGAAGCGACCTGGCAAACTACCTCGCCACCCCTTGCACGCTGGTAGTAATCCGATCCGGTGAAGTTTATAATTGTCCTGGAGGTTTATTTTCTGGGACGGAGGAATCGCCTCGCAAAAAGCACAAAAGCCGACACAACTCGAGGTCGAGGAGCGTTCTACCATACAAGTGGCGTCGGAAGAGGAAAAACGGGGGGAAAGAGGGTAGCGGGGGGGGGGGGGGCTTCAGCCTCTTTTTTCCCCTTGCAGGTATTTCGGACTGTTAAAGAAAACAATACGGGGAAAGAGGGCGTGGTCGAGCTTATTTTAATCTGAAATTATTTATGCGTATGTATAGCTACTGTCGCTCTTCACTGCATAAAAGGTTGCATAGATGGTCACTGTTAGAAACTCGTTGTCAGAAGGCACTGCTCGTCACATGCTTAGTGGTTCGGAAGTTCAAAGCTATGTCTTTTCGACCTAAACACCTGTGCCGATAGTAACAAAAAAAAAAAAAAAAGAATAAATGCGGGAATAAAAAGCAGGAGAAAAAAAAAACTACCAAGAATTCGTCGGGAGTGTTTTTTTTTTTTTTTTTTTTGCATATTCAGAGGTTCAGAACTTCGAAACAAGTTTCTTTTATTAAAATGTGTACAGGCTAAAAGAAACACGTCCCAGGAACGTGAAGCGAAAAAAAAAAAAAAAAAACGTTTTCTTTTAATGACGTGCTGAACTTGAACACTACTAGAAATCTTCTGCAATGAGTTTATTTATTCCTTAACGTGAAAAAACAATAAATATATTATTTTGTATTCTGCAGATGGCAATGATATGTACTGTCTGTGGTGTTAATTTAAATGCGATACCTCAAACAACTTAGACGAAAATAAATATCAAGTTTAGGTCATAATTGCATGCAGATACATGTTTTGACATTTCTTCGAAACTCACGTTGAATAACAATAATCACATCTTAAGACGGCACTTACCTAGGCTATACATAGATCATTCTTAAAAAAATTATAACATATCTACCATAAATAGCTCCGGCTGCAGCGTGCTTCAAATCTGGCACAAACGATAATCGTCAAAAACCCGTCGTCCGTCCTCGCCCCTTCGGGGATTTCTTTCTTTAAACCTAAGCATGCCAGAACATTGAAATAAATGACATTGTCTTTTGTAAGAAACGCAGCACCGCGTGTAAAAGTTCGAGAAAAAAAAATTACGAATGTACCCCACTACTTGAAATCAAATGAAACCGTCCGCCGGTCTTTCGAAGTTCGACGAACGTCGAACTTTTACCCTAAAAGTTCGAAGTTCGTCGAACTTCTGACTTTTCAGAATTCGAAAGATCGAAACTTTTTGAATTTGATTGATAAATAAGTTCGAAAGTTCGAAATTAATCGAATTTTTTGGTCAGCCAAGTTCGAAAGTTCGACAAGCATCGAACCTTGCAGCGCAATAAGTTCGAAAGTTCGAAAAAGATCGAATTTTTTAGCGTAATAAGTTCGACGGTTCGAAAAGGGTCGAACTTCTTAGCTTAACAAGTTCGAAAATTCGACCTCCGTCGAATTTTACGATATAGACAATTCGAAAAATCGAAATCTTTCGAACCTTTCGAACCGCTTGATTCGATCGTCGAAACTTCGATTCGAAAAAAGTTCGCGGCATCCCTAGTTTTTAGCAGGTCAACCACCATCTTCACGTTCTCCACAGTGCTCGGTTTCAAAAAGTCGTCTGAAGTTTTGTTACCTTTATTCTGTAGCAATACACTGACAGAGTCAGGTCGGGCGTCACACTAATCAAGGACTTCAGCTGCGGTGCACTGTCGGGGACTTGATCGATGTTCACGAATGTCATACATTTGTTGTTCTGAATACGGTTCCAGAACTTAAAGATGTTGGTGTCTCGTGTTTGGTTTGTGGGTTCTTGGTATAACAGCTTCTCTTTATCGGTGGCTTTTCTGAACGTCTTTTTCAGTGGTTCTGCCAGTGGTGGTTCCTAGAGCCACCATACAGAGTGGCTCTACTGGTTCCCAGCGGAAGTGGTGTGCCGCGAGAATGCTGATTTATATTATAATGCACTGTGCCCCGCAATGATGCCCAAGAGGCACTACGAGAGTTTTTTGAACAAAGAAAGACCGGTGGTGCTGCAAGCAAAAACTGCTGGAACAACATGCTTCAAAAGTCTTGGTCTGCCAAGAGGTGCCTGGAGGACTGTTCCCGTTCTGTTGTCAGTGTACTCTGTTGATGTGACAACGAATATCTCTTCAAACTGCTCTTCACACACCTAATAAGGAAAGCGGATTGACTGTTTCATGTGATTGCTACTTTAGTTACCTGGGTAACTTTTAAAAAATATATTTGATCTAATCATATTGGGCAAAGCCAAATGAGCCGTTACTAGTCAGACATTACACTGCTATAGTCAGTTACAGGTCAAGAAGGTAGCGGCAAATGCTCCTCAAAGGGAATCGGATATCCCTCCGCCACCTCCGCATCCAATAGCGTCCCACCGTTTCCGTGACGTCGCGGCCAGCGCGCGAGGAGGGTCCTGCCTTTCTGTACATATTTGCTTTATCTTTCGACTTTGACTTAGCATTGTGGAAGCCACGAGAGGGAGATTAGAGTTCTCCCCCACCGACGGAAACAAATACGACTTTCGGGGATTAGCTTCCCCCCCGAGGGGGGATCGGTGGCCGAGTGGTCTAGCGCACACCAGCTCGGAGCACGTGGAGCGAAAGCTCGCGCTGCAGAACCCAGGGATCCTGGGTTCGAGCCCCACCCCTGCCCGTTTCGATCTGGATGAGCATCGTACCGGCGTGCGGTCGTGTATCACTACTGCGTGATGCACGTTAAAGACCCCAGGCTAGCGGTTGTACCGCACTGGCTAAATTTCTCATCTACAGCTGGGAGACTCGTCGCCCCTGTGAGGCAGACCAAGTTCTAGGCTGTATAAACACACACACAACCCAATTTCCCCCCCGATGGATACAAAGGCTGCTTTCAGGGGCCCGGTTCCAACTCCGATGAATACAAAGGTCGCTTTCTTAAAAAGTGGGATCGGAGACAAGTGGGAATCCATTGAAGCGGAACAAGGAGCGTTTCCAGTGAACTCTTCTTTCGACTGCGGAGAGATTTGAAACGGGCGCATCACACTTGTGGGAGGAGCTTCTCCTACCTTCTTGACTTGTAACCGACTATAGTTCTGTTCAGGGGAGGTAGATTTAAGAAGGATATGTGCTAAACAAAAATCGAATAAGTGCTACTCACATATCCTGAATACTCATGTTGCAAAGCTTTTCACGTTTCTGCACGTCTCGATTGCATTGCTTATAAATGCAATGTAAAGAAATATTGTGCGACTCAAGCGCCGGTCAAAGCTAAGATCTCGTACGAATGGCTTTTTTCAGAACTGAAAGTTAAAAAAAATAATGACGCTCAAAACGAGACAGAGGCGACTGCACTTCGATTCTTTAAAAACAACAATGAAATCCTCAATCCCGTTGCACGTTTAGTTGCAGAGTGTTCTGCCAGCTGTGTTGAATAAGAAAAAAAAAAAGAGTTCGGTTAACTGTGTCGATTCACTGGCGGGTGTTTTTCTTTATTCGCTTTGAAGTTCAAATGTAAAATCTTCAACAAGGCTCTAGGCAAAGGCCTCGCATATGCTCCAGAGTGAATAGTGGGGATGACTATTTTCTCAGTCGCGTTTAAATATGTTCCGTAAAAATACGCCGGCGAGGAACTATGCCCGTTCACACATCACTGTCCTTTTACGCTTGTGACGGCACATCTGTGCTTCCCCTTGAAAAAATTTGTAGTTAAATTCTTTTGAATTTTTGTTGAAAATTTTCTGAAATCGTATTTGAATTTCTTTTTAAACTTTTCTGACGTTTTTAGACTTTGTTTTGACAACTTATTTAACTCCTAGTTCAAATTGACCACTTCAATTTTTTTAATTCCTTCTTACATACATTTTTTTTAATTCCTTCTTAAATAAATTTTGTTGAATTCCTTTTGACGGAACCGTAGATTAACGTTTAAGAAAACGCTCAATTTTTTAATATATTTTTGAATTTTGTTAGGAAATAGTGTCCTTTTTGGTACATACACATCCCACAAATAAGCATTGTAAACAAACACAAAGACCATGAAGGACTCAACACCAGAATCACAGTCATGTTGACAGCACCAAAGCCCTATGTAGCCTACATATTGAAGGTAATCATTTGGCCGGTGACCCCCTCAGCACTTACTAGGTTTCCAAGTCTCCGATCTCCTTCTCGAAAGTCTGTCAAAGGGAAGACAGTGTTTCGAAGTTCGTGGACTCTATCTCTTACTAAAAAGCATTGGTACAACTAATAATAATTCCGTGTAGTCGCTAAAACAACGTCCACAAAAACGGCTCATAGGACAAATGGTATCGCTTCTTTGCATAGCACCACTCAGGACGAAGGCAGTCAAGGCGGTTGCTCCACTTTAAAATAGTTATTTTGCTCTTCTTTACTAGTCGAATACGGTCAATAATCCCACGATAGTCATTTACAAAGTGAGAACGGCAGGGCGTGTTTTTCGAACGCCTGGCCTCCAGCACGCGCCCCATGCCTTCCGTCGTGCTTTGACTGCGCGGTCGAGCTCGAGGGGCGCGAGACGGTGAAGAGTTGTCAAGGATAGAAGGCTCGCGCTGGAGGCAGGAGAACGGAAGCTCCTGCCTACGGTTCTCAACTTGTCAGAGACTGTTGAGAAACTTCGCGACTTTTGACATTTAGTCAAGATGTATTATGCTCAATAAAAAGTCAACAGAAAGTCTGTAGCTTCACTATTGACACTGGCTACAGAGAGTCAACTGAATAATTTAAACACCAAGTAAACAGAAAGTCTGCAGTATTTCTGATAACACTTTCAACAGGAAGTCAACAGAAAAAGATCCAACGTAGAGTTAATAGAAAGTCAATAGCTTTTCTTTTGACTCTGGCAGAAAAAAATCATTAAAAAAGTTTCAACACAAAATCAACCAACTTTCTGTTGGCCATGTCAACAGAAAGTCAGTCAAAAGAAAGTAATCAGAGTGAACAAGAAGTCAACACATTTTCAATAAAAAAAAAAAACGTCCGTCATGCCGGACCCCGCACACGACCGCAGACCAAATAAAATAAAAAAAAAATTATCTTTTATATAAAATAATATAAAGAAATAGTGTCAATAAGTTTTATTTTCATTTTTTAGAAAATAACCTACAAAAACGTCGTTACAACTTCTTTTTAATTTTTTTTTATAAATCAGTCTACAAAACAAAATCTATTGGTTTTCCTTTTGAATTTCTTTAGAAAATAACCTACAGAAAAACGTGTTTACAACTTCTTTTTAATTTTTTTAAAAATTAAGTCTACAAAAAAAATGCAATACCTTTTTTTTTCTTTTGGAAGTTTTTTGACAATCAAAACAAAGTGCGTTTATAATGGAATTCAGTAGGATCGCGGAAAGTCAATAAGAAGTCTAAAAAAATTAAAAAGAATGTTGAGACCTGTTTTTGTAATCTTATTGCGCGTGCCAAGCTACTTCTCTAACTGGTTGTAACGCTTCGAAACGCGGATGTCATGGTAATGCGCGGTTGTATCTCGACTACATGACATGGTCCCTACGCGGCACATGAAGCACGATTGCCCCGGTAACCCGTCGCTATTGTACCTCGACGAAAGCGGTCGTAACGCAGGGCGATGCAGTTATCGAAACTACGGCGGAATATGCGTATAACCATCACGATGTTCACGCGCACCTTTGAGTGTTGGGACACAACACTCTCCGTCGGAACGGCTTGCAACCACTGCTGCCTTCGGGGTTCATCCATCGGGAAGGCTAAAACGGGTATTGCGCTATAAGACCTGTTATCACTTTGTTACATACTTCATTTAATAGATACAAAAACGAAGCCTGTGCGCCAGTGGGTTCACTGGGATGTCTCCAAGATAGCAGTGTTCGAACGCTCTGACTCGGGGCTGGCGCGCGCACATTGCTCGTGCCGATGCGCCGGTCACTTCGTACACAACATCCCTCCCTCCTTAGACCTAGGGTGCCTTCATGTGTGCTTTGCTTAGGGTGGAGACATCTGGCCATTTTGTCCCACACTTTTATGCTTCTTTTTGGTTCAAAAGCGCGTGAAAGAGCGTGTCTCTGCACGCGTGTGTGACGCTCACTGTGCTATGGTGACATTTTGTTTTCGTCGATTTCTTTGTATTTTACCCGTGAGTGCGTGCTGTCGGCATCGGGTACTACAAAGGGTGGCATCTCCCTAAACAGAAGGACATTGAGGCACCCTCCTTAGACCCAGTCGCCGTAACGATCGGGTGGACGTCTGGTTCTCGGCGGGTAGGCAATGCGAGGTGCTACAGCCCCATTGCCAGAATTTCCATTCGTCGTGGCCTCCTTGGGGCGGTATGTTCTTTTTCTGTAGGACGAACCGGTGTGCAGTCGTGACCACCAACTGATCATGGTGCTGTCGGAGTCAATGAAGACGAGCACCTTCTTATGTATGTAGTTTAGATGTTGCCGGATGGTTCCCCCAGCTGTTTAAACAAGCCAAGAGCGACGGCCATTTTTTTTTTATCAACCTGTTGTGTATTCACTTGGGAGACCCTTTGATATTAAAGGCAACCACATGTTGTCTCTCCTTGAAGATTCTGGATGCAGGCATCTTTTCATTAAATTGTTTCTTTTCACTCTCTGGTGAAGGCGTCTGTCGGCTGATGTCGGTAGAGTGTTCTCGGCCAAACATCATGGAAGCGGGCGTCTTCCCGGTCGAGTTAGAAACTGTCGAGTGTTGTTCGTAGAGTAGCCTCGCTATTTGCAACAACAAAAGTCCCTTCTTGTCCTTCGCTAGCCCTTGCTTGAGTTCATACCCATCCGCTCGGCTTGGCCAATCGACGCAGGCTGATATGGTGCGCTGGTTACTGCATGTATTTGATTGTTGTGATAAAAATCCATCATTTCCTTTGAAATAAAAACTGTTCCGTTGTCGGGCACGATCTTTCGGGGTAGTTCGAAAGTCGCAAACAGAGCCCTCAGCTCTCTGGTAACTTCTGCGGTCATGGCCGTTGTCATATAGCGCAATTCCATCCACTTGGTATAGGCGTCTACGACGACAAGGTACATCTGCCCTTCCAAGGGACCCGCGAAGTTCAGATGAATCATGTCCCAGGGGCCCTATGTTGGACTTTTTGGACTCCCACGGCGACTCTCACCAATCAACATCCAATCTGCATACGTTGTTGACGTCACTTCCTTCTCCCTAGTCGCCATGGGAGTCCAAAAAGCGCAACGTAGGGCCCCTGGTCTTGAATGGAGAATCCCACGTTGGAAGGGGAGCCTTCTTGAGCACCGGTCTGGACTCCTGGCAGGCAGCACAGCTGTTTACCGGCTTTTCAATTTTTTTTGTCGATGGCTTGCTACCACCGGTGACTACAGGCTGTCATCTTCATGGCCACAATTCCTGTTTCCTGCGTGCAGCAGCTTCATTGTGTCATCGCGTCCAGTACGTCTCTGGTATAACCGGCAACCGGACAAAAGCTCACCGGACAAAAGCTCACCGGACAGAAGCTCACCAGACAAAAGCTCACCGGACAAAAGCTCACCCGTTTTTTCACTGACCCGGACAAAAGCTCACCTCATTTTTTTTTTTGCTACCCCGGGTGAAACGCGGACTGGGATAAAGTATGTACGCGATGGACATTCCACCATTTTTATGAGAACTGGCATCCCATCCTATGCAAAGGTGTCAACAGATAAGCCATTACAGGCAGAGAAGCAACGATTTGGGACCAACATTTAGGTCACTGAAACGGAATGGAGCTGATAAGATCTGCTTGCCTCAAGGTATGTCGGAGCACCCGTGTGCCACGCCCAAGAAACTTCGTGAACCGAAGTTTTTGAACCCGAAGAGTGACCGGAGAAACGAAGTCACCCTTTCTTGACCTCGCTTTTTCATTGCGCTTGTCACCCTAAACGCGCACATAAAGATTGGGCACAATGGCTCTTCATTACGAATGCATGGGATTAATTTAATTTATCGTTGTATTTTAGTGTCGTACGCATGCACCTAAGTTGTCTGCACACGTGTTAAGACCAACATGAAATTTTCTCCTGGTGAGCTTTTGTCCGGGTCTGTGAAAAAATGGGTGAGCTTTTGTCCGGTGAGCTTCGGTCCGGTGAGCTTTTGTCCGGTGAGCTTTTGTCCGGGATTCAGTATAACCACACTTATGGCGCATTCACACTGGAAGCGGATCCGCGTTCGCGAAGCGGTCGTGGATGCGGTTCGCGAACGACCCCGTACAGACACACCGAGAGGCGGTTGGCGGTTTCATGGCGATCACGCGTGATCTTTTGAGACTTGCGTTTGACAACCCTGTTTTGCATATTAACCATGTTGAACTAACCTGAGACTGGGGTAGAGAAGAAGCATCAAAGCGTAGAAGGGACAGAAAATAGACAGGACGACGTCTCAAACTCAGCTAACTTCATTTATTTTGTCCACCTCCTTATATAGTCCCAAACTCAAGGTCATCTCCAGTTTGGGACTATATAAGGAGATGGACAAAATAAATGAAGTTAGCTGAGTTTGAGACGTCGTCCTGTCTATTTTCTGTCCCTTCTACGCTTTGATGCTTCTTCTCTACCCCAGTCTCAGGTTATTTCAACATGGTTAATATTCACCAGCTCGCCTGCACCCTTACGATTTTTTCGATGATTTCTTCTGTTTTGCAATCCAAAATCCATCTTAATTCAAGATCCGAAGCCAAACATCTGATATTTTGGCACTCGGAATATGTTTCTCCGGGATGTTCGCACGCATCACGAGTTCAGGCAGCGAAAAAAGAAGCATGGACCCGCCAAACTCGCCTGTGATTCCCTCGACTTCGCCCACAAGCAAAGCCCAGCTCGGCGCGCCTTGCTGACTCAGAACAGGATGCTCCCGACCTTTTCTTCGTACTGGACCCTTCCCGCATGAATAGCTGACCTTGTTTTCGGGATAGAGGGCCAGTTTTCCCCCCTCGTTGTTGTTCGCTCTTATCATTTTGGAAGTTGTGAGCGGTGGGGTGGACCGTGGTGCGGGGGAATGTCGTGGCTTCGTTGGTGGCGGACTCTCCTCACTCGCTCGTCGATCGAGTCTACTGTTTGTTTGACATTAAGCTCAAATAAACGCCGTATGGATTACCGCTGCATTGTCTGGTACGTACACTTTATTCCTTGAGTAGATTCCCCTTATTTCTTTTGTTAGTAGTAAACGTTACAGGTCGAGCTAGCCCAGGTATCCTGCCTGCTCCGTGGTACTGCGTCGGCTACACAATCAGGCTCACTACGTCTCTATTGGCCTTCGTTTTGGTCATTCACGGTGTCAAAAGCTTTCAATAGTTCACGCGACTATCGTGGGTAGGAAAGCTGACGTTTCGGTCGATCAGGGGCGGGCTCTGACGTTCTACGGGCAGAGACTAAGAAGTCGGCGAGCTTCGGGCTGTGGCACCTCTTACCCTTACTTAAACTCTTACCCGAACCAAATCACTGGTGCGAAGCCCGTGAAAATTACGAGTAAATTCTTTTCGCGCCGGATTCAAGTGACGGACGTGAACATCAAGTTTCTCCGTTGATTTGTCGAAAGCTAAGACTACAGCGCCTTGGACGCCTCACCAGCGACAGGTACCATCTTGTTTCGAAAGTCATTGACGTCACGTCAGCGTCGCGTTGTGATTGGTTGGCGCTTTGCGGTTCGTGAAAGCGGTTGGGAGAAATCGGTCCCGAAGCGGTTGGCGAAAACGCGCTCCAACCGCTCGATCCTAGCCGCTTTGCGGTTGAGAACGTGCGGATCCGCTTCGCGTTTGCGGATCCGCTTCCAGTGTGAACGCGCCATTAGTGCCCGACGGTCCCACGGCCCCAGCCATAATACCGGTGGCAGCAGTGTTAACGCTCTAGCTGTTTGCGGTGCAAATGTCGCGTCTCTGCGTGTGCCACGTATTTAGGTCTTTCTGCAAATAAATTTACAATTCATCATTACTCTTTTAGTGTAAAATGGGATATGCATTTTTAAAAACTTAACGTACAATAGAAAAACAAAAAGTGCAAGAAAACGAGTTCCTATTTTTTTATTGAATAGAGAAAGGATTCGTCTAGTTTCGTGAATGCGTGTTTTTCCTAATTAGCACACTCACACTTTAATATTTTTTCTTAAAAAAATAGCCTTTTTTTATGCTATTATGAAGTGTCGTAACTCAGTGTTACGTCATAAAGCAGCCACAGCACTTAAGGGAATGCTCCTGCTAAACATAGGAACTCAGCAAAAAAATATTAGAAGTGCAACTTCAGTAGTTTTTTTTTTTTTTCTGTAAACACCCCTTGAATGTGATAAAATTTCAAAGAATTTCCTTAACGCGTTATTGGTTTTCTCAGATAGCGTTCTGGCATCTGATCTATTTTTTTTTTTTTATTGTTTGCTAGAGGAATTGGGTTGGTTCTCTGTAAGGCTGGTTTTGTTGTATTTATACTCAGATTTGTTTAAAAAAAAATTTAAATCGTGGGACAATTTTCAAGCTGGACTCTGCGCAAAAAACCGGTTTCAAAAAAGGGGACAGCTGTTTAAGCAACGTTTCTTTAATTATAACTTTTCACTTTCTAATTAAAATCCCTTTCTATGATTGTAATTTTTTTTAAGCATACTAATTGTCTTAAATAATGAAAAGGACTTATGTTGTAGCAGACGGCGCGCACTTGCGCCACCTTTTGAAAGGTGGCCGAAATTCGAGGTTAAAGAGTTCAGGAAAAGTGGCGTTGATTCTGTTCCTGACGCAAAGGATTCTCGTCTCAAATATTTCCTCGCGCTTCTTCCTCGTTCTTGCAGTTATTCACATTTAATCTTGCAAGAAAAAAAACGAGAAGCGCGTCACAAGGGTCACGTGCAAGTTCCCGAAGGCATCTACTGCCTATAAGTAAGCTATTCATTGCTGCCCGCCATGTTCCCACACCACGAAAGGTGCAAATATTGAACTACATATGATAGCGACAATGTAGGAGAATTTTTTTCCATCACTTTTTTTTTATTTCTTTATTTATTTACATAGCGACCTGCATCGCCTTTCGGCATTATAACATAAACGAACATTCATTTTTTGAAGCATCCAGTTTTCCAACCGCGCCGGTACTGGTTCTGTTTTGTTCGCCATTATGCAGGAGTTTGAGATTTTCAGTTTAACGTTACTCTACTCGTAGACAACTTACTGAGAGTGTTATGTCTAAACCGTAGTGACTGGGCCTCACGTTAAGGCAACAAAAAGATAGTCATCGTGGCTCAAATCTGAGGCTCAGGAAAAGGGTCAAATAAACCCCTTTCCCCATGAAATGCGCTATCAAAAGCGTTGCACATGGCGAAACCCTCCCTAGGTCGTCTTTCTTTGAATTACTTTTTATTTAATTTATTGAAATAAGAATAATGTCAGACGATCAACTTTCATGGTGTTGGTTTAATAATGAAACGACTTCAAGCTTCCACTGTGCGCCTTTACACCAACTATGATCTCTATACTTCGTTTCAGCTTCGGTCCGAGCGCGGCCGATGTTTTGAGCCGAAGGGCCAATCAAACAGCGAAAGAGGCACAACGTCATTGCGTGCTCTCTGCAGTTGATAGGACCAGCTGGTATTCGCCGTTTCTCTGTGCGCGCCCCTCCGCCGGCTAGTCCTATCAAGCGCAGAGAGCACACCACGACGCTGCGCTTTTTGCGCTGTCTGATTGGCCCTTCGGCTCATAACATCGGCCGCGCTCGGACCGAAGCTGAAACGAAGTATAGCCCTTTGCAACTAATGATAAGCAGCCAGGGCCGACTTGCTAGAAACAGCGTCTCAGCTGAGACTGGGGTAAAGAAAGCACCCCACAAGGCCAGCGCACGAGCTGAGCGGGACTCAAGCCGCGTCTCAAGACACACGCGTGCCTCACCCTTTGCAGTGCTCTCTTTCCCTCGGTGTCAGCTGAAACGCTGTTCTTGCAAGCCGGTCCAGGATCACGACTCGTGAAGTTTCCTCGCGCTTCCCTTTCGTTTTTGGGAGTCCCCGTAACCAGTGTTGCGATATAAAATCAAGCGAGATGCTCACGGCTGCCCTGCCATGACGGGGCTAGAGAGCGGTTTTCCCTATGGCTTTCACTCTCGTCTAGGAGCAATGGGTCTTCTTTAGCCGCGTGGGTGTGCGACCGTATACCATGCCCTAAAGCCCCTCTATCCTGGGAAAAGTGGCGCTATTTATTTTTGTCAAAATGCTCGAGACACGTGCCGCGCGCCACTTCTGAGAAGAACATGGCGTCGTAAATCTAGCTCAGTGCTGCGCTGTGTTGCCGTGATCTTCCCAAGGGCTGCACGTTGCACGTGCCCCGTGCATCGGTGCACCTTGCGCTAATTTTGAAATATGAAGGGGCTTTACCATGGCACGACAGGACAACAGCTGTTGTCCTGTCGTGTATATTCCTTTTATCGTCTTTGTTTTTTCAGGCTGTTACACCTACCATGTCAAACCTTTACCGACTCGCGCAGTTCTACACCTTGTTACTTAAGCCATTGATTTATTGTAGCGTGAGCTACAATGGGCCGAGGTTGGGCAGTTTCGCGTGGCTCCCAAAGAGCCGTGCTGCGCACGCGCGAGGAGCAGTGACGTCATACGGCGCACAGCTGGCGCGCCGGAGCCGCCGCCGCCGCCGCGCGCTCCACCGCAGCCGCAAAGCGCGCCTCGCCGGTCTGCGCATTCCAGAGGAGTGACGTCATAGCCGCGGCAGATGCACTGGCGCCGCCGCGTGCCCAGCTGTGCGCCTCCGTTGCGCAGTAGCCAAGTTTGACGCTGCACCGGAGCCGCTTCATAGCGCCTCTCATTTTGTGCGCATAAGCTCACGCTACGTACATCCTGGCATAGCCGAGCTAAGCCACCGCAATTTTTTTTGTTTGCAGGAACCTCCCTGAGAAATTTGACCTCAGTCAGAAAATTTTTTACGTATTTTGCTTTGTGCGCCGTCGGCCATTTTTGGTACATAGCTCGGTCACGCCGCCGATGACTCCCGAATATGGCATAATGGGGCGAATTATTTTTTTGGTTTAAAAAGTCTTCTGACGAGGCCATCAGCCCCTTCTTACAGCAGTCAAGGGTGTGCAGGACCAGTGTGATCATAGAAAAGCAATTATACACAAAATATTCAAATTTACATTAGCTAAGAATCGTAATCACAATAATTAATAGCAACGTCATAAAAAAAGTGAAAGCCGTTTACGACTCCCTGTAACACCGAATTAGAGTGCAGCTCTTGTGGAGGAGGAGGTAAGGGTACTGGGGGGGGGGGGGGGTGAAGTGACCTGTGGGGGGTCACGTGACGATGCCGATGATGTCATCAATGACGTCACTGATGACGTCATTAGTGACGATGACGATGCGAACTCCGATGTCGTCATCAGCGATGATGACGATGCGAACTCCGATGTCGTCATCAGCGATGATGACGATGACGATACGGATGTCGTTGACGTCATCAGTGACGTCACTGATGACGTCATCCGTGATGATGACGATGCGGATGCCGGTGACGCCATCAGTGACGTCACTGATGACGTTATCAGTGATGATGACGATGCGGATGCCGGTGAGGTCATCAGAGACGTCACTGATGACGTCAACGACATCCGCATCGTCATCATCGCTGATGACGACATCGGAGTTCGTATCGTCATCGTCACTGATGACGTCATCGGCATCGTCACGTGACCCCCCCAGGTCACGTGACGTTAGCAGCGGGGAGAAACGAAAAACGCCGGAGTCAAGACGCTTTGCAACCGCCACTTTGACCGGTTACAATTTTTGTACAAAGCAAATGATGCAACATGTTTTTGCACTTTCATTTTGCCTGGCCTAAGGAGAGTACGTTGTATCCCAGAGTTTTAATAAAATCGAGACCGGTTTTTTTTTTATTTTGTTTTTTCAATATGGGTATTTTTACAGCGCAGCTCTTAGGCGCCCGTTTCCGGCTTGAGCGGCGTCGGTGTCGCTATCGGCGTAACCGCGCGGTGCATTATGGGTAAATTTCCACGCTAAATCTAGCGGAAAAATTTCCCCATTATATCTAGCGGAAAAATTTCCCCGCTAAATCTAGCGAAACAATTTCCCCACTACATCTAGCGGAAAAATTTTCTCCGCTAAATCTTGCGGAAAATCTTCCCCACTAAATTTAGCGAAAAAATTCCCCCACTAAATCTAGCGGGAAAATGTCCCCGCTAAATTTAGCGGAAAAATTCCCCCGCTAAATCTATTGGGAAAATTTCCCCGTTAAATCTAGCGGAAAAATTTCAACGCTAGCGGAAAAATTTCCCCGCTAAATCTAGCGGAAAATGTCCCCGCTAAATCTAGCGGAAAATGTTTCCCCACTAAATCTAGCGAAAAAACTTTCCCCGCTAAATGTAGCGGAAAAATTTCTCCGGGGGGTCATGTGACCCCCCGAGGTCACGTGACACCCCCAGGTCACGTGACCTTGGGAGGGGGTCATGTGACCCCACCAAGGTCACGTGACCGCACCCCAGGTTACGTGACCACCCCCGCCCCCCCCCCCCCCCCCCCCGACAACACGTCAACCTCAGTACCCTTCCCTCCTCCTCCTCGAGAGCTGCGCTCTAATTCGGCGTTACGGGGAGCTGTAAACGGCTTTAATTTTTTTGAAAATGTGTTTTTTCAAAATAATGTTTTGTTATGTTCATATTTTTATCGGAAGCTCATATTTTTCACGAATAATTTAGATGCCCTGGCCTGTATTATGTGAAGCTTTCGAACTCATTAATGCCATACAGATTGAGGTAGATGGCCTGAAAGTTAGTGCGTTTGTTGCACCTGGTAGAAAGTTAAGACTTTTTAATATATTTTTTTTTAATTTATAAAGCACACAATATTTGCATGCAGTTGACTTAAACTTTGGTATTTTACACGAAACAAGAAACATTATTGGAGTATCGCTCTTCGCCTGCCTTCCACAGGACCGCAAAGTTGGCACCTAATGCAGTCCGTGGTGGAAGCGGGGCCGTCGCGCAACATTGAAACTTTTTTTTTTCTCGTAGTGAAAACGCGGTTTCGAGACAAAAAGTTCCGTTTCGTGTGGTTTATCTGTGTTCACATCACATATAAAAAAACAGAAAGAATAAAAATGTTGAGTGGACCTGCTGGTTCGATCTCTCGTGGAATCACCCTACATAGAGCACCTCCGTCGTGAAATGACTGTCGTCGACACTGTATATCGGATATGCTGAGTTATTTGACACCTTTCTCAAAACCTGTTCGATAACGCGGCACCGTGGGGTACGTACAATATATGTTGTTCGATTGATGAGACTCGTTCAATTTCATGTTGTGGGCGGAGAATATCCATGCATTTCGGATATCCTGTGTGGTCAAATATTTGCGACGGTTAAGACCTTTGTAGATTGACTCGGCCGAGTGTATGGTACCGCGAAAAAGATCAACGTAATCTGAAACAAACATTATAGTTGCATTTGTTCTGTCCCGCCCGGACTCACCAAAACAGCTTTCATTCCTTTGTTTTTGTTCCCAAAAAATAATACACTGCATTCTTAAAAACCCCGAGAAATTATATTCGCCATATAACGCAAAATAAAAAAGAATGCAGCAATTTCGCCTCCACCAACGTCCGGAAGTGCGCCTACGCAGGCTGCCACAGCCCACTGACTAGAAAACCCACAGCCCAGCGCAGTCGGACAAAACTGACGTACCCTCTCAAAACCAGGGACGCGCGCTGTAAATCGCTTTGTCCAAGCCTGCCGCTGGAAAGGTCTATAGACGCTTTCAGTGCGCGCCAGATTGAGCCGCCTAGGCCGACCTTCTCTTGTCTTACCGAGATGCCGAGCCACTGAAGCGGGCGTTGACGAGTCTCCAGAAGGGCCTATGCTGGGGAGAAGGACCCAGTAACACTTAAAATGGCAATAAACTGTCCTGCTGAGGTAATGATGATACAGAGCGAACGGAATAAGGGGAAACAAAAATTGAAGGTCGGTTATGGCGGCGCCCATGCACAGCTGCCTGAAAGCGTCTATACTGACAAAGCCTGGCAGATCGCCACGAGAAGCGACCGCCGGAATTGAAAAGGTAGATCGGCAGACAACGGATGAGAGGAGGGCCACGTGACGGGCGCCCCGCAGCGGCGAGACGCTGAAACACACTTCTCCCGAGCGATGGAACGTCCGCTCGTGCTCGTCGCGTTCCTCGCGTTACCGCTTCTTCTCTCGTCGAGTTTGAAAACCATGTTTCGGGTCCTCGCCGCTGCAAAAGCTGTGCGCTGACGCCCAGGTTCCCCGAGAAATGCTCTGTGCTACCAGATGCTCACGCTCCAAATCTGCGACCGGGCACTCCATGGCTCCGTCGTCGAACTGCCAGGCTTTGTTTGTATAGAGGAGGCTATGTTCGTACACAACACATTTGCTATGCAGCCCTTCGCACAGCAGGCTAGGCATTTTCACTTATGCATTCGTCGCTCCACGTGAACGTCTAACTTCATCGTCTGCTACAGCATACACACTCGGCGTGAGCGTCTGGTTCATTGTCTGCTCCAACAACCACAGTAGCAGACGATGTAGCAGATGATGGCGCTCGTCCGGGCTACCTAAGGGGCGCTGGGTGGATCCATTAGTGATGACGTTTAGAGGAGGAAACGCGCATGCCTTGTTTTTTAGGTGGTATTGCCAGAAGCCTCTTAGTAATTAAAAAAAAAAACATAACAAGAAAGAGTGTTGTGTAGATTTTACTTTATATCAAAGATTGGTTAAACTAATTATTGACTTTGTACATAAGAAATGGCTCTCTGGTATGTTTTTTTCTTCTTAACACGGTCAAGACAGTAAACACACGGAACAACCAGACGCTGTTATACAAAAGATACAAACATAAAAATAAAAAGCGTGTAGTAATTACCAAATCATATTCATTGGTCCCGAAAATATCAAAGTTGGATGTCCGACAGGATTCTTTGCAATGTACCCTGCAAAGAAAAAAAAAAGTACATCTGTACGGTTCGACTGTGATCTATTGCGTTGTGATCTCATATAACCGCTTAACACATTGGCACCATCTATCGGGAAGAACTGGGACACTACCAACATGTGTATAACTAGGCAGAATGTCCTCCGTATTTGCAAATCAACTCTTCGCACTATCTATGAGAAATGGTAGCTATAACATTGTCGAATTTAGTTCAAGGTAAAAGAATGATGCGTACAAAATTATATGAATATATGCTCAGGTCAGAAGTGTTTTAGGTCTAACTGACAACGGTGCCAATGTGCCAAGCGGTTACAAGAGATCAGAACGCACTCGGTCAGAGTGAAACGCTAATGTGCAAACCAAACTTTAATCCAATAAAGACGAGAGTCACAGAATGTGCACCGTGCTCTGAGCTGCGCTAGGTTGTCGTCACATCTGGGAGGTATCATAATCTCCACCCTGATGCACGGAGACATAAAATAACTGACAGCACGACGTATATTATTTATGTTTATGATGTTGCGAAAGTGCATGACCGTAAATAAATTGCGGCTGTCTGCTGAAGTGCCGAACTGTTTAATTTTCCTTCATTCATTCGTGGCAGCCAACACTAAATTCGTTTACACTCTTCAGGGTGTAAAAGGGCCAACACTCGTGGCTACAAACTTTCAGCACTATTATTCCATACTCTAGTCGCCCCAAAAAACGTTGTAAAAAAGTTCGGCTCCTCGCGGAACGTTAATTATTTTCCCCTTCCTAAGTTTCATTAAGATGCAGTATCTTAGATTGGCTTCACGCTATTTTATCAAGCGTGCGCCTTTCAAAAGCCCAAATAATTACTTCTTTCGACAATTAAATCTTGTAAGAACTACTTCCGCGCTGCTCTTAAAAATTGCGCAAAACGTCCTTCTTTTTTATCTCACAAAGAATAATACCCGTTCTTATAATTGCGAAGTTATTTGGGAACACCCCTTATTTGTTGAACTGTAGTGCAGCGAAGCGGCAATATGTCCGAGCCGAACAGATTTCGCGGAAATTGGTGTTGCGATGTGAATTCTCATTGACATCACAGGGAGCTCAGCTTGAACGTTAGACAAAGACAAAGAAAGAGAACCAACATTTCTTTTTCGATAAAATAAGCATTGAATCTCGAGAAATTTTGTTTTTTCCATAAATAATAATGACAAAAAATATTCTACTTGTAACCTTATTAAAGGGAAGATGGGGCGGGGGGCACTTCTGCATTTGAGAAAAAACGCTTGAATTGCGTTCATTTGGCCTTCAGTCTGTCTATGCTGGAACGCCAACTACATGATGTAGAAAACTGCATCGGGCACTGATTGGCTTTTCTCTCGGGTCACGTGACATGACGGTGAAATGTAGTTTTTCCCTATGCAGTTCGAGCTATGCTCGTAAAATGATGCAGTTAGCGGTGACGTCAAAATGTCGTCACGATGCACTTTGACGTTGCAGTTAACTGAGTGGTCCAGGCGAAGCCAGAGATCAATCTGCATCGCAAAAGATGGCGACCCTAACATATGCATCTCTACTGTCAGTTCGATCGAGGATCGAGTTTTAGAGATCACCGGGATGCTTTCGAGACGAGCGATGCGAGGTTTGTGGGCAAATACCAACTGACCAAAGGGGTGACTCGCTGGTTGTGTGACAACTTCGCGGAAAGCTCCAGCGTTGCCTTGAAGGGCCCCGTGTGCTGACGGTCGAACAACAAGTCCTCGCAGCTCTACGCTTTTACGCCGCTGGCGGCTTCTAGGGAACCGTTGGGAGCGACGAAAACATTGGTGTTCTCCAGTACTCTGTGAGTCACGTACTTGGTGATGTCACCAACGCTATCATCGATTGCCTCGGATTGAAGTGGCTGTGTTTCCAACAAACTCAAGCAGAGAAGGCGCTCACAAAAAGGAAGTTCTTCGAGCGATGCAAGTTCAGCGGCGTGATCGATAAATATTCTAAATACTCTTACACGAATTAACACGATTGTGTTTTCATTTGAGTGCACCCCATATAAGCGATTTGGCTGAGCGAAGAGCCAAGCAAGCAACGGTAACAGGCTTAAGTTGAGCTAGTTCGTTCATACTTCAGGTAGAGAGAGAGATATATATGCTTTATTTTAAAGCAACTACTTCAGGTCAGGCCAGCTGAACTAGAATAAACGTACACATAAAGAAAAGACCATACACACCGTGGGACTAACAACTGATTTTCTTCTTCCCCCTCTTCTACTACGTACCCAACTTGAGTGAAATATTCTCTTTTCTTCTTTTTTGCTTCCTACTCACCGAAAACTTAACCCCCGAAGGAACATTTTGTTCTTTCTCGTGCAGCACGAGAGAAGTTGCACTAACGCAGTCAAACATAGTCAAAAAGTAAAATTTGTCGTTAGTTATATATGCAGCAGGAGGTTAGTCTGCCTGAACATAGAGACGTTGTTACCCACTGTAGATAAGCAATTTAGCCAGTACAGTACGACTGCTAGCCCGGGGTCTTTAACGTTCATCACGCAGTACACGACCGCACGCCGGTACGATGCTCATCCAGCATGATCGAAACGGGCAGGAGCGGGGATTGAACCCACGACCCCTGGGTTGTGCAGCGCGAGCTTTCGCTCCACGTGCTCCGAGCTGGTGTGCGCTAGAGCCACTAATACCCCTGTGAGACGGGCTAGTTTAGTGTCACTACAAGCGAGTGCACTTCAGCCCGCCGAAACACACTTCAAGTGTGTTGGTGCTACACGGGAAAACTTAGTGTCACTCCAAAATGATGGCAATGACGATGGGTAAGTAATGGGCACGCAAAATATTACAGTGCATACGCATTTTCTCATAAATAACTTCGTCGTCTTATTAGAAACACGTTACCACACATTGTTGCGCAAAGTCACGAGCTTTAATCCAAATTTAAATCCAACTTGATCATTACGATCAGCCATTACAAGCTAGTGATACACGTCCGCACGCCGGTACAATGCTCATCTATACTCTGTTTCACCTTATAATGTACCGCAGGAAAGGCTACAAGCGCGAGCTCCTTGCTCAGGGCACATCTCCGCGGCACAAGCTCTCGTGCGTTAAGAGTAGCTCCCAACGCTATGAGCTCGCGCTTCTAGCCTTGTCTGCGGTACAACATAAGGTGAAACGGAGTATAGATCGAAACGAGCAGAAGTAGGGATGGAACCCAGGATTCCTGGGTTTTGCAGCGCGAGCTTTCGCTCCGCGTGCTCCGACCTGGTGTGCGCGAGCCCACTTGGCCACTCGCACGGCGGCCACTCGCCACAACGAAACATCATGGAGTGTGTGGAGGACGAGATGGAGGGCGATATCCGCGATGTTGGACAGTGGAAGCGCGTGGTTGGTTCACTTTTTTCCGGGAGAGCCCAACGCCTTTCAGATGAGAGGCAGCTGGACCTGGATGCCGACGCACAGGCAAGAATGACTGTCAAGTGACATCGATCAGCAGCTGCAGGCCAATGCCTTCACCGTAGCCGCTCTCTTGACCGACAACCTACCCGTGATCAGTCGAGAACGGTGCACTTTCCAGGGGAACGAACGGTGGTTCGAAGACACCTTGCCCCATTTGGGCGAGCTCCATTTCAATCAAGCCTTTCGCGTCTCTCCTGCCACCTTCAGATTCCTGGTGGAGTTTCGCAGGTGCCTCTTGGTCGTCGCTGGCCGTCGCGCAGGGGCCAAGGCTGGGAACTAGATTAGCCGCTTGTTTTTCTACAATGCACTACTTTCCTGCCAACAGAAAACAAGTGCGCATCTAATATTACTCCTATCAAAATAATACTAATTTTACGCAGCGTTAATTTCTTCTATTATTTTTACTCCTTGAACACTGCTATCGAGATTACACACTCGGTTTACAGGAGCGAGCGTAGTGTGCTCCCCGAACTCACTTCATTGGAAGTGTGTTCTTCGGGCAGGGCTGGGGATTGAGCTCAGGATCACTGGGTTCTCCAGCGCGAGCTTTCTCTCCACGTACTCCGATCTGGTGGGCGCTAGCCCACTCGGCCACCGATACCCCTTAAAGGAGCTGTGCAACGATATTCAATTGGAATGCTTTTCTCTCTACACGAGCTTACTGGCACACCTGGGACTCAAGGATACTCACACGCAACGCCATTGGCCAAGAAACTCCTTTGTTGCGGTGTAATTTCAAGGACAAAAGCGATCATTTTCATTCAATCTCTCCTTTGCAAAATTTGATGACGTAACTCGGGGATCGCAGTACACCCAAGTGACGATATTTGAATGCGGTTCATAGATTGGACCCGAGCCCTGCGTGGGCACTCGACTTGGGCTCGTGACAATTGCTAGCTCGAGAAGAATTCGGGTTGTGACCGGTGTCCAATCGCTGCAACGACGACAACAGCCGAGCCATAACAATGTCTGGAACTCAGCGCGTGTCCTGCGCATTGCCAACCCCAGCGCGTGGCTATGATCAACACTGGCGGCATATAATCGGCTCCAGATCACGTGGTCGCTTGTTCTGGCTGCGAGTTGAGGGGGTGACTGACAGGTGCTCGTTTTTCTTAAATTTTTTTCTGGGAGTTCCATTGCGTGGGGTGAAAAACGAACGCGTGTTTCATAGGTCATTAACGTTAGGGATCCGTTTTAAGCGGTATTTGTGCACAGTACAAAAATTGTTGCATCGCTCCTTTAATAAAGACACGTTAAAAAAAATTAGACGTTTGCAATTCTCTGTAATGCCTAATTGGAGCGCAGCTCTTGAAGGAGGGAGGAAGGGTACGAAGGGGAGGAAAAGCCAGCTGCTCCCCCTCCGTACCCTCCTCTCCTATTCCCATCCCACTTAGCGTAAAAAATTCGCTAAATTTCCCGCTAAATTTAGCCGGGAAATTTTCCCGCTGAATTGACGTGTGGCGTCACATGACACGTCATATGAAATTTTAGATGTGACGTCAAACGGGTATAATTTTTCCTCTAAATTTAGCGGAAAAATTTTTCACCAAACTGAGCAAAAACTTTTACCGCAAAATATAGCGGGAAAAGTTTACCCTCGTGACGTCAGACGTGACGACACACGTGACGTCACGTGTGACGTCAATTTGGGAAACAGCCCTTAATGCAACACGCGGTTACGCCGACGCCGCTTAATTCAGAAAGGGGTGCCTAGGAGCTGTGCTCTAAAACAGCGTTGCATTAATGAACGATTTTTACGCCAATTGGATGATTCTGATTGATCATCGCAAGCCAATATAAAGAACGAAGCATATCCAACTTTGGCGTTCCGCTTCGTTCCACGAAAGCCTACGAGGAGGCCCTGACACTGCCTAATCAGATCATAATTATCGTGTCGTCTCAAATAATTACATGCTGAAACAAAAGTAGACTCTATCATTCTTTGCTAACCAAGACAGCCATGAATGACTGACTTTGTCGTCGCCTTTTATCAATTCACCGCTGCGCTAATCTTGATTCAGATAAGCCTAAACTCCAAGTCCACCCCACTACTTTTTTGGAATGCCACTCTTCTACATGTCGTCTTTTTCACGAATTTCTTTTTATTTATAAAATAAAACTTACGCAACGCTTTTGATTTCTGTGTTGTTATGTTTTACTGTTGAAACACTCCTACTGATTCCACGCGCTCGATCGAGCGAAGTGAGTTCGTCAAACTCACTCCAAGCGAAGTGTGTTCCTCAGGAAGGAGCCGTGTGGCACACTACAGAAATGACACTAAGGGCGAAGTGCACTCGCTTGTAGTGACACTAAACTAGCCCGTCTGACAGGGGTATAAATGAGCTGCGCTTAGAGTATCGGCACTCCGTTCCCCGACATTGTTGTGGGCGCTGCCATTTTGGCTCGTATGCAGAGCAGACACAACTGCCGATCGTCCTGATTCATAAGGGAGGCTTAACAGCATTAGAGTTGGTGTTAGGAAGGTCATCTAAGATTGCTTTGATCTGTCGCGAACTGTTTAAACATTTGTACAGGGCGGAGAAGCGTTTCCTGTGATTTCAGATAAAGCTTCAGATAACTGGCAACCATGATCTTAATACCCCTGTCAGACGGGCTAGTTTAGTGTCACTACAAGCGAGTGCACTTCGCCCTTAGTGCCATTTCTGTAGTGTGCCACACGGCTCCTCCCTGAGGAACACACTTGGCTTGGAGTGAGTTTGACGAACTCACTTCGCTCGATCGAGTGCGTGGTATCAATTGGCGACGTGCGCGACCGAAAGCGTCGCTGTGGTCGGCCTTCCACGATTGGCCCAAAAGCTGACTATGACGTCGGAAAGGGTATACCATCGACGGAAATAAGAGGAATTAAAGAACTTTAATTTCGACGGTGTTGGCAGTGTCGCTTTGAGAGCGCAATGATTTCAGGCTTCCACCATGCTATTTACAAACACCATCGAACTTGTTGTCCGCAAGGTACTGACGTCACAAGGGGGAACCATAGGAGGGCGCCACCAAAACATCTCGCCGCTAATAGGAGTGTTTCAACAGTAAAACATAACAACACAGAAACCAAACGCGTGGCGTAAGTTTTATTTTATAAAGAAAAAGAAATTCGTGAAAGCGACGACATGTAGAAGGTGGTGGTGGTGGTAAAAACTTTAATTCAGTATGTTCAGTGATGACGCCCCCCGGGTCAGGTCCCCAAGTCCAAGGCCCCGCAGGCCACCGCTACCCGTCTAGCCCGTTCGAGCAGCGCTCGCTGCCGCTCGGGGCGTGAGCTGAGTATAAGCGGCCTCCCAGGAGGTTGTAGTGGGGTTAGGAACGGGCATGACTCCTACCCCGACAGGGGAAGGACATGCCCAAGTACAGTGGTAGAGGGAGGGTTTAGGGGATTTACAGCCCGGGCATACACTCCGGTACCTGTCAGGAAAGAATCGATGAAGGTGAAGGAGGTTAGGGAAAGAGTGAGTCTGGAGTTTTCTCCATTCGGAGGCCTCTTGCCTGTTAAAGTCCTTGTGGGGTGGGGGGTACTTTTTGCGCTGCGAGCGGTAGTACTCGGTGACATGATTGAAAGTTTCTAGGTGCGGTGTCTCTGTTTCGCGTTCCTGCTCGTCCTCGCGGCTAAAGTTGTCCCCAACTGTCGTCCCTTCCCTATGCAAAGCCCGGATAGTTAATCCGCGGGCTAGGGCGTCTACGCTCCCGTTGCCGGGGAGGGAGGCATGGCCGGGTGTCCAGACTATCCGGACCAGAGGCAGTCTTGTGTGATCGAGGTTAGATAGAATTTGGTTGCTCCAGGAAGAAAGCAAGTTTCCAGCCCAGGCCCTGCACGCGGCTTGAGAATCAGTTATGATGGTAACGGTGGTATTGCAATCAAATTCTGCTCTATACTGGGTGGTCGATATGGCTAAAGCTATCGCCGCTTCCTCGGCCTCAGCGCAGGAGGGAGCGCCCCTCAGGGATGCCGAAGTTCCATTCCTGCCGTCCGAGTCGCACACCGCGATGCATTTGCCGCTCGAGGGTGAAGAATAGGAAGCAGCGTCCGTATAAAGTACGTCAGGGTCTCCGTGGTATCGCCTACGTAGGTACCGGACCCTTGCGAGTCTCCTGCCCCCGTTGACTTGCGGGTGCATGTTCTTGGGGATGGGCATTACCCGAACTCTCGTGGCGATTGCCGGAGGCGCGGGTTTTTGCCCTCCCTCGTCAAGGGAGGATGCCGGAGTCCGATAGCCCAGTCTACGAAGTAGAGCCCTGCCGGCCTTAGTTCGGCCGAGCCGGGTTCTCTGTCCAATCGACTGTGCCTCAGTCAGCTCCTCTATCGTGTTGTGAAGGCCTAGTTGGAGTAGGCGCTCGGTCGACGTGTGTTGCGGGAGGCCGATGGCCGTCTTGACCGCCATGCGAAGAGTGGCGTTAAGGGCATCAATTTCTTTTCGGCGAAAATTTTGGAAGGGCGCGTGGTAGACTATGCGGCTCACCAGAAGGGCCTGAACTATCCTAATTGTGTCTCGCTCCTTGAGTCCTCTACGTTTGCTGGTGACTCTTCGGATCAAGTGGGCAATCTGTAGGCACTGTTTACGCAGCATTTGGACAGTAAACGACGCTTTGGCGTCTCTTTGTAGTTGAAGGCCTAGAATTCTGAGTCTCTTTGCGCTCGGTATTGGTTTGCCGTCGATGGAGACAGTAATCTCCTCGTTGATTTTGAGCTGAGCCATACCACGTATCAGAAGCAGTTCCGACTTGTCAGCAGCACAAGACAGTCCGGCCGCTCTGGCGTACTCCTGGGTAGCATCTGCAGCCGTCTGCAGCGCGTCCTGGATCTCTCCGTCCGAGCCGCTCTCGACCCAGACGGTAATGTCGTCGGCATATAGTGAGTGTTGAATTCTCGGGATGTTGTTTAGGATCGAGGGGAGCCCCGCCATGGCGATGTTAAAGAGAGTGGGCGAGAGGACCGAGCCCTGAGGGGTTCCTCGACCGGTGAGGAGTATGAGACCGGAGCGTTGGTCTCCTATCCCTAGGGTGGCGATCCTGTCCTTGAGGAACGAACTTACGTACTCGTACGTTCGTCTCCCACATCGGGCACGGGCTAGGCCTTCGAGTATGGTGTCATGCGATACGTTGTCGAAGGCCCCTTTAAGATCCAGAGCCAGTACGGCCCTGGTCTGAGCCGTGCCGGGGTAGTCTAGGATGTCCTTCTTGAGCTGCAGAAGAACATCCTGAGTGGAGAGATTCGGTCTAAAGCCGAACATTGAATCGGCGAAGAAGCCAATCGATTCTAGATGCGGTTGGAGTCTACGGAGCACGACGTGTTCCATTAATTTGCCAATACAGGAGGTGAGAGAGATCGGTCTGAGATTTTGGAGTGATAGAGGTTTGCCTGACTTGGGGATTAGCGAAATGTCTGCACGCTTCCACTCTTTGGGGAGCTCCCCAGTGGTCCATACTTGGTTAAAGTATCCAGTCAGTGCTGATATCGAGTCGTCATCCAGGTTCCTAAGAAGCCTGTACGTAACACCATCTTTGCCTGGGGCCGTGTTTCGAGTGATGTTCTGGAGAGCGTTCCGGACCTCCTGCTCGGTTATATCAGCGTCTAGTGAGTGAGGGGTATCCCCTTCGTTGTGCGGGTACGATGGGTACTCGGGTCTAGGGCCTGCGGCGATATACCGCTCTATTAAAGTTTCCCAGAGCCGGTCTCCTTCCTCTCTGGGCAGGGAGTGCAGAAGTTTTATCAGTGCTTTGCTCGATTCGACTTTGGTTTTGGTCGGATCGAGAAGGGTACGAAGTAGGCTCCAGGTCTGCTTTGTGCCTAGGGTACCCTGCAGCTGGTCGCAGAGTTTGTGCCAATTGGTTTGAGTTAACTCTTCGGCGTATTGTTCGGCCTCCTGCGTGAGTTTCGCAATGCGCGCCCGAAGCTTCCGGTTGTATTTTTGTCGTCTCCACCTCTTCGTAAGGCTGCGACGAGCCTCCCAGAGGTGGAGAAGGTGGGGGTCGACCACGGGAGCCTTGTCGGTCGTTAGGATCGTCTTGGTCGCCCGTTCGACATCTTCCTGGATTTGTCGTACCCATCGCTCCAACGCTAGTTCATCCCCCCTTATGGGGTTTCCCTTGGCCGCAGCCGATCGGAGTTGTCGGAACGAGTCCCAATTCACGAGGCGTTGCGGTTTGCCTCGCTTGCGATTTAGTTGAACGGGCACTTCGGTCTCGAGGATGAGATGATCTGAGCCCAAACTCTCCCCAAGGTTCGTCCAACTGCAACTATCTCGGGTTCTGGCAAGTGTCAGATCGGGGCAAGTGTCGCGACTAATGCTATTGCCGATCCTAGTCGGCTGGTCGGGTTCGTTCAGGAGAGTCAGCCGATAGACGTCGATGGCGTCCATCAGCTTCCTCCCTTTTGCAGAGGCTTTAGCGTATCCTAAGGTGGTATGTGTTGCATTAAAGTCGCCTACTATAAGGAGATTATTGTCTTTTGGGCAGGCTATGCGGAGTGCATCTCGGAAGAGGTGGTTGAACGTGTCTTTGGATTTGCTCGGAGAGCTGTACACGTTCAGCAGGAATAAACTGCAGTGGCCCCTCTTCTGCGGCAGGAGCTCGAGGAAGACGTATGGTATGGAGGTTTCTAGCGAATGTTCTATTACCGGGATATGTTTTGATACTAAGGTCGAAACTCTAGGGTTTTCTTCTTCGCTAGTTGTTTCTTGACAGAAGGCGACATAGCCCGACAGGGACGGTACGCAGCCCGCTTCCTGTAAGGCTATAGCATCCGGCAGCTGCTCTTGTGTGGCGAGAAACTGTGTAAGGGCCCCGCGTTTGCGGCGGTACCCCCTACAGTTCCACTGCCACACCCGAGCCGCACCGGTTCGCGCGGTTTTAGAATTTGCCTGATCGGATCTACTGGGGGCTGCCCTGTCCATGCTGAAGATTAAGAATTTGAGTCAGTTGCGGTGCAGGGTCTTGCTGGAAGTGTTGTTGGGTGATTATGTTTTGATCAGGCGGGGGAGGAGGGCTTTCAGAGTTTGGCTGGAGTCTCGGATCTACGGAGGGTCCGTCGGCAATCGGCTCTGGTCTAGGCCCGGCATAGCCTCCTGGCCCAACCGGGGGGTAGGGGCATTGAGGGCCCTCGCACATATTTGGACAAGGACCGCCGAAACGTGATTGAAGACGGTGCACCAGCGCTTGGATTTCGCTTCTTATCATGCTGTTTAGTTGGGCACTAAGGGCTTCGATCTGCCTTTGAAATTTCGCCTCAATGTGCTTTTCGAAGGCTTCGAGTCCGCACTGCATCTCTTTTCGAGCGTGATCAAGGATTTGTTGCATGTATTTTTCTGAACGATTCTCAAGATCGTCTTTCTCGGGCGTGGAGTCGAGCGCGGCGCGTTTGGCGGGCGGCGGACGAGGAGTTTCCGAGTCACCGAGTACTACCGGGGCAGGAGGAATTTGGGAGGTTGAAGAGAAGGAATTTCGGGGAGCGGGGGGGGGGGGGGGGGGGTTGGGAGGCCGTTCGTCCCAGCTCACCTGAGTATTGACAGCGGTGAGTCTTGAGGGGCCCTGCCGGTGGCTTCCCCCCTGCTGCTGCTGCAATAGGTGGGGCAGCTCCTGCGGCTGTTGCTGGCTCTTGACTTGGGACTTTTTCCTAGACCGGGAACGTCCTCGGTTCCCGCCCGACAGTCCCGTGTCCGTCGGGTCAACGATGCGTCCTTGCGTTGCGTGCGGAGCTTGGGCTAGAGTTCGAGCGTAACTTTCTAGTCCCGAGGCTATGAGAGCGTATGGGTTCGGAGTCTCGAATCTCCCGGCTCCCAGTGCCGGCCAGTGGGCTTAAGAGTTTCTTGTCGGTGGTAGGAGTTCTCTTCGTTGTGAGGTTGTATCGGGTCGGATGTTCTGAGTGTTGGAGGTCTCCGTCTGTTGCAGATTTCTCTTTTGTGTTTGTTGTTTTTGAATCCAGGCCTTGTTGTACGGCGCCTTCCGTCGTGCTGGGCATTGCGGATCGTTGGAGGGGTGGTTCCCTTCGCAATGTATACAGTGAGGAGAGCAAACGTGATCCTCCATGGCCCCTCCGAGGCAACCGCAAGTCGCACATCTGCCTTTTTCGGGATGCGGACAGACGTCTTTCCTATGTCCGTGGCCGAGGCAGGCATCGCAGACCTGCTCCTTAGGCAGATAGGGGCGACAACGGTATTCCGCGTTGCCCAGGAGGACGAGTCGAGGAACCTGGAGTCCCTGGAAGGTGATGATAACGGAGTCCTTCTGCCCCATCATCCTGGTGTAGAAAACGGCGGGACCCGTTGGGCTAATTGCTCGGATGTTTTCGGTGAGGTACTCGGGCGCATATTTCTCGCCTATGCCGGAAATGACTCCTTTGCAGGAGTTGTCGGGGGCAGCTTTATACGCAGCTATTTCGTATTGTCGGTCTTTGAGCGTGATGGTCTTTGCTTTGGCCATTCGGTTCGCCGGGTCGATGTCGGGCGTACTCAGGACGATGATATTCTGCTCCTTTCGAATCCGGACCCGGGATTTTGCAAGTTCTTCGGGACTTAGTTTGGCTGCGGTGGTTACGGCTTTCGATATTTCGAGAGCGGACCAATTTGAGACGGTGAGTCCTTCTTGGGGTCTTATCACTACTTTGTAGTGATCCAGCGGAAGCGGAGGTAGAAGTTCCTTCCTGGGTTTCGATTTCCGGTGGCCGCCATTCCTGTAGGTCGAGGTGGGAATCGCTGGAGGGCCGCCATCTTTCCCGCCATCGCCCTTGCCGGTCGCCATTTTGTTGTTTTCGATTTGCCGATTTGACTTACTTGGGTCGTTGCCCTGTAGTCTTTCGGCGCGGGCCCGCTTCTTTTTAGTGTTCTTCCCGACAACGTCGGTCCAAGAAAAATTGGGATCCCCCTCATGTGCTAGTACTGGTATGCCCTGTACATCTCCAGAGACATCTTGCTGGCTATAGTTTCGGACTTGCTCGGTGGACGTGGCAGTTCTCGAAGTTTCGGCGTTTTCCTTTGCAGTTCCCGCCTGAGGTTCGGGTCCCTTGGTTTGCGGTGGCTGACTGGCCGTACTGTTCGGCCCATTTCCCGTGTTCAGTTCCATGGAGCCGTAGCCCCGATCCGTATCGGCGGCCTTCGAAGCGTTAGGGTTAGCTTTTTACCCCACGGCCAGGAAGGAAAAGTCCCAGGTCTTGAAGAAAAAACGACTGACCGGGGTAAGAATTGTATCCACTGGTAGCCCTACCGGTCCGTGTCCTTGTAAGGTGAACGTTCCCAAAAAGGGGCGAAGATTGCGGAGCTGGTCAGGGGCGATCGCAGAGCTGCAAAAACACGTCCGAACGGGGCGCGTGACTTCGTCTTTTTTTTACACATGTAGAAGAGTGGCATTGCAAAAAAAATAGTGGGGTGGACTTGGAGTTTAGGCTGATCTGAATCAAGATTAGCGGAGCGCTGAATTGATAGAAGACGACGACAAAGTCAGACATTCATGGCTATCATGGTTAGCAGCGAATTACAGTGTACAGCGAATGATAGAGTCTACTTTTGTTTCAGCATGTAATTATTTGAGACGACACGATAATTATGATCTGATTAGGCAGTGTCAGGGCCTCCTCGTAGACTTCCGTGGAACGAAGCGGAACGCCAAAGTTGGATATGCTTCGTTCTTTATCTTGGCTTGCGATGATGGATCAGAATCATCCAATTAGCATAAAAATCGTTCAATAATGTAACGTTGTTTTAGAGCACAGCTCCTAGGTACCCGTTTCTGGATTGAGCGGCGTCGGCGTAACCGCGCGTTATGACGTCACACGTGATGTCACGTGTGTCGTCACGTGTGACATCACGAGGGTAAAAATTTCCCGCTAAATTTCGCGCTAAAAGTTTTTGCTAAGTTTGACGGAAAATTTTTCCGCTAAACTTAGAGGAAAAATTTTACCCGTGTGACGTCACGTGACGTCACACTTAAAATTTAAGATGACCTGTCATTTAAAAGTTTCCCGCTAAATTTTGCGGTAAAAGCTTTTGCTAAGTTTGGCGGAAAATGTTTCCGCTAAATTTAGAGGAAACATTTTACCTGTGTGACGTCAAGTGACGTCACAGTTATAATTTCAGATGACGTGTCATGTGACGTCACACGTCAATTCAGCGGGAAAATTTCCCGACTAAATTTAGCGGGAAATTCAGCGAAATTTTTACGCTAAGTGGGATGGGAATAGGAGAGGAGGATAGGAGGGTACGGAGGGTGAGCAGCTGACACACCCTCCCCTTCGTACCCTTCCTCCCTCCTCCTCAAGAGCTGCACTCCAATTCGGAATTACAGAGAATTGTAAACGTCAATTTTTTAACGTGTCTTTATTAAGGGGTATCGGAGCCGAGTGGGCTAGCGCCCACCTGATCGGAGTACGTGGAGGGAAAGCTCGCGCTGGGAAAAGGAGAACCCAGTGATCCTGAGCTCAATCCCCAGCCCTGCCCGAAGAACACACTTCCAATGAAGTGAGTTCGGGGAGCACACTACGCTCGCTCCGGTAGACCAAGTGTGTAATCTCGATAGCAGTGTCAAGGAGTTAAAATAATAGAAGAAATTAGCGCTGCGTAAAATTAGTATTATTTTGATATGACTAATATTAGATGCGCACTTGTTTCCTGTTGGCAGGAAAGCAGTGCATTGTAGAAAAACAAGCGGCTAATCTAGTTTCCAGCCTTGGCCCCTGCGCGACGGCCAACGACGGCCAGGAGGCACCTGCACGACTTTACCAGGAATCTGAAGGTGACAGGAGAGACGCGAAAGGCTTGCTTGAAGTAGAACTCGCCCAAATGGAGAAAGGTGTCTTCGAACCACCGTTCGTTCCTCTGGAAAGTCCACCGTTGTCGACTGATCACGGGTAGGTTGTCGGTCATGAGAGCGGCTATGGTGAAGGCATTGGCCTGCAGCTGCTGATCGATGTCGCTTGAAATTCTTGTCTGTGCGTCGGCATCCAGGTCCAGCCGCCTCTTATCTGAAAGGCGTTGGGCTCTCACGGAGAAAAGTGCCCCAACCATGCGCTTCCACTGTCCAACATCGCGGATATCGCCCTCCAGCTCGTCCTCCACACACTCCATGATGTTTCGTTGTGGCGAGTGGCGAGTGGCCGAGTGGGCTCGTGCACACCAGCTCAGAGCACGCGGAGCGAAAGCTCGCGCTGCAGAACCTAGGAATCCTGGGTTCAATCCCTACTTCTGCTCGTTTCGATCTGTACTGCGTTTCACCTTGTGTTGTACCGCAGACAAGGCTAGATGCGCGAGCTCATAGCGTTGGGAGCTACTCTTAACGCACGAGAGCTTGTGCCGCCTTGATGTGCCCTAGAGCAAGGAGCTCGCGCTTAAAGCCTTTTCTGCGGTACATCATAAGGTGAAACAGAGTATCGTACCGGCGTGCGGACGTGTATCACTGGCTTGTAATGGCTGATCGTAATGATCAAATTGGATTTAAATTTGGATTAAAACTCGTGACTTAGCGCAACAATGTGTGGTAACGTGTTTCTAATAAGACGACGAAGTTATTTATGAAAAAATGCGTATGCACTGTAATATGCTGCGTGCCCATTACTTACCCATCGTTATTGCCATCATTTTGGAGTGACTCTAAGTTTTCCCGTGTAGCACCAACACACTTGGAGTGTGTTTCGACGGGTTGAAGTGCACTCACTTGTAGTGACACTAAACTAGCCCGTCTGACAGGGGTATAAGACATAATATGGCGAAGTGTCGTTACTCTGAAGCGTAGCTTATTTAGTGGCACTAGTGTGTGCTAGCCTACTCGGCGATTCTCCGAAATTCCCTGTAGGGAAAAAAAGAACGATGTAGTTTCAACTCAATCGCCACTGTTCGGCGACGTCACCGGACACGTCCCGGTGCTGTTCTCTTCCGATGTAGTTTCTTGGTGATGGAGATTAGGCTCCTCCTACCGGCGACGTCACAATGCAGTTTCTCCACCGCTTTTTCCAGCATAGACAGAATAATATATATCACAATTATATTTCAATGCGACGCGCCGGAGAGCCATAAGAGCAATTTCAAAATAGAGCTGAAGCCCCGCCTCCCTAGCTTTGGGCAGCCAAAAGATCCGTCGATGACGTTACGGACAGCGACTGTCTTTCGCGTTTTCTCGCGTTTAACAATACTTGCGGAACAAATGGTTTGGGTATTCGGGTTCACGGGGTAAAAATACACTAGAATTCACTTCCAACTCATCTTTTTCAAGAAGCTCCGTAGCTTCCCTTTAATGAGTGAGGCGGTCACGGGTCCATGAGCATCTTTCATTTGTTAAGCATGCAAGCCAGTGGAGCAGTCAACAAGGTCGTGGTATCGGTGGCGTGCATGCTCTGTATTTGTTGTTTATGTGTACGTTTGACTATGCGGAGTGTGGCCACAGTGAGATATCGACAGCACCCTGGTTTAGTCTGTTCACCCCTGCAAAGGAGCCCTATGAATAAGAACATTATTTTTAATCAATCGAAATGTGTCAAGTTTTCTCAGTCATTCCTAAAACCCGGGCAGCACTGAATCTGTCATGCACGCATTATGCGTGCGCAATCGTTTGTTATGTGTCGTTACGGAGAGCTTTGGGTGGTTTAGAATGCGTTGTACGATCGCGCCACGAATGCGGGAGATGTCTCAAGCTGCAGACGGTGACGTCAGTTGTGTCACGTGATGCTTTACGGCAATCGGATGCAGGGGCGGATCCAGACCTCCATTTTAGGAGGGGCGGTTCCTCGGTGTAAAACGGCGGGGGGGGGGGGGGGGGGGGGGGGGGGAGGGAGTGTTTATATTTTTTGTGGAGTTATCGTTTTTACTAAACTCTGATAACATAATGTAGATCTTGAGAGCCTCTGTATCGGTTTACCTGTCGGGGATGAACTCTTTGAATTAAAAACTTTCGGGTGACCACGCTAGAGGTAAGTATCGAGAAAATTGTGGTGGCTCTATCCTTTCTGAACACCATAACGCAAGGAATTTTGCAGTTCATAGGAAACGGGATTACTCCATTCGCGTGGCAGCGCGCTAGAAATAGAAAAAGAAGTTTAACCACTGGGGATGAATGTTTGGTGCTATACACGCTTTGCAGAAGCTGTGCATGGACGCTTCCATAACTGACCTTCAGTTTTTGTTTCCTCTTATTTCGTTTATTTCACTTCATCATTATCATAGCAGGCCAGGTTATTGCCATATTAGATTCAACTGTGTCCTTTTTCAAAGGCGTCGGCCTTTGTAGAGGGTCGTCAACTACCGTTTCAGTTGCTCGGCATCTCGGTAAGACAAGAGAATGTCAGCAATGGCGGCTGTAATTTGGCGCGTGTGTAAAGCGTCTATAGTGGCTGTGACAATTGCAGACAGTGTAACTTGATGGCTCAAATATCCCCGGCGGGGCTACAACTTTTGGGCTCCGTTTGCTTGAATATTTATATATTCTCGTTCCACCCGCAGAGCATGTACGGAGACTCGAGAGCCAACCTCTGCCAACTATACGGAGGAAGCTCATGCAGCTAATGACAATGCGAAAAACGTTTTAATCTAAAACTCGGCTGTTCTTTGAGATTAAGCTTGGCATAGTAGTTAGAACTTTATGTTCAGTGCCAAATGCAGAACGTGGTTTTAAAACATACTTTTCATTGTCGCCGGTTGCTTCAATGGAGCGAGTACGTTGCAAACAAGCGACAAAATGGCCCGGCGGCTTCGACGCTGCTCGCGGCGTCAAAACACTGTTGACGCAGCGAGCGAAACGAACGCTGCCAGGCAAGTTCGTCGGTTGTCCGCCGTATATTTGGAATGTCCAGAGCGCAGCCACATGCGGCATTGCCAACCCAAACTCGTGTTTTCACGTGTTCTGGATGCAACTCGAGAGAACGAAAGCGAATAATTGTTGAATATTTTTGAAGGCATGTTGCAGTTCGGCAACTATAACTTTTAAACTTAGACAAGACCTTAAACCAGGGAGACAACAGGTAGCGGGGCGCCTTTCCTAAAATATGTCCCGCCACCCTAAGTTGAAATGGCATTGTATACAAATAAATGCCTACGGCGTCGGCTTGAGGACCCCGTGTAAGCAGCCTCCAGCCTTTAGAGTGCTCGTACCGTTTATCTTTCTTCTATTAGCTTCCCGCCACGAGAAGTCGAACCACAGGCAGTATGAAGCCCATTAGAGGAAACATCTCCCCCTTCTGGCGCTCGTCGGCTTCTTTCTGTATTCCGCGCTGCGGCGCTGATCCTCAGTGAGGGATGGAGCCGAGGACGAAAGCGGGCTTATGTTTAAGCCAAGGTCGTGGGGAAGTCCGGAGCGTCTTCAGGAGAAGCTCAGACCCAGACTAC